>NW_028186479.1:6145948-6230345 GCF_003343005.1 Rhea americana | reverse complement strand
GCCGCGCGGGCAGCGCCCCGCGGCACACCTTTGACACGCTTTAAACAAGAAAAAACACGGCACGGGCAGCGCGACAGAGTCCAGTCCGGCGGGCGGCGGCCGCCCGCGTCCCTTCACACCAGACGACGAAGCAAGGGGGTCCCCGGGAGGAGCCGCGGCGGGCTACTTGGCGGCGGCGGAGGAGGCGGCGGTGCTCCTGCGCTGCTCCATGCCGTTGGGCAGGAAGCCGGCGATGATGGGCACCGGCCAGATGAGGGCGGCCACGCTCCACACAATGATGACCAGAGTCATGAAACACGCCACCAGGGTGGACTCGATGGGCTTGCGGTTCATCCGCCAGCCCGGCTCGCCCTTCAGCTCCTCCAGGCTGAAATCCAGGCAGCAGAAATTCAGCGGCTCCCCTTGCAGCCAGTACTGGCCGGGCTCCGCCGCCGGCGGGTAGGTGAGCGAGGAGGCGGCGGCGGCAGCCTGGGGTGCGGCGCCCCGGAGGCGCCCGACCCGCCTGCCCCGCACCCAGCTGCAGCCCACGCAGAGGCGCAAGTCCTGCTGGGCGCCGCCGGCCGCCAGCCCCAGGTGCTCGATGAGCAGCGGCGGCCCCACGCGGTGGAAGGCGGCGGAGAAGAAGGCCCGCCCGTGGCTGTTGGTGGAGAAGAGCAGGAGGTCGCACTGGATGCCCAGCGGGCGGCTCCAGCGCACCAGCAGCGAGCTCAGCATCTGCCGCTGCACGCTGATATTGCAGTGCGGGTCCTCGGCGGGCTGCGGCTGCCCCTGCGGCTGGGGCCGCTGCTGTTGCTGCCCGGAGGAGGTGGGAGCGGAGGGGGAAGGCTCTTGGCTAGGGGCAGCCGGCGTGCCCGGGCTGGCGGTGCCGCCTTCCTCCTTGCTTGTTGCCCCTTCGAGGTCCATCTCGAGGCTGGCCAAGGAGCGGGAGGAGGAGTTGACAGGGGGCAAGAAGAGCTCTTGCTCCTGCTCCTCCTGCCCGCTGGCAGCCGCCGCGGGGCTCCAGCCCTGGCAGGGTGGCAGGCAGGCGGCCAGCAGTGCCGGGAGGAGCAGCGGCAGCATGGCATTGACTTAGAGCCGGAGAGGAGGGAGAGGAGGAGGAGGAAGGGGAGGCTGCATGGCGCTGCCGGCTGCCATCTGGGAAGAAGCAGCACACCGCTCTCGCCGAGAGAGCGAGAGGAAGGGAAGGGGGGTGGGGGCAGGCGAGGGGGTGGGAGCGGGGCTGGGGCTGCCGCGGCGGCGAGGCGAGAGAGCCGGGAGCCTCGGTGACGGCAGCGGCTCCCCCTCCCGCCTCCTCCGCCCCCGGCCCGGCCGGCCCGGCCGCTCCCCCGGCGGGAGGAGCCCCGGGCGGCCGCCCTGCCTCGGGCGGGCAGCGCCGCGCCGGGCAGCCCCGGGGCGGGCGCAAGCGGGGCGCCTTGGCGCCTCTCCGAGCGGCCAGCACCGCGGCTCGGGCAGCTGCCGTGCAAGTTGCCTTCTGCTGGCCTCGGGAGGCAGCGGGCTGGCGGGCGGGGAGCGCTCCCGCGCGGCCTCCTCGGGCGGAGGCGGAGCAGAAGGGAAGATCGTCAAGGGATCGACTACACGCTGTCTCTTTCCGACTTCATCGGAGGAAAAATAAAAGGACGGAGTGGAGGAGAAAGACATGGGGGGGGGGGGTTTAAACTGCCGAGCACCGTGCGGTGGCAGGGCCCTTCCCATGTCTGGTCTGGAAGAGTGCGCTCAGCCGTAGGAGCTGCAGCTGCCTGGCTTGGGCTGAGGCATGCTCTTGGGAATGGTACATACCCACGGGCAGGTGTTGGGGGACAGTTGATCCCTGCGGAAAAGGTTTAAACAGGGAAACTTGATTACAGGGAGCATAAACCTTTCTGTGAGATTTATATGAATTTTCAAAAGGCTGCTTTATAATCAAGTGGGATACCCCAGGTTGTATCATGACCCTGTGATGGGTATTGTATTACTCTTGACATAGTTTGAGGCTTGCTGTGCTACAGCCTGCCACACAGAGCCTTGGGAGGGACAGAACTGATGCAGATGATTAATGTTTCTTATCCTTTACCTTGGTCACAAGGTGGGATATAGTTATATTTCCCTGGCAAGCATTCGGACTGTGATTCTTTCTTTTGCCTTTGCAGCCCTCTTTTGACAAATACGCCCACAGATGGGAGATGTGAATACAAAAACTAGGTTTTCCCAAGAATACGGGACAGTTTATGTAAATGATGGAACTGAACTCTTCAAGACACTGCTTTGAGGTTGGCATTGGTCCTAAGTGAGAATCACAACAAAGCCACACGTGCATTTTCTCACTTGGGATAATGAGTTATTGCAATATTACTCCAAATTATTTCAGCTGAGTGAGTGTTGAGAATAAAGGTCGGGAGTGAATTTTAGATTTGCTGTAATTCAGTATGAATGAAGGTAATGAATTGGATTTCTTTCAAAAGTCTTCTCTAGATATATCATGACAAAACCCAGAGTTGCTTGCCTCTATTCAAGAGAGACCTGAGCAAAATGGACTTTTATTTGGGCCCAGAAGGTCCAAAGGGCATTACCAGATGTTTAGTTTGACTGGGCATTTAGTTTGTCTTATTACAGAGAAACAGGCCTGATGAAATTTTCAAAGCAGGCTATCCGAGTTCCACAGGTCTAGGTTTTTGCTCAGATGCTACAGTACAGTGAATGCAATTTTCACTTATGTTTCCACCTACAGTCCCAAGGATTTTAAGTTTTTCTGTTGTAATGGATTTGTGGATCTAACAGATGAAGAGAGGGACAGTGTGTAGCAAATGATGCTAAAATGATGTGACCACTCATGTTCAAGCTGCATTTCATTGGGATCTTGGCACAAAGGACTGGAGATGAAATGAAACATCATAAATAAGATTAGCTCCGAACTCTGTGGCAGTATGTGGGTGGCAAATGTTCTCAGGGAGAGCTTCAGTTTTCTTGGTCTGAACTCCCAGCATCCAACTGAATGCAGTCAGAGATATTTGTAAAGAAATTTAGGGTGGGAAGGTTCAGATAACTTTTTTTTTTCCTGAAAAGAAAGATAACCTGCCATGGGAATGTTAAATGCATTTAGTATCATTGAGACTACCAAAGCAAAGAATTAATAGGGACAATTTATGTGAGGTTGGAGAGGCTTGCATGCCTTACATCTGTTCCTCTTCATCAAAGAATAATTGAGCAAGTGGGTACAAGAAGAAGAAAGTATGTTAGATCATTGGTTGATAAGACTGTTCAGCCACTTTACAGATATTTCATTGATAGATCTATCAGATGTAATTAATCTCTGCATGGAGTACTAGTACACAGAGTACCAATATAAAGGCATATTCAAAGGTTTTCATGTATAAATCTCAAGTATAGTTTTATGCAGGAGGAGGCTGAAGTCTAAAGAATTCCAAAGATGGCCAAAGGTGACTGACAAGTCTGAGGCAGATCAGGATGTAGATTTTGGAGGTTTGATTCTGTAGATATAAGTAGAACTACAATATGCACCGTAGGTCACAGTAGCATTTTTCAGTGTGGTAGAGGAGGTGTGAAGTGGGCTATAATGATAGAATTTTAGCAGGGAATAATGAAGTAACGAGAGTAGGAGTTTCATGAGACAGTGCAGAATTGTTTGGAAAATGAGGACTAATAGTGAAGGACAATCAGAAGCTTTGAGAGTCATTTTAATGGCATTTCTACTGAAGTACTGCTCGTGAAATAGTTCAAAGATTAAATCAAAAATAAGTATTTCTGCCCGGGTGCCATTAAAATTGCACCTCATAAGCGTGTTGTTTTAGAGCCTAAAGTTTCATTGCAGCTAGTGGAAATTGACCGTAAGCAGGTGTAGATTCCAAAACCAAATCAGTAATTGCATTCAAGTCAAAAGCTTCTGATCCTCAGTTAACTTACACTGATTTACACTGAGGAAAGAGAATTACAATGTGGAACTTTTCTTTATAAAGAATGCCCTTTTGAGGTTGTCATTTCTGAAAGGAATTGTATGTGGGAGAGAAAACAGGAAAGCAGCCGAGCAAAGGCTTGGATACCCATCTGTAACATTACAGAGATACTTTAATATGGAAAGATACCTACTTTCAATTATCAAAAAATAAGATTTTAGGAGCAAGTAAGTATAGCAGTGTGTTAGCAATCTCTGTGAAAATGCTAGGTAAATAAGGAGAATTTCACAGTCAACAACTGAAGAGGGAGGCAGGATCAGGAAAAAGAAGTTGGTACTTGACTCCTCTTGAAAAAGAGCAGCTTCAGTTATGTGAAAGGAACAGGATCCAATCATCCTGGGGATTGTTCTGAGAGAGCTACTTATTCCCAGCTGAAAAAAGTGTTTGTATGATATGATTTAAAAGGGCTTGCTAATAGTTTCACATCAGATGTGTGGAGAATATCAGAGAGAAATTAAGTGAGCTCATCTTGTAATGGCTGTGGATTATACTCTTTGAACAGTGGTTAATAATCAGTAGTTTGCTGGTTGACCAGGGAGCTGAGAGATATTCTCTTATTGCCTATTGAGGTGCTGCTTTGATTGGGAGCACAGTGTATCAGAACCTTCACTTGCTTCCTTCTCACGTGGTATTCTTGTGGATTTGTCAGAAATTATTTGTGATGGAACAGTTAAAGGTCACTGAAGCCCCTGAAATGGATAATAGGTGTGAAGGAAGCTGGTTGGACAAAGTGGCTTGTTACTGCTTTTGTCGGAAAGATTTATCTGCAGAAAACAGATCGTGCGCTGCACAGAATAAGCCAGCGTTTTGTACCACACTTTATATGAGTATCAGTAGGCCAGACAAAGGGAACAGCCAGTTGGCAGACAGGCTGAGAACAAGGGTATAATCTCTCCAGGAGCCAACACATCCAATCTCAGCAAAGACACTAAGCTCGTGATTTGACATGCATTTCTTCATCAGCAGCAGTGTTTTCCTTATTTGCCTCCACACTACTCTCTCAGTTGTACAAAGACAGATGTCCCTGAAGCCATAAAATGACCTATGTCAAAGAGCTGGGGCAGATAACAGTGCTATTCTAAAGTGTACCTGATGCACATGCTACTTGTCCTTAAAATAGCATTAACTTTTTTTTTTTTTTTTTTTTAACTCTAATCAGTTCCCTTACTGAGATCACCAAATCCCCTGCAAAAAGCTGTACCTGCATAACTGAGGGAGACAGAGAAGATGGCAGGGAAAGTAAGAAAGCAATCTGAGCAGTGGAGGCTTAACCTGGGCTGTTTTAGCCAGTACATGTCAGAACAAGCTGTAGTGGGGCTCTCACTGTTTGCAGGCCACAGCGGCTATGGACCAAGAGAAGACAACTGCCATCAGGAATCCAAAACGAGTAGTAGTGAAAAACAGTTACCAGGGTCAATTGCCTTTATAGTCTAATCCAGCTGCAAATACATTTAGTAGAAATCAGGAAAGCATTGTTCAGAACATCAGGTGGCATCAATACGAGAGAGGGATTGCAGGATGAGATTTTTTGTAAGCTTTGAGCAGTACCTAGGAGCTCAAGTGCAGAACTGTGTTAGCATACATGTTATACTAGCACAAACTAAAAATACTGCTTAAAATCTAAAGCTAAGTGTGAAATATATGCAGAGAATGCTAGAAGGAATGTATTAATAGTATTAAACTTTCATAGCTTTTTTGTAACATGCTTTATAGGTTAAGGATTTTTGCCAAAGTTAGGTCAAAAAGAAATGACAAGAGAGGAGCAATCAGTGGAAATGAGTATAGAAGTGGTCCAAAGAACAGACTTTTCATCTCCACAGCTGAAAGTAATCTTAGGACAAGACCAGACTGATCTGAGGTAGTCACAAAACAGAAAAATCAGGCCACAGTTTTGTTCGATCTAGTCTGCTTACAAGGAGTGACAAATGCAATATTTTTTATCAAGTTTATACTAATGCAGGTTTTGCCTTGAAGTAGTGTTCTGTTAGGACTGGACTCACGCTCTTGCCTAGGTTCCCACTTAGAAACTGAAGAAGACCCTTGCTTCCCCACACCTGACTTTCCAAAGTTTAGGCAAGATTTAGCCCTAGACAGCCTATAGTTGTGACTATATTAATTTTTGCTTTTAACTATCAATTCTTGTWCATTTTAAATTTTATTGCTAGGAGCCTACCTATAAATCTAGCATATTACATCTCTTATTTATTTCAGTAGTAAATCTATCTGGTATTGGAGCTTGGGGTAAAACTGGCGAATTTAGTATCTGCTGTGTCTGTAAAGATAATGAATCCAAATTAAGTGATCTGTGCAGGYAGACTTGAAAGACCTGTGACCTCAGTCATTTTTAAGACACTGCAGATAGGGTTTCAGGGTAATATAACAGCTTTGTTGCCACCGGAATGTCCAATCTGCAGGACTAGGGACTACTTTCTGCCAGGCTGCTAAAGCCTGTGGGAGGGTGATTTTCACTGGGTGTAGAGTTTTGTGCATTCATGAGGCACAAACGTGTTCCTCCCCACTAGGTACGAACATCTGAATGACCCACCTATGTTCCAGGCAAATCCTGACATGTTACAATCTTTCTTGAAGAGATGTTAACTAAAGCAGTAGTTGTTTAGTGTTGATGCTGCAAGGGTATTAGGCATGCAAGAGCATTTAACATGGTTATATATAAAGTTCTGCAAAATGCTTGTACATGAAGTAGCATTTCTTAATGACTGGTTTATGAGTTTGTCTTCAGCAAATCTAAACATTTACTGTAACAATACACTGAAAAATCGCTCCCTGGAAAGCATTTAGTTCTGCAAATAGATTGAGTGTTTCCCAGCTTTGAACATGGCCCCAGGGCTTGCCTATATTATTATTTATCACTCTACAGGAAATGGAGACAGGTGCAGAAGTCTGGTATTAGTCTGCACTAAGGAGATGAGGGTTTGGCACTCCTATGAGCTTTTAATATGGCCTGAGTCTCTCTGTGGCTTTAATACCCAGCTATAAACTATAAAATTTTGCTTCTCTAGGAAGTTTTGAGGCGCTTGGACTGTGGTGCACTCCTGTTCTCCTGTTCCACAGAGAGGAAGACTAACACAGGTCAGTAGAGAGTTGAATTGTCATTGCACAGAAGACACACGAACACGAAACAGTATGAATGACCATCGGTGTCCCAAAGAACTTTTCCAGAAAACAAGTAAGCAAGATGAGAAGCAGAGCCCAAAAGAGAGGGTGTGATGTGGCCCTGTGCTAACATAACAGCTCAAATGGCAGGACTGAGGTGAGGCAGGACTGACTAATGAAGGGCTTTGAAAGTGAGAACAAGGAGTTTGCATTTAGAGCAGTGGAAGGGGAGAAATGACAGGACTGTAGAAAGCTCAGAGTGATGTGCCCAAATGAATGAACTTGAGACAGTTCCAAGGTGCTCTGGTGAGAGAGGAGATTGCAATAGGGAAGGTGCACAGGCCTTGGCGAAGAGTTTTGGCAGAGCAATCTGAGAGGAATTGTAATATACTGGAGATGCAGCATGAGACATACCAGATTTAAAGCACAGCAGTATCAGTATCATTGGTAAAAATTAGCAATAAAAGCTGAACTCCTCCCTGCCTGGTGGACTGTGCATCCATACCTTAGATTGGAGCTCTTGGGGGTTATTTCTGCCTGCTGGTGTGCACAAGTAAACCATCTTGTGTTCTCAGGTAGTGCCCAGGTAGCAGTTTTGGTGGTCTACATATTCATCATGCATGCCCTTCTTGTAAGGAACCCTTGCCTGCTGTCCCTCAGGTGAGACATCTCTGCTGCGTATCGGGGACAGCCCTTCCACTTTCTTCAGGGGTCAGCAGAACTGCAGTAACTCTCTGGTCACATTAGAGCTAGTGAATCGTTCAAGCTGATACAATTAGCCTAATGCCCACCCGCTCCTTGAACTGGGAAGCAGTCCTAACATGCCGAAGAGAAGGTGGTTTTGTTTCTCATTACACTGATAAGGTCAGCATCAGAATTTGTAAAACAACAGTTTGAGTTTAAACTAGCAGATCCAAAGAAACTGTCAGCTGTATCTGGGTTAGATAAGATCCAGAGTTAAAACAAAACAAAACACATTCTTCATTTCTATGGGACTCACCAGTTCACACTACTAATTATCTGAGTAACTGGCCTCAGTCAATAGGACATTGCCTCAATTGTCTGTACAATAACAAGGAGCTCACAAACACAGCACTGGGGCTGGGTTTTGATCTCTGTTACACCTTTGTTAACCTGGAGTAACTTCATAGAAGTCAAGGGAATCAGAGCTTCAGTTTCCAAGTTGCAATACACCCTTGTCCCAATTGAGCAAAGTTAATATATGAACAAGGCCACTAATTACTTTCAGCAGGAGCGTTGCACTCATCTGTGCTTTCCTATATGATGCCAGGGACTGATGTGGGGTTACACAAGTATAAACGAATGTGAATTTCAGCCCTTAAACTTGATGCACGAAACAAGCAGCAGAGTACACAGCCTATTCGGAAACAAAGATTTTCTATTTTCATGCAAATGTTCTCAATGTTCTAAAGCAGAAGGAGATGCTTAGAAAATACATGCTGTACGAACAGCTTGCTCTCTAACAGATTGATTTTCAGTCAGCATTACCCACTCAATCCATGAGCTAATAACCACAAAGCAAGTAAGAGTATAACTTCTGATGTTACATGCCTGGTTTAAAAGGTGTGCCTGCGTTTTACTATACTATATATACTATATATATTTTTGATTCTGCAAATTAAAGAGGGCTACATATCAGCCCTAAGCTGTGTATCTTAAATTCGTCTGTGGGATCTCTTAGCTATATTAGCACAAGCTATTGCATCAAATGTTACTGTTTCTAACATTGTATGGAAACCATCACCCATATCACTGCATTTGTTCTTCGCCCTTTTTACTGTGTCATTGTGGAGCACATAGAGCTGACAACTGCCTTTTTACCTTCTCAGAAAGACTAGTAGGCAATAGTCTGTCATAAATGTATTCAGACTCAGATCTTCTCTGAGTCCTAGCTATGAATGAAGTATTTGTTTCTCTTCTGTCCTATAACCCTATGCTAACCATATGCTAACCCTGCTGCAGTCCCCAAACTGCACTGGTAGAAATGCCATGGTCCCCTGGATTCCAGACTCTTGTCATACACTTCCCAACCCTTACAGGAAGAATCAGTTATGAGAAGGTGACAGTAGGCATGTCTATGCTTTTGGTCACATCCATTGTAGCTAGATAACCACAGAGGTAAAAATAGGATTTAAAAATAATCCCCTGTATTCTTATTGCAAGTCAGTAACATTTAATTAGTCTCTGTGGGATTTCCGTGTGCAATGACAGTCAGGAATGCTGTCCCTCTAGACAGTGGACCACTAGAATAAAGAGGATAATCTGATGGAGAGATTATAGTATTTTAATTAGCTTAAGGCCTTACAAGAATATTATTGCTATTTTATTGTCCGCCTATCTGAATACTGAATTAGCTTTTATCCCTGCCATAAAACACTCACTGGCTACATTTTCTTCTTCATGCCAGATCATAGTGACTGCAGGCAGGTTAGATCAGAATCTGTTTTTCCAGTTTTAATAAATATGTTTCAGTGCAGTGCCAGAGGAGAAAGGAGCATCGTCCTCTCTCAGTGCAGGGAAACAGCTTGCTCAGAAGTCTGCAGGATTATATGAATTTCCTATTTTAGGTCTTCATTTTACTTTCTTTTTTAACTTTTGTTCATGCTTTTGCTGTTTGATTTAGCTCTGTATCTCTTGACACTGATGTCTGCTAATAGGCATATTCCTACCTACAGTTTATCAAACAATTGGCTTCCTTGTGTTACAAAGTGATAGATGCTAATCCCTTGATCATGGCTTGTTGCATGATTTCTTTGAATGAATGTCAGCCTTGAGCTTTCTATACAGCACCATATAATATATAAAATATAATAATAAGACTTTTCAAGAAAACATCGTTAATCTTGGACTTCCATCTCTGTTTTCTAATTCTGTAAGTTATTATCCCAATACAGTTTTTGTTTTCCACTGCCCTGATGTCAAATCCTTGCTCAGAGGACAAAACATTGACTCACGTGCTTAGAGGTTACAAAACTTTCCTTAGGCTGCATGAATTTTCTGACTGCAGTATCTAAGCCAGTACTCCTCTTCCCTGATGTCTACCCACTGGTTCCAAAATAGTATAGCTGAGACTCCCAAGTTAGATGTCTTTCACTCTGTAAAATGACCAGTATAATTTAATTTCATTTACTGCCAGCAGCTCCACTTAAATAAAAACACTGGATGGCTGGTTGCAGAAGGCTAGGAGCACAGTTTCATCTCACGGACGTTTTTATTTCACTTCTATTCTCCCTGCTTCTAGCCTGCAAATAGGAAGAAAGGTTTGGTATGTTGATGATGGTTAAGAAGGAAGTCTGAGAAATGTTGAGTGAAGGTAGTTGCTTGTTATGCCAGTAATTGCATTAAGGAGAAAAACAGAGCTTACTGTCACATGTTAACCAAAGAAATAAAAAAAAATCAAGATATTTCTGTCATACAGGAAAAATCACATTATTAGGGCAAAATTAGGAAGAAGGATGAAACATGAGCCTTAGTCAGTCTGCCAAAATTTTGTTTTGCATGTTGGAGGAGGTGGGTAGTAGACTTCCCAGCTGTTCTCCCTGTTGTCAAGCGCACCAGTAGCTGGCTTTTCTCTAGAGATTTTACAAATGCTAATGCTATTTTTGTTTCATAATGTTATACCCTTGAGCACATGTAAGGAACAAAAATGAGTTTAATAAACAGGACTCACTGAAGCTCTGCTGATCAGTGAAGATGAATATGATTAATTATTTAGCATTATTTTATTATTCAAAGTACTGTCTTTAGCATCAAACATTTAGAAAACATTTTCTAAAGATTTCTCCAGTGGAAAAAACTAACAAAATTCCCTAACTCAAATCTGAGGCTTAGCTGACACAGAAGACCTTGTGAGAGTCCTTTGTACTAAAAGGAAATTTGACATGAGAGCAGAACTGGGATTTCTTCTGTCACTACTGGCAGCAAAGAGAAGCTTGAGGTATCCTTCAGCATGCTTGAAAATGGCATCTTCAAAGATGATGTCCAAAATGGTCTCAAGGCAGTGGAGCTTCTTTAATGAAAATTCTTACTTACTATAATCAGAGTTGGCCTGGACCTGAACCTCTCCCACAAGCGATTTTAACATTAAATAAATTAATATAAAATCATACAGAAGTAGAACTGAAAAGTAAAATTCTTTGGGAAATTAATATTCCGAAGAAATTTGTTTCCAAACTATTATTGTATGAATTTCAGAGAGTTGGCTTAATACTATCATGTCAATAACAAAAACTACTTTGTGCCACTGTACTATTTGATCAATTTTGCTTATGTTTTATATCAAATTAATGTCTCAGGTTTCATATATCTGCAAAATTATTTTGTATATTATCTAATATTTAACATGAAATATAGAACATATATGAAAGCCAATATCAAACAATAACATCAAAAATGGTTATATTTTATCAAAATACGCATTTCTACAAGATCCTAACAATACTCAAAGGGTGTGAGGGTTATATCATTGAAAACTGAATGGGCAAGTGACAATTTCTTACAGAATGATTTGATCTCAACAAAACTACATTTGTGCTGACTTTACAGGCTATGCCTTTGGCTCATTTACACACCTCATGCTGCCCTGATTACGAGCATTGTTAGAAAATCACTTTGTAGAGATTTTACTGTCAGTCACTCACAGATGCTCAGATTCTTCCAGCCCTCCTAATACGCTGTTTCCAGTGTGCCAGGGCTACAAAGGGATATGGATATGAATGCTAAACAATTGATTCAGAAGGCCARATTTTCCTCTTAATCCAGGATTTACACCAACATCACCTTGTTGATTTTGACAGCACTACTTCTGATGAAGGTGTATGAGAGTGGAGACTCTTGAGACCATAAATTTGATTGCAGTATGGCCAGGCACCTGCTGAAATAAAGGTGTTCTTTGTGATCTTAGTAGTAATTTATTGGGCCAGGTTTTTCAGCTATTATAAACTGCTTTTGAAGTCAAATCCACTGAACCGCACACCATATTCGCTGCTGAATCCCATAGGAATTGTAAGCACTGAAGAAACTGCTCCAGAAGCTCAGCACTGAAGATCATTGTTTGTATGGATGGTTTTGTGTAGATACCTCTAAAGCTACTGCATCTGGATCTACCCAGCTCACTGCAAATGAGATCCAAAAGGCACCAGAAAAGTTAATGTATGATAACTCTGGCTGTGCTCTTGTATATGTATATATGTCCTGTTAATGATCAATACTGATTATGGAGCAGCGTCAGGCAATTATGCAAGGTTCAATCCATCACAGATATTCCTATGTACTTGAGAAACCTTCCTTTTTTTCCCCCCCATGAAGTCTTCTATAAAAGCCAGACTTAGACATGCACCAAGCAATGTTCAAGCCCATTATAACAACCAAGCTCTGAAATGGGAGGTCCCTCCATATTCTGTTCCCAGMATGGTCTAGAGGATGGACCACCAGAATAGGCCCTGGAGTGAATCCTGATTCTTTAATTCATTTACCATGTAACTGGACAAAACAAGACTTTGTTCTGCCACTGCTTTCTCTAACTTTGTTCTGTGACTGCAGGCTCCTGGGAATGTCCTGATTTTTTCTTCATGTGAGAGTATGGAGTCATAGAACAAACAAGGCTGGAAGGGACCTCTGGAGATCATCTAGTCCAACCTCTGCTCAGAGCTGGTCAACAACAAGAAGTTGTTCAGAGACTCATCCATCTGGATTTTGAATAGCTCCAAGGATTGAGACTCACAATTTCTCTGGGCAACCTGGTCCCATGTTTGACTACCCTCACAGTAAAATAAGTTTTTTCCTATGTTTAAATGGAATTTCCCATATAGCAATTTGTGCCCACTGACTGTTACCCTTTTACTGGCTATCACTGAGATACAACTCAGCAGATACAGCTACAGCACCTGGCACTATAGGGATTGCTCTGGGTGGTGCCCTGTAGTCCAAAATATGTAGAGGGATAACAGGAGGAGTCACACAGGATCTCTCTCCTCAGCATTCCCAGAGGCTTCCAGTACTTCTTCATTAAACGGAATAAACAATTCATTTAACATCACAGACACTGGTCGAAAGGGTGCTCAAGGGACTGATGGAGGGGGAAGTGGGAGTATCACCACACAGGAGCAGGCACAGTGGGAGCCCCCCCTGGTCTGTGCACTCCTTGTGCACACCTGAAAGACAAGGAGGCAGAGGGAGAGGCAGAGCATGCCTTAGGTGCTGGAGCAAGGACCCCTGTCCTCACTGCACAGGACACTGTCTGCTGGAGCCTAGCAGACCGCTTGGGTTGCGGGGGGCTCCACAGGAGTACATTGGCTCAGAGGCCCTTTGTCCCTGTCCTTTGCCTGAAGTTTGCCACATGGATGAAACCAAGCCTTGTCAGGAATGGATAAAATGATCCCAAGGTTAGCAAAGTGCTCAGAGACCCTTTGGAAAGAAAAGTACTATGTAAATAGAAGCTGATTCTTGCAGGTTATTAATAGACATATCTGCAAAAGTAATGTGCAAACTACAAAAGAAAGATCATTCTGAATTAAATTACCATATTTTTTTTTTCATTGCTGTCTCTTTTCAGGAGACCTGGATAATGCTGCTAACAATGACAGGTTGAATAAAAGACAGGGTTTGTGTGGGCCAGAGGTGGGAACACAGGAGGAGACTAATTATATCGTTTTTAACCTTTGCATACATCTGGGCAAGATAAAAATGAATTATGCACCTGACAACTGAGCTGTTATCCCCGTAGAGGCTGCAAAATGGTTCCCAGGTCATCCAGAAACATGATCTAAGATCTGAGATCTAAGATGTCCCATTTCTTCTGGATCTAAATACTTTCCAAGTCATTAAACAAAATGGGTATTTTCTGCACATTTCGCCTATGGCTCATGTAATTATCCTGTGGACAAACCAAAACAGATTTATTCTTACTCTTACCTCAACAATGCAGAATATGAAGGGCAAGCACTGAAGTGGCATGGCAGAGCTAGGGGCAGCATTTTTCAGTGTACCTTTTGAAAATTGCATTTAATCAGCTGAGGAAGATGATGCTGTTTTTACAGACTCTCAGATGTGTCACTTGAGCACTTTATCAAGTGGTATTTATTGCACTTTCAATGTGTGCTGTGACAGTATGCTTTGTTCAAAGGATTGGGTCTGACATGAAGGAGTGGAGGGGGCTTTAAGACCTGCATCCCCTAGTGATGCAGCAGGTGTCTGAAAGGGGGAAGAGCCTCTTTGCTGACAGCAATTAGGAAGGGAGGAATCTGTTCCCATGAAATAAGGACTCTCCTCTTGCTGCCCTTGGACTTTTCCTCCCTAAAATTCAATTCAAACTACAATTCAAGGTATATGTTCTATTATTTACACCTTATAGCTTTACTATTTTAAATGATTTTTGCCTGATTGGAATTTTATCAAAAGAAAACAATTTGGCCCTTCAGTTGTGATATTTTTTCCCTAGCTCTCTACACGGTCATCTGTGCCCTATGCCAAATTAAAACTGTCAGTAAAATACAAAGTGGTGGTTTTGAGTAGAGCTATGTGTGTTACTTATAACATTTTAGTTAGCCCCTTTCCTGACTGAGCTTTTCAGAGTTGAACTCCGGAGACTGAAAGAGGTGTTTTTGAGAATCTTAACCCAAACTCTGTTCTGAGTTTTATATTTGTCCCTTATCTCTATTTTTGTCCAGTACTCTGCTTATTAGCTAGTGACTCAGGGCACTGAAAGGCTTTAAAACTTTTGCAGCCTGAATCAATTTACTTTATTCATGAATTTTGACCTCTCATTTTCATTCTTTGTTGTCTCAAGGAAGTAGTATGAATTATGTCAGTGTTTTGAAAAGAGGGCAGARAATATGTAGTATTTGGTTGTCAAATTTTCAGAGAGGCATTGATTTACAGAACTGGAAAGAGCAATATTTCACTGGAATAGTTGTGCTTGATGGAGTATAAAAGGTGCTGTTAGCTTGAATCTCCTTGTGGATAACCCGATGCCTCAAAGATGACTCAATGCCATTTGTTTGTCTTAAGTAGTGCAAATAAACAGAAAATGAAGTGGAAATACTGTGCTAATTAAGATGCAAGACAAAACTCAGTTCTTGGAAGGTCACATTTTGCTGAACTGAGATTTCGCTTTCTCTATTCTTTTTAATCTGTGGCACCTTCTGTATTTATGACCAAAAACTTGGGATTCTGTAGTTATTTAAACACTAAAGGCTAGATAATCTAATGCCACCTGATGACTGAATGCATCCTCATTAAGCTGCTAATAATGACCCACTTAAGCTCTAGTCTATACCAGTAACTCCTGTGCAGAGGAAGAACCAACTTGTCAGTTTTTCTTTGATTTGAACAAGAATTAAGGAAACAAACATCCCTCAGATGGGAAGGAGAGAGGAAACTCCCAACCTAAGCAAGCTAAAAAACCCCGTAAGCATGTGTATGCTTTTATCTGAGAGCATCTCTTGTAGGTCTCGTTGGACTATTTCACTCTTCATTTTTCTCATGCTGTTGACCTGTATTGTGTTATCTTGCAAACATGTCCCATTACTTCATTAGATGCTATGGGGACACAGAGAGGGTGGGAAAGTCCCTTGTTTCTCAAAGACCTGGCAGTAAATAGATGAGAGAGAAGCTAAGAGGTTAATTTTAAAAGCTAACTGACCTGTAATGATGGGGATGGGATGATACCGTTCACTCTGTAAAGCAGTTGGCCTCCAGGCTTTACAACAGGCATCTCCATGTGCCAGTATGTTTCCATGCCAGGGTATTGCAAGAGAGTTCATCAGTGTTTATGAGTTCTTGGAATACCACTTAAGATTTATTCTGTACTTAGTGTTCAGGAAATACTAATGAACTTGGAATGGAGGAGCCTGTTACCTGTATTTCTGTGCTGTAGATCTATGTTGAAGAGGAACTTCTTCACTGTGAGAGTGACAGAGCACTGGCACAGGTTGCCCAGAGGGGTTGTGGAGTCTCCTACTCTGGAGATATTCAAAACCCGCCTGGATGCAGCCCTGTCTAACATGCTCTAGGTGACGCTGCTTGAGCAGGGGGGGTTGGACTAGATGATCTCCAGAGGTCCTTCCAACCTTACCCATTCTGTGATTCTGTGAAATGTGAGAAGGCTGGGTCAGTTTTCTGTAAGACATCCTAATAATGCAGATCTGTTAATAATTCGGATGTAATGTGTCAGAAACTTATGGCTCCTAATGTCACCATTGCTTCTCCAGAGGTATTTGTCTTCTGCGTGCTGAAATGGCCTTCAGAAGAGATTCCTTGCAGGAGCCTCCTTGGTGCTGATACTCAAACATCTGCAATAGTGGAAACAGCCTCCAGTACTAGAGCCTCCTGGATTTGACTGTAAGTCACATATTTGTATCCTCTGGATGTGAATGTGAATGAAGCTGCTGAGCTTTTCAAAGATCCAGCAGGTTAAATATCGCTTATTTGTCAGATCAAGCAATTGAGTACAGTCCAATGCTGTGCTCACTCATGGCATGTCAGGAGATAGGAGGTGAGCTCAACATTTTAATTCCTATTTTTTAAACCTCCGTTGGGCTGGTCCAACCAAGCTGCTTGAGAAACAGTGTCAGTCTTTGTAATTGGGATTGTCTGTAGTAACAATGTTCTGCTGGATGTGGATCCTGTGAGTCTCAAGAGGGCTTGTGAATGTGGCTGACTCATCACAAAGTGAAGGGATTTGCAGGCATGTATTGCAGTGACTGAGTACATACAATCCTAGGCAAAAGAAGAACAAACACAAAAAGCATTCTTATTGCATCATTATCTCTATTGCCTGGGATAAGCAAACTTTGTCAGGTATATTATAGCAGAAGAACTCAATCTAGGAATTAGTGTCATGTCTGGAATGCCCTGCAAAGTTCCCAGCAATCCTGCCCCAGTCAAAAAAGGAGTTGTGAGTGTTTGAATTATCTATAAGAAATAGATGATGGCAGCAAAGCAGATTTAGAACAAAACTCACTGACAATTGTTTAATGGATGAGGAAAGCTAAAATACATTAGGTATCCTTGAAGGAAAAAATTAGCAATTGTTGCCTCATATGTTATTTAATTTCTTCAGATGTCTTTTGGGTGACAGCATTGTTTGAGTCTATGAAATCAGCACTCAAAGTGAGGAGGACTATGCTCCCCCTTCTCTCTTTCCAGCCAGGTGCCTATATGATGCAGAAATAATCATGTATAAGCAAAGCAAATAACCCCCCCAATGGAAAAAAAAAAAAAAACTAACAAAATAGATATATTGCACGCTTCTTGAATGGGGAGTTGCATTGAAATGAAATCACTGGGTGCTCCTTCCAGCGCAGGTACAGTCTCCCGAAGTGGCTAGTTTATCCTCGAGCCAGGTGTTGCTTTCTTTGCATAAGTCAGCCTCTCTAAAAGACAATTTAGATTATATATAGGTATAAGGCCTTCGCTCCAACTGCAAGCAGAGCTGTGGAGCAGGAAGTGCTGGATGTATACGCAAGGAGAGGGGAGAAACACAGCCCCGTCTTGCTGCCTTGCCAAGAAATGGCTGGTGACATAAGGGCAGTTTGTGGGATAGAGCTGCTTCCTCCCAGCACCTGAAATGTGTACCATGGCTGATGGACAATGAGCAAAGTGAAACAGCATTTTTCCTGAATGAGAAGCACAATCCTAAATTTCTCCTTTAAATAAATAAATAAATAAAAATCCATTTTACTGTTCCCAGGAAAGACATAGAAAACAATATGTAGACCAGGAGTACATATCTCTCCTTTGAGGGAGAAAGACTTCTTAGTTCTGGTCACCAGCGTAACTACAGCCTTTGCACTTCAGCCCTCTTCCCAGGCAGTTTTTTTTTTAATTAAAGCTGTAATCTGTCCAAAGCAAGGATCTAGAAAATATCTGGATCTCTTATTTTTTTCATTATTCCTCTGCCATAGGCAAGTGAATAACAAACTAGTCATATCAAAAAAGTGGTCACTGTGAGCTACTTTATTTGTTTTATTTTGACATTAGTCAAATGGGCAGAGGGTCTCCTAGAAATGACAGAATAATTTGAGCTGGCTGGCCTGGCAAGCTTGTTTTTCTCTAGCTATTTAGTTCTTGGGCAGAAGGAGCTTTGTGGCATTTAGTCAATATACGTTGAATGCTTCAAGAACTGAATGGAAAACGTGAAAGTGCAGCTGTGGCATGTGGAGTCAGCATGACGTTTGCTCCCTCCTCGCTGCAGCAGGAGCTCCTTGTCAAAGCAGCAACGCTGTGTGGCACATGTGTGCCCTGCGTGAGATGCTGGAAAGGTTTCCTTTTTGAGCACCTCCCATGAGACAGGAAGCAGAAATACCTGTGTCTGTACTGGACTCTTTCTTCATGCTTAGCTACTTCCCCACTGTTCAGCAGTAATTATCACCTCCACGCAGCCCATTACAGTGCAGAGTTTAAAATCCAATCAAATTGTTCCCCTTGTCAAATTACTCCTCACTCCTAAACTTCCTAATCAGCTCTCACAAGCTGAAACAGTTCCTGTTGCCTCATTTTCTTTGATTGCTTTGCTGCAACAGAGGGGTCAGACAGAAAAGGCTGAGGAGAAGGCAGGGGAGCTGAAGAGCCTCCTACGTCTCTGTCTGTCAAGAGGGAGCTATTCGAGGCCCGAGATTTGCAGGCTTTGGGCTATGGCTGCTTCCCTCTTTGAAGAAGAGGGAATCATAAAAGGAATAGCAAAATTGAAGGGATTGAGGAGATGAGAAGTAAAGCAGCTCACACGACTTTCAGTTAGTATATATGCTTGGCCTTGCTCTGCACCACTTCTGCCAGCATGAATCAGGTGTGGCACCACCAGGCACCCTCATGTCAGGCTGTCACTGTGAGAGAAGGAAGATAAGAGCATAACCCTATCCCTGCTGCAAATAAAATACCTACATCTCTCTGGTAGCTAATTTCCAGGGATTGCTGAAATCCTCGCGGTCTCCTGCTGTGTTTCTGACGTTCTGCAGCTCCCGTGAGTTCAGCTTTCAGTTTGTTGAGCCCGCAGTTGCAGCTTGGCCCTGGCCTGGCCAGGAGACAGCGTGGCGTTTTCATAGGCAACAGCTCTGCAGAGCCAACCCGGGTATGTTGTGTGGGGTATTGCAAAGCTGCAAAAAGGCTGTGGAGCTGCAGCAATACCTGAGCCCCCAGCAGAGAGGGGGGAGTGCATGGCGGCTCCACACAGGGATTACGTGAAGCTTGGCAGATCGTGAGCAAAGGAAAGGGGACGGAAATAATCTCTCGTAGGGTGGATGCTGTAACCTCATCCCAGATCTGCTTTGCTTGAAATTATTCTTGTAGCTGAGCTAGTTTGAAATGTGTTTCCTCAGAAACTCGTTTCAAATTTAGGATGTATTCACGCTCCAAAATTACAGAGAGCAGGGAGCCTTTCTGCTGATCTGAGTCTAGCATCAGGGGGGCCAGCAGAATTTCTATGCAGGCAGATCTTTTAAGGAAAAACTGTGCTAAGACTGTGCTGTTTTTACTGGTTAAAATTTTCTTGGTGTTATCTGAAAGCATGTGAAACTCAAGGGGTGAGAGTAAACAGCAGGTGTCATCTGTGATCAATTTCGTTCAACATTTTAGACCTGGGCACCTCTGAAGCTGAAACTTCTTGTAAAGCTCATAGAGAGATGTGATCAAAGACACACAGGTGTTTTTAGGAGTCTCACAAACAAATGGCTTTATGAAGGCTCTACTTTTGGTCTTGGAATATGGAGAGAGTATGGGAAACCTAAGAAAAACATCACTTTACTAAATTTCATGTCAAACCTCCCATTTAGTTCCAGCTCTCATTCCCATTCTTTGGTTATTTTTTTCCTAGACCCACTCCTGAACTTTCATCTATTTCTTCAGCAGGGAAGCAATATGTATACCACGTGCAGAGTCAGATTTGCCCTTGGGCACACCTGTTTGCCTCCTGTCTGAACCAGAAGTAATGAAATTCTGAACATGCCTATATTAGCGCATTTATTTATGGGCATAACTAGATTTTTCCTACGCTGCAATTCTCCTGTTGTGTATTTACATCAAGCCATAGAATTCACAGTAACACCATTAGACAAGTAACCATAATAAGCATCAGACCTGGAGCTGTTATACTAACTGCACAGGACAGAGCAAAGGAATCTATTTATAGTGGTAACATATGTTGTAATTCAACAGTGGATTAAAAAGAAAAAAAAAAAGCAAACGGAGAAAATAGAGGAATCCAATATAAAGTTATATTGATTTTGGTTGAAGGGAAAATATGAAAGAACAGCAAATCAGTGTATAGACCTTGATTTTGAAAAACACATGTCAATAATTATATAACATTCTTCTTTTCCCCCCGAGTGGGGCAGCATATTAGATGCTGCCCCTTTTTATTCGGAATCAGTGGTGAAGTGAATGCAAGTTCTTTGTCTCTGAAGCAGCAGCTTCATTCAGCAAATGCTACAGGTACTGTTGACCTGGAGAAGAGCGTCATTACTGCTGGGTGGTCAAGCAGCAGCCAGCTGCACCGGGAGCTCTCAGTCTCTTGCGCCGAGAAGGCTGATCCCCATGGTGGCTCTGGGCAGATGTTCTCCCTTGGCTCCAGCCAAGTTGACAGAGACAGCATTGTTTCTGCTCAGGGCTTTTCCAGGGCTCTCGGCAGCCTACCACCTGGAGGTATCTGTTCATCAGCTCATAGCACTCCCTGATCTGTGCTGCGAATCRCATCATTGACTCGTATTTATCTTTAAAAGGAAGGCAGGTTACAATAACCCTCCCCCCCTTTTTTTATTATTATTTCCTGAAGCAGGTGAGGGAGCATTCACAAGGCCCATTCTGCTGGCCGAGCTGTGGTAGCAGTAACCTGCAGCGCAGATGTAGTGACAGCAGCTGGGAATGGTACCATCTCCAGATGGTATAGCTGTTTGCAAAGTGAATGCCTGTATGTTTATAAATAGATAAATGTATTTACAGCCTATGTATTTCCCCTTTGGAATATAAATGACCTGCAATCTAAAGTGAGCAGGCTCATCTCAGTTTCCTAATAAAGTGATTGTTTCTGCTGCAGTCGGAGGAAAACAATGACCCTTTTTCCAAAGAAGTCAGTCCACCATGCCTATGTAGAAGGGTTAAGGAGCCTTTATTTTTTTTTTTTTTCCTAACTAAAGACAAAGATCTTCCCCCACAATGTCTTTCTTACAGGATGTCTGAAGAATGAAAGGAGGATTGAGTTATTATTTTTAGCCTACCCATTTCCTCTGACTGTGATATGGGTTGAAAACCTTCTTTTGTGATTTCACTGCTGTAGGGTAACTAGTTTTCTATAGTTCTCCAGAAGAGAGAGATTTGTGATTATGTTACATTACATGTTTATGACTATACTCGGGAAACTTGCAGAATTGTTTGCTAATATTTAAAGGAATTTGCTGAACATTAAACAGATCCTTTTTGCAATTCATGATGATTTTCTGCAGTTCAAATACTGCTTTTATGAGCATTCCTGTAATAAGACTTTTCTCTTTCTGTGTGCTTAAACACTTATTTAGTGTACATGTTACTAATTACTTTGTTTTTACTCAATAATTAAATAGTTAAGTTGGATGGATTCAGTAATATCTCATTTTACAATCAGATTAAGTTTTGCTTTTATTTTTGTTCTCAATTGTAAGAGTACCTGGAATATTTATTTTTGGCAGTACATTGGAACCAAAGTCAATGTTACCAGATTTATAACATATCCTTGGTATGTTCTGGTTCATAAACAAAGGAATGCCTTTGCATCCTCTTCCGCAGACAAATTATAGCACTTTTTGATTGTCTATATTTGAAATATGTTCCTTAGTTCTAGCCCACATAGCCCACTAACGTAGGATGTTCAGTTCCACCGATCAAACTCCCATGTAGGATTTGGGTAGTTATGCCACAGCAGTTCATCCGATGCTTGTTTTTATGGAAAACTGAACTTTATTTTAAACTTAACTTGGAACTTTAACACATGACAAGTACAAATCTTTTCCTGTGCTTACTGTCATTATCTGTGGCTTGCAATAGGAGGAACAACCAAGAAATGCCAAAAGCATGGAAAATTTGTTGGATGCCAAAAGTATTACTGCCAAGAACCCAGGTATGTAAAACACAGACACTTGAATGGTCAAGGACATAAGAACTTTTCATAGCTTATATAACAGACAAATTATTCCAGATGTCTGAATTTCTCTATTAATAAGATTTTAGATTGAATAAAATGGTGTAAGTGATAAGAACGCTGTTGTTATGTAACAACTTTAGGACATATATTAKGATAAAAAAGAGATTATTGTGATAACAATGTGTAATATCCATATCTATATATGGAGATATATAGGTAGGTATATATATATGTGTGTGTGTATATATGTATATATGTATCTCCTAATACAGAGAAAGAAGCTAATATTTGACRAGCTTTGGGGTATTTCATTCTTTTTCCATTTCTTTTCTAACAAACAGAAATTTTCTTAAGATTTAGTTCAACCCAACTTCCCTGACATCTTTGTCAGAGGTCTAGTTCTTCAAAAGTATTGGGCAACTTTGAGGACAATGGGAATTTGGTACCTAAAATGTCACAAAGGAGCTGGGTATAAACTCCTCACAGAACATAYGGAATGAGACCATGGGCCATGCTTTAATGGTGGAATTCCACCATTTACAGATAGTGTAATTTGGTCTGACAACTCTATCAGAGCTGGCCAAAAAAAAGGGGGGGAGAAAAAAGAAAGAAAAGAAAAAGTGGCCGAGGGGGAAAACAGACTATGAGAGCAGAGAGTCCTTAAATCCAGAGAAAAGAAGAAAAAATTCTTGGAGGACCAGAGATAACTGAAGAAGAATAAATAAAAAGCAACACCAGACATGGTCAATGAAAATATCCTGCAAGATCAAAGTTGATATATTACAAAGTTTCAAATATTAGCAAGTATTTTCAAGATGCTTTCAGCCACCACTGGTGTGTTATCAGGGGAAGAAAAAGGCGTTAGAGCATCAAAGAAAACAAAGAATGTAATGAAGAAAGAAATTAGAAGAGTAATTTGGTAATTTGCATCTATTTGGTGGCGTAATCTTTAGAGACACTTTTGTTAATTAGCAGGTTTGGGCTGTACATACTAGAGTAGYGAGAGACTGGTGGAAACACCCAGAGACGTTTCTAGGCAGTAATTTGGATGGCCACAGGACACATCTATATCCTCACAATTTATCAGCAAAATGAGTTATTTTTCCTTCACTTGAAATTTGACAGTCAAGAGAAAAAAAGACAAGCATCTTATAGGAGACTTAATCTCTAAGCCAACATAACACTGAAAAGTTCACCTTTTCTTCCCAAACTTTTGCTAAGATGATGGTAATGGCATATTCCCTCTTGAATATATTATATTTGAGTGTACCTAGTCTTAGCTGTGGCTATTTGTTCTTTTCTTCTATTTGGGGTTTTATTCCTATTTTTTAATTTTAGCTTTGCGAGTGTTTAGAGGTCTAGATATCTGTTCTGAAGTAAATAAATAAAAAATACAAAAAGAGACAGAAAGAGAAATTCCCTGCTCCACTGAAGTCAACAGAGACAGAACAGGAGCAAATTTAGCACTTTCTGCTATCATTTATCAGTTCAGCTGTCATTTGGGTGGATTTTTATTTATCATCATATCATGTAATTTTTCCATGGGAAAAGTTGAGTGCTTAAATCCATACATTTCCTGAATACAAGAAGTGTTTGATTTTTAGGGTCTTCTGTACATGTATCAGTTCTGAAGCAGAGCTTTCAGTGAAACTTAATTTGTCCTTTTTATTTTTTGCCTTTTTTTTTTTAACCAAAGAGAGAGAACTTTTCTTCCCTTGTGCAAGAATTTTTCCACTCAGAATTCTTTTTCCCTTCTGTTTTGCTTTTTATTTTCTTTATCTGAGACTTCTCTGGTCCCTAGGTTCTCCCTTCCCTCAGTGCATCTCCTGCACAGGCTGTGTCCCAGGCTCTTTYTTTAGATGGATAATTGCCTAGACCCATTTCATCTGAACATGATATATCCTTACAGGCCAATATTATATCCCTGCTGGAGTTCAATTGAGTCAATAGGGTCTAAAATTATCCCTGAGGATAACTCTGAGGTAAATGCAGTGGATTTAGTTCTGCATTTTCCTTATACTTCAAAGATGATTTTTTTTAAATTTCAGGTTTAAAAGTATATGTATTTTCAAAATGCATTTTAAATGAAAGTATGACCAAAACAACGCTTTCATTCTCTTTGATTATTACCTATTCTTTTCACACAGCAACTGTACCAAATACAAAAACATTTTTTCATCAAAACAAGCAGACTGCTTTTACATATAACTCACTTTTCCTCTCATTACTGATCTTTTGCTGTAACTATGGCTCTATCTGTAATGCCAAGATTTGTGTGTATTAAACTTCATGTTGCTGCAAAATCTCTGAACAAACTTGTTCACGAGTCTCAGATGAAGATCATTCAAAAGAATATCGCTCTAACAAAGAGGAATACGCAATTCCATAAATAAACCCTCCTAAGTGTAAAGTGTGACCGTATCATTCCCCATGTGAACACTTGAGGCTTTTCAGAAAGCTGCTTTTATGTAAGATTAGAGAGCTGTCTCCATGACATGATGCTTTGCTTCTCTTCACCATTAGTTGGGCGTTAGTTGTTCTGGCTGTAAATAGACAGGCACAGATGGCACCACGACTCGGCGAGCCTCCACACATCTTGCGCTGCAGGGATTTTTGTTATTCTTGTTCTCTCTCTCTCTCAGCTCCTACTCTTTTTGAACAGTTTGTTGAGGAGAAAAGGGAAGGCTAAAGAACAATCAGTCCTCTCCCACACAAGGACCGCTGAAGGCTTTAGACAGCTCACCAATGTTCATTTTGAGTCCATTCTGTGTTAGGGGAACCCAGTCGTAGGCTCTTCAATGAAGCACCATTTGTGCCAGCATCACTAGGTGAAGGCAATGTGAAAGCAGATCAGAAGCAGCTGCTCCAATGGCACTGAGCTGCAGTGCTTGAACAGCACACAGCCTGTCTCCATGTGTCCTCCCTCAGTGCCCTGTAGCTCTGATCACCATGCTGAAAAAAGCTATAGCAGATAAAAGGGAATCTTATGTCTTGATGGACTGCCTTGGTGGACAGGAATTGGTGCTTGCAGGAAAAAGTCTGGAACAATTAGTGAAACTGAATTTGGAGAGGGCATGAATAAGAATAACATGACAGAGTTGTCCATTCCTCCCCCCCACCATTGCATGGCATGGAGAAGATAAATTGGGTGATTATCTCTAGTCTTTCGTATAACAAAAGAACAAGATGTTAAGTGAAAGGCAACAAATTGAAATTGGATAAAAGGAAATCAATTTTACAGAGAGTACAATTAACCTATTACAATAATAACAGAGGCCCAGAACTCAGCAATTCTAAAAAGGATTAGACATTTATATATATATGATGAAAGCATGTGTTTAATATTTTCTTTATGTAAGCTTATAACCTTCTGTGTCTCTAGAAAAAGAGAGCTACTAACATCTGGGTAAGAAGAAATCTCCCTTCCCTGCTAGCAGGCAATTCTCATATTTATTTACTATAGAGTTTTTCACTGCCTTTCTCTACAGTGTTGGCGAATGCAACCAGAGAGCAGTGGCAAGGTAGTGGTTCACGTGGTCCATCACAGTGTTCTTGCATTCTCATATATGTAGCTATTAACTAGAAGAAATCAGTGAAGGSTAGCCAATATGTTCATGAATAGTCCAGCTGGTTCATGTTCATATAAACTTGTAACATTTTTTTTGAGACTAAGTTTTTTAGATGCACTACTGTCAAAAAAGTAGCTGGAGAAATAACCTCTCTAGATGGACATCCCCCCCTTTTTTCCCTGAAAAAGACATTGCAATAGCAGCAATACAAGTTGGCTGTGGTGAAATGAAAGTCCAGTCTGCTGAGCCTCATGGTCTGGAGAGTTTCCTTCCTCATCATTCACATCTTTTGCATGACCTCCAACTTGTCCACTAAAGTCCCTTACTGATATAACATGTCTTTATACAGGTCCTGCAGYCCTGGAGGCCTGCAGGGAAGCAGAAGCTGCATCAGTGGATGCCCCAGCAGCTGCAGGCCCTGCACGCAGGGCTTCCACKGTGCCCTGTTCAGCGCCCTGGGCCAGGAAGGGCTGGCAGTCTGGCCAGTGCTGCCCCTGTTCTCCTTTGGACTGGGAGTTCAGCTGTGCACMCATTGGTGAGCCCACCCTGACAGGTCCCTGGGGTCCTGAAAACCCCTTGCACCTCCTCCCACTGCCAGTCATGCCTCTGTATCCTCAGGCCTCCACTACATCTCCAGAAATGCCACTAATACTTTCCTCCAAGACATCACTGACCTCCCACACRTCTTTGTGGCTGTCTGGCTTACAATACCAAGCATGGGAGTTTATCTACCTTTGTATTTATCATCCCATCACAGGCCCTGTCTTTATYGAGACTGCAATATCCAGTAGCAGAGGATAGGCTTGTAGGAGAGGAGAGTGTGATGAARATATTGCATAGAAGGAGCGTCGTGTCACCTCTCTTTTCTAATGAAAGGATTGACTGAGAACAGCCCATCAAAAGGGCTAGACAGGTAAGTGATTAGCAAATTTTTTTTAATAGTGGCAGTGTTTGAATATGAAAAACCAAAAGCACCTCAGTATTCAACAGAGGCTGTAACTACCATGAAGCAACCTATGACAGTCTGAAGAGGAAGTAGTTGAAAGCATGAAAAGTGAGATTATAAATAATACTATATATTGCATTACACCATGGTCATGCAATTCATGTTTTCTCTGTTACTCAATATAGACTGCTGTCAGGTCACTACTTAGCCACTGCAGATTTTTGACTACMCCTTAGTTTTCCATATATTAGACAGTTTGGACACTGACAAATAGAAATAGGAGGTGTCTTTTTTTCTCTGGGGATACCAACACGTGACAAACCTGAGTGAAAGCTGTGTGAATGGTTCAGGATTTTCTCCTGGGTCCCACAGAGAAAGACTAGGTCTGAGCATCCCAGACAGATTGCTTAGGAGATGCTGAAAAAGGCTAAAAAGGCAGCTGTAGATTCAGCTCTTCTTTGGGTGAGCAAAGGTGAAGACAAATACATAATTCACCTGACAGAGTCAGTGGAGGCAGGTTTGAAGTCAATAGGGTGCTGTTCACTGGCAGGGCATTTGTTCAGTCCTTTCCACCCTGGTTTTGTCACTGCCTCTGCCACAGTAGTAGACAGCAGCTTGCTTAGGGCAGTCGTTCCTGGGGAAACTCCTACTAGACACCTCGCYGCAGAACACAGGAAACAGTCGACTCCTCTGTTCTTGGTGGCTTCAAATCAAAACTAACTGCCTTCCCAGAACATGTGCCTTAGCTGCATGTAAGCAAGGAGGATCAATACGGAGCAGCTGAGAGAGATTTAAGGACAGCAACATCCAGGCTAGTCTAAAAGCAACCCTTGAATCTCTGAGAGACTCTTACATTAGGAATCACTTGCATTACTCTCGCTTACCCGTTTGTCCTATTAGCTTGTCACAGCTGGTCTTCTGGAGTTTTGCTGGCAAAAAAGTCCGTCATTCACTATGTAGTACCATCTCAGCCTGGGCCCCCAAAGATGTTAGCTTTGGAGCTTTAATGGAAGTCTTTAATATTTCTGATTTGATTTCTTTCTGATTTCTGCCATTGAACACTAGATTCTGCTGGTGAGCAGATCCGGGCTTTAAAGCCAGGTACACAGCTACCACTTAAACCCTAATGCATAACAACTGAAGTGAGTTGCTCTCAGTAGTTGCTAGGAAACTGTAACCTGCTCACAGCTGATGTGAGTGAGCAAGAGTATTTTGATGATGTCATGCTTTAGATTCATATTTCATTTCTTAAGAGACCTTTTTCTCTCAATTTCTACAGGAAGAGGTGCATGAGAGAGTTCTTTAGTAAGCTAGAACTTCCCCACTCCACCATGCGTATGCAGTCTAATGTCACTCTTGCAAAACATTATAATAAAGCAAAATTGACCAGGGCTGCTCAAGAAATGTAATTTTAGAGAACTTCTAGGCATTTAGGCCTCTTATCTCTTCTAGACACTGATTCAAGGACTAGCTCCTTGGAAACAGAGACATCACTTGATCAGCTACTCCACTGCCTGCACCCGAACAAAATGATGTCTTTCTCAGGAAAAAGATAACAAGAGTTTCTGATTATGCTTTTCAAGAACACAGAAATCCAAACACTGTGTATCAGAAATGGACTGAATACAAACCCAGAGGCCTGGAGTTGTGCCCCTGTTCGACGCTAACTCTAAGCTGTGTGTGCCCCAACTCCTGAGCCGAGAGAGGAGGCACCTGTGAAGCACGGTGTCTCTGAAGGCTTCCTTGGTGCATCTCTGCCCACAGGATAATGCAGAGCATGAAGGCAGGTGACTAGCCATGGCTCTGTGTCCAGGTTAGACTTCCCCTGGGGTTCTGCAAGTGTATTTGTCTTTTGTTTGTTTGTTTGTTTTCTTCCCCCCAGGCTGGATAATCTGTTTCTCTCTGAGGTCCTCCTGTGCTTGGAGGTCTTCTTTTGGGGTTGAGGATGGGTTGTCATGTCTGAAGATGCTGGCCTTGCCCTCTGCTGGCCTTTTGCTTCAGTGTTCACTGTGCACATYGGCACTGGCTGGAGCACCATGCTGCAGCTGATGTAAGCAGTGCTCCAGACTGAGGATTCAACCCCCCTGTCTGCTGTCCTCCAGTGTACAACGCTCCCACATCTGGGAGCGAATGCCTTCATCCCTGACACTCCTAACTGTATCTGCTGCTTGTGCTCTGTTTGCCTGTCTGACTTGTTCTTTTTCTTTATGGCTGCCTCTCGCCGTCCTCCTTCCCCCAACTCTTCCCCGGTGTGAGCATTTCTAATCAGCACAGAGTGCAGGTCCCAGGCGTGTGCTGTGCTGGACTGCTCGGGCAATTAGCTAACGTCTGGAGAGTGCTRTGCAGCACTATCTCCCGCACGCTATTTTAAGATATGAAGTCTCATCCATATATACAGATCTACCTAGCAGGCAAGGAGCTGAGGCACAGATTAGAGCTGACAGTGCCTCGACTCCAAACAAACGCTRGTGTTAAACGTGCTGTTCAGGGCAGGGAAATCCAATCTCTCCACACAGAGAGCACGCAGGTGCTCTTTGTGACGGGCACAGTCCYGTGGGAAAGGTGATATGCCCCCGTGTCAGCCAGAGCCTCGATACCTTCCCTTACTTAGTCAGCTTAGCCCAGAACCCCCCTTCCTCCAAGATGAACGGTAAGAAACCTCTCTGCTTCGTGTCACTTCCACTGAAGCCATCAGGGTGATCTGCATGAATATGCAGGAGGTAATCAAACCTCGGCAGTTCAGCTGGTCTACGATACCTTTTTTCRTACGTGCTGCACATACAAAACGACTAGATTTTCATTCGGTTTAAACTGCACAAGGTCACTGAATTGAGTAATGGCAGGCAAAATCTGATGCTCTGTTTCTTGTTATGATATTTCTACCGGGATTTAAAACAAATATAGTTACTGTAATGGCTGAAGAGAGTGYAGCAGATGTGCTGCTCCTCCAGCAATGGTCTTGTTCTTCTGCCTGCGATTTTGTGACTAGTTGAAAGCAGTAAGAAAGTTAGGAAGATTACAATTACTGATCAAGTTACRAGACTTTGCTTTCGTCTATTTTTTATGTACCAAGACACTTCYGTAAATCTTATTTACAAGCAAAAAAGGGCTTGTGAAGCACTAAGTGATGGAGATTCCTCACTCATTTTGTTTTCTGCTTGATTCACTGCCTGATTTGATGGTTGGGACCAAAGACTCGAGCAAACGCTCCATAGAGCTTTCCATTATTTTCCAGAAAGTACTTGAGTTTTGTGTGTGTGTGGCTGTCCACCAGTGGCAGAGCAGAGCACTCCAGAGTTTTACACAATGGCCATATGTATAACTTCAGTCATGTCAATTCACATATCTTCAAAACTGTGAACTCAAGACTAGGTGACTTTTCAGGAGAAGTGAAGTAAATGAAGGCCAGCATAAGAACTGAACCAAAATGAGAATTTAAGTATCAGTCTCTTAATTACCTGACATAAACCTGCCGTTTTTGTTTTAATAAATTACCTAAGTGCCAGCTAAAAGAAAGTCAATTACCTAGAAATCTGGTAAAAATTAATTGAGTTCTCTGAAAAACGGCACTCACCAGTTATGCAGTTAAATATTTGTGACTTATGACTAGCAGTGATACATTTCCAAGGCAGATGATCAAATTGTATATAAAACAAATTAGGCACCTGTAGTTTAGGAAGTTTCCATTAAAATCCACGATCTTGACAGATTTCTAACTTTCTGATACAATCACTTTTGGGGATGACATTTTCCTTGCTTGCTCTCTTCCTGAAGCTGATCTTTTAGATATGCTTTTAGATATATATAACCATTCTAGTTTCATGTCTAAGTTTGTAGAAAGCATTATACCAGCATACTGTTTTATAGGATTAACTAGAGTATCTGTTAATGAAAAAAGTATGCTAATACAGGCTAAGGCATAGAATTAAGAGGGTACGTTCAACTTCAAATTTCAAATTTTGAGGGTCAACAATCAATGCTTCCCTGTGTGACTTGATTACCGTCATCTAATATATTCACAGATAGAAAATATTTTGCATTGAAGAGCAACATCGATATAATGTTGGTTTGAATAATCTGATTTTTCTAAGCAGATGATATGCTAATAAATGTTCAATAAATCCTGCAGCAATTATTAATAGCATTTAAAAATATCCTTTTGGGGGCAGTAGATTAAGTTTTCAAAAAATATTCTCCCAAGTTTTCTATTCTGTTCTCATCTCTTCATACAGAGACAGCTGGTAGAAACAGTCAACAGTTTGTTATGCTCTGCAGAAAACAGCTCACCTGGATGAGGGCAGATTGAGTTCAGCTATCTTTTGATAGTTCAGTTAGTGTTTCCATTGGGATACTTATACTTTTGTCTTTCTAAAAGCAAGYTCTGGCTGCGCTGGCGCCCCTGGCCTGATCTCCAGCATCATGCTGGACATTGCAGGGGCGGCGCTGGGGACACCCACAGCGGCAGGGTGACCGCTGCCGGCGCGGAGCGGCCTGGCGCCATGCAGACAACCTCCAAAGAGGGGGCCGGAAGCAAGGTGAGAGCTGCTTCCCCCCAGGCGGCGAGCTAGATAGATTTTTTCCAGAAGAAAATCGACAATGGGAGATTAAAACACAACCGCGGGAGCTTCCCCCAGCTCCAACCACTGCGGGCAGCTGTCAATGGAGAAGAGCGTTTCCGCCACGCAAAGCTGTGCTGGGGGGCAGCTGCCCCGTGCGCRGCTACCCCATATGCAGCGCCCGCTCCCCTGGGAGCTGCGGGCTGCAGCGAGGGCAGCTCTGCCGCATCTGCCGGGGCCTGAAGGACTCGCTTGCAAGGTGCCTCTGCAAAAGCAGCTCAGGCACATTAGACTGCTGCCTCCCGAAGCTGGAGCTGCCACCGATATTGGTTATGGCCTCTGAGGAAAGCGATAATCAGCCACATTTTATTTTTATACTGTGAGCTTCATTTGTATTCATCTTTACGCTGATAAAGGAACAGCTGCTTTTAATCTTGCTTTCAGATCCTAGGCCTGGTATGGCTCCCCTCCCTGGGCGCGATCCTTAATGGCCAATGAGACTTAAATGCCAACTATTATCTTTATGGCAACTATGCGTGGCATTAGTCTTGGCTCTTTTTTGCTGCCTATTTAATTTTTGCGGTAGCAGGTGGCGCCTGGGAATGACTCTGCAGCCACTTTTCTCGCGAAGCGCTGGGATTCTYGCAGCGGAGGAGCACAGAGGTTTCCGCGGAGCTGCTTTGGCGCCTACGGTCTCATTCCCAGAGGCTGTCGCATAGCGATCCAAAGCACCCGGGGGGAATTCAAGCACCGATCGTTAATGCACAGTAAGGTAACCCTTGGACGAGCTGCRCTGCTATTCTCACAGAAAGAGTGCCTAGGAATACCTCATTTATACAGCAGCAGTGAGACACTTTGGCCTCAGAAGTGCCACCGTTTGAATTCAGCATTCTCATTAAAAAATGTGAAGAGAGGGGACATACGGCTTCTCGGCAGGGTGGGTAAAATGGAGCCCTTCAGCCCCAAGGACAAGGCGCCGTGTGGGGTAGAGGTGAGCCTGCAGGAAAGCGGTCTGCTTTCCAGAAGAGACATTTTTCTCAGCCAGAATAGAAATTATTCCCCATACACATCTGCCTATTTGCATATGTAAGCCCTTTGGAAAGTAAAAATGGGAGCTTCATTTAAAATAACTGTAAGAACATGAAAACAGGTCTGCCATGTAGATAGGTGAAGAGCTAAATGCAGGTGCAAAAATGATTTCAGTCTACCCTGAGACTCAATAATTATGAAGAGTTGTTTCCCCCTTCTTTTCGCTAAGCACTTTTACCAAAGTGAGGAATTCCTTCCTAAAACTTGCCCACCGCAGAGCTCTGCGAGTCTCAAGTCTCAGCACGGGCGTCCCTGAGTTATGCCAGCTCCTGCTGGAGGACGGACAGGGAAAGAGACGGGGAAAGAATAGAGCAAGCGTGAGACAAGGGACTGGCAAGAGGTTATTTGTTCTTTTGGCCACAAAGAGAAGTTTTGCAAAGGGCTACACAGCTGGCGCTTGTATCCAGGCAAGATTTAATACGTATTTTTTTCTGATGATGATGAACTGTGCTGACGTTGGTTTGCTGACTCCATATTCTTTTTCCAGGAAAACCAGTGTGCAGAACAAAAAAACGGCATCCTTTGTGTTACTGGCGCTGTGACTGGCTCGAACACAGAAGGGACTATTCTCTTGAGTGCCCTTGCCCAGCCTTCACCCACCTGAGAGCACGCTGTGTTAAAATGTGAGATATTCTTGTGATGGAGAGCTACCTCCCGAGTTCGGCTTGCAAGAAAACAGCCAGAAGATGGGTTCATGCTTAGAACTATGAATTTGTCTCCTCACTTACATTCACCAGCTTTCTCATCTGAGTCTACAGCCAGAGTTGTTGAATATCAGCAATTCACTTCGAGTGACATAAGAGAGATTCTCTCCATAGAAAAAAAAATACACAGAGATCTACACAGGGAGACATATACATACATTTCCAATCCACTGTAGTGACAAAGGAAATAAACTGTGTAAGGGTTGTTGAAATTATTTTTCATATAAAGGTGCAGTAACTTTAACCTTGTACAATCCCTACATATTCCACAGGGCTTCAATTATTATTCAGTGGTTTCCAATACAAATAATTTTTTAAAAGTTGTAAAAAGTGCTTAAGCTCCTTTATCAAGCCAGATGAAAGAAACAATAACAGCTTCTGTCCCAGGTATAAGCAGGCCTCTGCTGCACCACTGGCAGGTTTTCATCACGGCCATGCTACAGTGATTCATCCCCTGTGCTCAGTCCATCCTACCTCCCTTGTCTCCCAGGTTCATTAGTCTTTCCGCGCTATCACAAGCACAGAGGAACCTTCCACCTACCTACGCTAAACGTAAAAGAGCTARAAGTGTCTGTGGATCATATATGTATCCGTACTGAATATGAATATATTCATATATGAATATGAATATATTAATTTGCATAAATATATTGGTTTTATTTTCACTGCTGGCAGATCAGGTTGCCACATTTTAAGTTTTGCATGTGTTCTTATGCATGGCTTGTGAGAGGTCCTGCTCATTTATGGTATCCCAAGTACCTCTTGCTTTYCAGGATGAGAAAGGACACAAAGAAGAACAAGTGAGGAAGAAATATATCCCATTAGGTTCAGGCTGGATAAAAGGGCAGCTTCCCAGTCTGCCTGAGACAAAGGTAGGAAAAGATGTGAAGCTTTCACTCCCTCATCCTGTGGTGAGCTATGTCATGTAAAAGCTCCTTCAACCTTGTTTGGTGGTTGCTGGTGGATCCAACAGAGTTTGGAGGCTTGTGCCTTGACCTGAGTTTTATCAACATATGCAGATTATTTTTCCTTAGACTTTGCCAGGGAGGGAAGGTGGGAAGGGCAGAAGGAGAGGAAGAAATAAAGAAGAGAAAGAAAAAACAATTAAACAAAWTTTACATTTTTTTTCCTTGTGGGCTTTGACTGTATTCCAGAATGGCTTTAGAAATGAGACTCTAGAGWTATGAAGAATATATTCTTACTTAAGCCATAATTTTTACAATTTTTCCCCTTTATTGAATGAGTAACCCACATACACACACACATACAYGCTTCCCCTAGAAAGCAGATCATTTTGAAATGCACTGCCTGGGCTATTGCTTGGATTTCAAATGCACTTGTCATGCTTGGGTACTCCTGATTCCTGCTCTTCACAAGTTTGTAGTTATCAAGCAACATTAAAAAGTAAACATGAAAGTCTTTTAAAGCAGCATTAGGCTTCAGATCTCTCAGGATAGCAAAAAAAATCATTTCTCTGCTACTTTTTTCTCAACTTGTTCATATAATATGTTTTTTTTAATAATATATTTATATAGTAAAGACTAATCTGRAGGAATTTAGTTTAGCAGACATTGCCATTCTGTGACAGCCATCAGAGCTGTCCAATTACAGCTGTAGTGTTTTTCTCTGGTTGTTTGATTGCCCATCTACAAAAGCTCCTGGCCAGTCCTCTCAGCCTAACCAAGGAAAAGGCACCTTGACAGAAGGCCCCTCAAGACTCTGTTTTTCTTCTGTTCTCCAGCTTGCAAGCCAGTTCCAAACCAATGAGTCCCAGGAAAATAACAGTTCTCATTTTGTTTCATTACTGTAGCAGTTCAGGAAGGGAGAGAAATTGGAGGGTATCTAGATTTGACAGTGAAGGAGCTTGTCCGTGATTAGTGAGTAACTTGTTCATTAATTCCAAGTTCAAAATATATTTTTTCACTACCCTATTTAGCTTTTGCAGTCACAACTAGCTTGAGAAAAATTGAGCTGTTTATGTGCAACATAAAATGGATGTCCAAGACATTGTTTTTTAAAAAATYGTTTTGTATTGCTGACTCTAAGGAGGCGTGATATTCACACTTTGTCTTCTGTTCAGTTCCAGGAAATTTGTCTCATGAGGATCAGAAATGCTGCTATCTGCAATACAGACATTTCTATCAGCGGATATGACCAGGAAAACCTACTGTTTGTGAGTAACTGCTTCTAAAAATAAGCACTGTCTCTTAAAAGTGAAATGGGAGAGTGACATGTAGCTTTAAAACAATTCTTCTAGTTAGTAAGAGAAAATAACCCGCATCTGTGCCTATTCATGGTTGAGGGCGCCAGTCCCCTCATGGCCCAAACGCAGCTTTTGTGACTTGGTCCCACAGCAGTGCTGGGGCCATGGCAAGGCTTCAGGGGCTTCATCAAATCCTTCGTCCACGACAGCAAGGGGTAGGGGACAGCGCAGAGACACAAGCTACGGAGACRGGGAGGGAAAGGCAGTGCAGAGCAGCTGAGAGGCAAGGCAGGATCAGACCTTCGTGTTATTCTGCAGGACAGAGCCAGGCAGCTGACAAAGCCTCCGTCCTTCCTGCAAACGATGCAGCAGGCTTGCCTTTGTAAACTGTTAACCAGGGGAGTAAATCAGAGCTTATCATCGGTAAAATAACATGTGACAGCTCTTCTTGTCTCCCTCTTAGCAGTAGGTCTTCTTTGCTGCTAAGGGATAATTAAAGTGACACCAGCTTCTTAATCTGCTTGCTCTGATGACAGGGGTTTTGTCACTATTGTCCAGACCACTCATGTCACAAATGCTGCAGGACACAGAAGAGAATTGTCACTTCTGTTCCTGTTCTGCACTGGGTCTGCAGTTTCATCTAAAATAATCCCTCCCTAGCTCACAAGAGAGAGACTGATGGGGGTGAAGGAAAAGCTGCTGGAAAAGCTTGACCAGCTATCACTGATTTGAGGGACGATTTCCAGYGCGTTTCAGCAAGCTCACAGCTGCACCTGTCCCCTGCTACCACAAAGTGCAGTGGGGTTTTCTGCTGGTTTAGCTTTAGATGGGGTTGTTAGCTTTTTAAATGCTGCTCAAATAGTAATACATTAGGCAACAAACAAATAGTARCTACCAGTTACCGCTCCTTCCCACAACCTCAGAAGCAGTGGAGATTTTTGTCCCCTCAGTCAGAAACATAAAAAGCCAGTTGATTCAATCYTTGGCACAACCAAGAGGGCAAAGACCAGTGGTCAGGAGGAAGAGGGCAGCAATGGGGCAGGAAGCTCTTTAAAAGCCAGTAAAAAGGGAGACTAATTATAATTTTTGAAAATGATAGCCAGTAAACAGCCACCATTTAAYGCCCTGCTTCTGCCATGGTACATGTACCATCAATGACAGTCATGTACATGTGCTGCTGCTCATGAAGGCTTGATGTGGCAAATAAATGAGACCTCAAAGTCYGCTGTTTTCAAAAGTGACTGGTTTCTGATTTGTCTGAGGGAATCAACCTGAGGGTTTTTTATTGAATCCTTCTTGTTTTGTAGGCAGGACCAACCTCTTCTCTAAAAATAAATGCCTTTTAACATGGGCCCCCAAAACATCTGGCACCTTGGGCTTGCAGACCAGAGAAACCACCACTAGCTGAGCCAAAAACATAGAAGGATACTCYGCTATCCCCAATTTGTCAGGAGTCGGTCAGGTATTTCCAGCATCTTCTATCTYGTGCTTCACAAAGTCCATGGAAGAAACAAAGTCCTCTTTCAGTCTCAGCTAACAGGCCGTGCTCCCAGAACACAATGTGAAGTATTTCTYCGCTTTCTGAATGCAGGAAGCATATTGACCAAATCAATTCCCATTTTCCAAGCTGCCGTTCTTACCCGTCTGCATCTTTTAGTGCCAAGCTAGTAAACAAAAGACGGAAAAGTTTTCTCATGTGGACTACAAGCAACACCGCGGGGAGTCTTCTGAGGGAAGGCAAACTCTGACCCCAGCTGGCTCTTCTAGCGCATGATCTGCTCATGGGCTCATCTCACGAGCAGCCTGTTTGACCTGTTTCTGGGAGGATTTTGGGGRGTACGAGCATGAGATGGCAGAATCTGAATTGCACATGCTTTTAAATCAGCATAGTCACAGATCGGTTTGGTTTGGTTTGGTTTTTATGGTTTGCCTAAGCTATAAAAGGGATGAAAGCAAAAGAAACTTTGCTGCCTGTACATCTGGAGAGCAGATACATGATGCAGAATGGGAGAGAGCTGGGAATTACTTGTGGAAATTTAGCAGAAGATGATAGATTGTCAAAAAGAATTTCTTTTTACAGAGTGATGATCTAATCTGTAAAAAAGGCTTTTAAAGAAAGTGKCAAGGAACCCCAGCCCCTTGGACTACCTACAAGCTGTTACCCAGCGTGCAACAGAGAAGCAGTCTCTATTGGCTGGACATATCCTCCAGCCCCCAAAACCCAGAACTCTGGGATGACTCTTTCACAAATACGTAACAACGCAATTTGTTGTGCAGCTTGCAGCCAGGGCAGTTGTGTGGCCGTTTCTTTCTCTAAGGACGTGATATACTACTGCCCACGTAAATCAGTGAGAACTATTCTCGTGGCAAACTGGGGTCTCGAAACAGGCCCTTGAAACATAGCTACCAAATGAGTGGCAGTACTGGCATTGCATAAAGGGCAGGGGCAGTAATAATAGCAACAAAGAACTTGCAGCATCCAGAAAGCGCAGCAGAGTTTAGACTCGGCCATGAAGACAGTTGTTCGGAAGAGYTTTAGATGTTTTGAAGGAAAGCTCAGTAGTGCCATTGAGCAGGGAGTTACTAAAAAACTCTGTTGCAATCCAGCCCCTAGGGGTGCTGGCTGCCTGGCTAAGGGTGCTGCTACAGACCTTTGCAGCACTTTTCCATTTAAACTGCGTTTCTGAACCTCCCCTAAGCACATCTCATAGTTGGCAACGCTGTTGCAAGTGGTGCAGCCCACTTTGGTAGGCTGTGAGAACTGAAGTCAGCTCCTAAGCAACCTGTAAAAAGTGTCTCTAGCACCCTTCTCCAGTGGCTATCTATCRTCTTCACCATTTTTGGCTCGGTGAGTGGCTCCTCATTATATTGCAATGACTTCRGGCTTAGAGCTAGGTTTTGCCACTGTTCAGCCTCATCCTCACACTGTCATCTTGTCCCAGTAATTTGCCAGAACTCCAGAACGTGCCCTGCCACGTTCTCATCGACCATCTTTGTTATACCATTGCTGACCAATTCTCCCTGCATCGTTCCAGTTAAGTCTAGGTGAACAAATTATCACAACTATCTTCATGTGCATTGGCTCTTTTGAGATTGAACAGACTGACGTTCTCAAATGTATCTGTTCTTCAATGGATTATTTTTGAATTTCTTCAGCAAATAATTCTTGGTCTGTATCATGAGTCACAGAGTGCTGTACCTCTCTTAAGTAAAGCATTCTAATGATCATCTGTTCTGGATTTTATAGCTAGTAGTGGTGAAAGTTGAAAGCCTGGTATTGCCTATTATACTAAGACTGCAGSCAGATATTAAAGGAAAAAAAAGAGTGCAGGATGACATCTACTGTAGCCAAAGTTCATACTTTTCTTCATGAAAAATCAACTACATTTAAAAAAAAAGAGGATTTGTAATAGCTGGAGGATGATTCATGCTTAAATATACAGCAGAGTGCTACTCAGAATTTTGTCTTCTCCACAGTCCTCGCTGTTTTGTGAGTCCAGCCAGGGAAGAACTAAGATCAATTCTAACAAATATACATTTTCTCACCTTGCCCTTCAGCATGTCATGAGATAACAGTAAAATCTGGTGCTCTTTTGACATCACACAAACAGCATTCTCTGTTTCTCTTCTCCCTCGTAGCCCATTTTTTCTTTTACTGCTCAGCAAATCTTCCTATGAAGTTAATGTTTAGCTGCAAAAATAAAGTGACAGAGGATGTGCATGAATACAAAAAATAGCAGGACTGTGACTGAATGGCCCTTTTTAGAGAAATTGGCTCTGTTTCAGTGGTTAGTGAACAGCTGCCTCCCAGCTGAGTTTTATCAGCTAAAGACAAGGCGATACCAAATCTAGCAAAAGAGATAGAGAGCTATGAAAACTGGAGGATTTCTTTCTGGCTGTATTCTTGAAGTGCCTGAGCCTGGGTATTTATGGTCAGGGATGCCTGGGACAAGCAGCCCTGTCCAGGACTAGCAGCYCTGCGGGAAATACAGAGACTCCCAGGAGCTGCTACCAGGAAGGAAACAGGCCCCTACAGCAAAGGGCTGACACTGATGAGAACTAGGAAAAGAAGCCAAAGCTGAAGCCCTGGAAAAATGCCCAAATTGATATCTAGGCACAGCCTCATGTACTCCTGAGCTGCAGGAATGGGTCAGAAACTTAGGACAGAGACTGTAGCATTTCTGTCTGAATAGCAAGGGCTTTTTTGAACAATCCCTGATTTACAGCTGCTGAGCAAGAGCATTTTTCCATTTGTCTTGGTCACTGCAGTCTCTTGGTCACCTGGGCTAACATCCAAACACAAAAATCTGGCCTTCTGCTACAGCTGTGTTAACAACACTGACTGAGGCAGAAGCTGAAAAGATGTCCCAGACATCTGTTCCAGGAGAAAAGGAGGGTGCTCTTGTAGCCTTTGCTAACTTGCTTTCTGAAAGGCTGGAGCAGCCAAGTAAGGTAGGATCAGCCTTCCACAGATTCAGCTCTCATCTCTGTATTGCTGAGGACTACAATTTACCACCATCCTGCATAAAGGTATTGCAGTTATGTGGGGGTATATTAGTATGTTAAACGACTGGCGCACCTCCAGGGCAGTCACAGCTGGACAGGCAATGAGTTGGTGGTGTGTGACATCAGATTTTGGGCATGAGTCAGTCCAGAGAAAAGCCACAGCCCAAGGAGTCCAAGGGCAGCTCCCCCTACAACGGCCTGGGAAGTAACTGGGTAGCCATCTGCAAAGAGTTGAATGCCTCTGCAGTGCTTGCTGGACCAGACAAGTCTAGAAAATATCTGCTTCTCAGATGCTTCTAGAAGATACCTGCCAGCAAGGAGAAGCCAGCCTGGCAGCAACTTTGGAGCAGCTGGGGCTCTCCCAGGAGCAGTCACAGATCCTCCAAAGAGAGGAGGGGAGGAAAGTCTGGGAAGGGAATGTGCCTCCCATGGAGGTATCTTATGGAAATGGGGGAAGAGAAAACCCCGGGGCTGGGACCGTGCAGATGGAAGAGCCCACGGAAAGGCATGAGAGAAGCATGAAGACAAGGAAACCATCTGCCAGTGGCAATCTTGGGGARTCTGGGGTTGAGCTATATTTTGTGTGATATAAGCCTTTAAAATTTGGCCTGTGTTACCAGTTAAATCATGATTTTTCATCTGCCAGAAACAAAAAGGTACTACCAAATGTCCAGTATTTTTTTATTAGTATTTCATTCAGATTTCATGTACCCATAAGTGAGTTTCACAGCAGGGTACAGTATGAATGAGTAGGGATGGAAGCGGGGCTCACTTGCAGCACCATGGCAGCGAAGGAGGCCACCCGCACCACCAAATATAGCCCAATGCGTAAGGGAACCAGGATTTCAGCCAGGAGCTGTGAAGATTACTTTGATGTTAGGTTTTGTGTTTTTGTCCTTCTTTCGTGTCTCAGAATGTTCAAAGTTCTGAGGGTTTTATGGTTGCTCTGGTAATTTAATAATTCTCTGTGGGAATGAAAATGTTATTTACAAAAATTTTTTTGCAAAGAAGTGTCAATTAACTGCTAGCAATTTTTGTAATGTGCACTGCAATCACAGCTACAGAGCACTGATTAAAACCAAGGACAATCCCTGCAGATATACAGGCAGAATCACTCACGGTCTCTTGCAAATTGCAATTTAGTACACTGGCAAAATACCAAAGCGCCTCTGATCACAGCCTGCCCAATAACAGCACTGGAGCAGTTTTTCTGTATTTCTCCACTAAGGTTTGGTGTTAATGGGACAGGGTCTTCCAACAACCTTTTAAAAGGTTAGACTAAATCAGTTGTTTGTATCTGAAAGAGCTGGTCTGTGTTAGTCCAAGCATCGTATCACATGTGGGTGATAAGCATAGGGAGGTACTGTAGAAGGGAGTGGGGCAGTGTTTTAAGGTTTTTTTCGTGATAGCCAGTAGAAGAAAAAGATGAGCTRACCAGGGGGGAACTCCTCTTGTTGACAAGGGATCGGGGAACAGACAGCCRCAAGGTTGTCGACTCTGCCTGGCAACCCCAGTCTTTCAGCCAGGTTGCACCTGCGCAGCCTTGATACTATCATCCCGGGATGAGAGGGATACATGGGGATGAATAATTCCGCTGCAAATCAGCTCTCCAACTGCACAGCATTTTTTCTGGTATTTCTATTTTTAATTTAGATACTCCCACACATGTGTTTGGTAGATTAGAGAAATAATGGAAATAAGAAATGAAGGCCAATGCAGGCAGGTAACAGAGCCTGAAGGTGATGTGGGGTGCACCAACATTTGCCTAGAGCGGGGCCAGTAAATGGAGGTCTGATGGCAAAGTCCTGCAAGGTGCCGGGCACCTTCAAGCTTCTTCGGCAGGAGCTGAAAGTGCTCAGCACTGCTTACTTATTTTTAGACCCCTATGTTTGCAAATTATTATAAAGAAATAGTAGACTGAGGATGTGCTTTTCCAGTTATATTACTGGACTAGACTTCAAGGAAACTGAGTTCAATTCTGAGGTCTGCTACACATTTCCTCTATGCAAAATTTGGGCAAACCTTGTAAATCCTTTCTCTTGTTAATGGGAAAACTGTTACCACTGTTTCCTTTGGTCTGCCTTGTCTAGTTATGATGTCTGAGGAGGAAAATATCACTGCTTGTTTATGTCTAGAGAAGGTAACTCACGGCAGGCACATTCTGTTGTAAAATAGCATGTTCCTATCATTTTTTTTAATCGTGAAAAAGGAAAGAGTCGTGAAGAAGGAAAGAGTCGTCAAAAGTGGCTTGAGAGGAGAAGTTTTAGCTGCAGAAGTTCAGAGATTGGGCAGTGTAGGAAACAAGAAGGAAAATCTGCCAGGTTTGGGCAAGAGCAAAATTAATATTGCATGCTCATTTTTAGGAGAACCTAGATTTCCAGAGGAGAYTGGCTGGCATTTTGATTTGTACACTGGTTCCTACAAATTACAAAACCAAAGATCAAAGCATAAGGGAAATCCTGTCATGTTTGAGAATCTTTTCTTTTTTCACTTGATGTGTATGCAGTTTTCCAATAAATTACTTCAGATGAGTCCTAATGTTGATAATAACTACTTTTGCAAAGTCTAGACCACTCTTGCAAATCCCTGCCTGGCAAAGGCATTGGTGTGCTGCTGTGGACTAAAGGAAAGCTTTGAAATTTAGAGTAGTCCACTTTCTTCTCCCTGTTAATTTTAATGGAGGCTCAACTCTCAGCAGAAAATCACTGGATATGGGAAACCTCTTGAAAATGAGGTAAGAAGGAGGAAAACAAGTATCTGAGGTTCAAAAGTGAGGCAACTCACCTGAGATCAGTCAGTGGGCTAGTGCCAGGGCTGGGGAAAAGCATCCAGGTTTCCTGAGGCATGGTGTGCTGTGCTACTGGTACGCCTCCTCAGTAATCAGAATAAAGGGCTTTATATAAAACTCTTTGTGATCAAGAAAACCTTGGAGTATTGCTAAATTGCTCAATCCCAGGTAATGAAAATCTGCTGCTCCTCCCACATTTKGGGGGAAATTTAGAGGATGGATATAAAAAAGAAATTTGTAGTGATGAAGAAGATAACATCCTTCACAACAGAAATTTCATGACTAATTGTTCACAGAGCTAGGTGGTCAGTTTTAACCATGCGATATCCAGCAGACTGGCACAGAAGGTGCTATTACTCTCAGTTCAGTAAGCACGTCATTAGTCAAACCAGCTACATGTATAAATTCCATTTATCATGTACCTTTGGCCTCCTTACTTGTCCTGGGAAAAAACTAAATGCCAACATGCACTGCCTCTCACATCAACATTTCTCAAACAACAACTACAAATTTAAAACACGAAACAACATGTTAGACATACAAATCTGTCTCTTTCCAAGAAACGTAAAATTTGTCTTCAAAACTACACTTGCCTGCACCTCAGATATTGCAAATCTACAAACCTGAAACAGAATCTTGTTTAAAATATGGACTCCCTGAAGGCAATAAAGTAGGAATGGATTGTCTTACATCATTAGAGAGCCAAGACTTTCTACTTTCCTATGGAATATAAAGCATTCAGTCTGCAAGTGGTACTTCAGAAGATACTGAGCCTTAGCATTGCCCCAGAATTAGCTTTTGCATATGCACTGCAGACCATTATAGAGTTTCTAAACTTTTATCATAAAATGAATTACTTTTCTTCTCTCTAGTAGCATGTCTAAAGGCATGCTGCAGAACTCCTGCACGCCTTTCTAGCACTCCCTCCAGATTTATGTAAAGTTGTTGGTAAATAAGGTTTTCTTTCCACTTGGCCTTCTCCAGTTTCATCTAAGCTCTGACAGACAGGGAGACAGCCTAATCAGCTTTCAGCCTGTGAATAAGTCGTCGTACCGGTCTCTTGGTAGACTTTTATCAGCAAAGCACTGACAGTCAATTTCCCACCAGYAAACCAGTAAGCCATAGACTTACACCAGCCTATGGTCACCATCTCCCAACAGGTCTCTGCAGCCAATACTCTTTAGTACTATGACCTTCCACCTTCCATCCTTGTTCCAGGTTGCCTCAGCATACAGAGATGGTCCATGAAACTCCACTGCATTAGGAAGGAGTTTTGGCATCATGATGGGATCTCCACCATGGATTACTCTCAGTACACAAATATCTGTGTCATTGGATATATGAGGATCCCACTAGAACAGAAAGTGCCGTTTCTCCCCAACATGCTGTGAGTCCCAGTGCCTTTGGTGATCCTAAAACTGCTTTCACATGAATGTCCAGCATCTTGCAGAATGTGCCCTGTGTTGGATTAACACCTCAGCCACAATGAGCCAAGCACAGGAAAAGTCCATGGTTTGGAATAAACAGAAGTGAGAAGTCAATGGAAGCCTGAAAGTAAGAGAAAAATATTGCTCAACTTTTCTATACTTCTTCGTAAAAGTGATGGACCAGTTCTTTCTTCACTTGCAGCAAAACATTTCATAGAGAATAGGCACAAAAAATCCTGGATAAGCCTCAAGAAATCTTAGTTTCATATCCATGTGAATGTGGTGTTAATGTGGACTGAGGTTTCTAGGTGTCTAGTCTTAACTCATTTAGAGGGCTTTAGTATGTTAAAGAGTATAAAACAATATTTAAGTTAATCTAAGGTCACAATATAAGTATTGGGTTATATGGGCTATTGATCGGCCAGAATATGCCATTATTGAGTTTATTTATGATAACAGAATCATAGATGAACCTTACTCTCCAAAGATATGTTCCCAAYTGTTGGGAATGCAACAAGAGTTGCATTCATGTAAAAAGTCTTATATTGTTGAAATAGAATGACTTAACATTTAAAATAAATGTTCTTGATTAGATACAGCATATAAAACCTGAACATTTTCTATCAAGTAGCAATTTACTCTGCTTTCTTATATTTGTGCCACCCTTTTCTACATTTCAATCTACAAAGAGAAGATGAATGGCAGGCTTTATAACATCAAATCCTGAAAATGAGGTRTTAATTGGTATTTAGGAATTGCAGTCCAGAGCATTTAATCCTCCTATTAGTTATCTAATTATTGAGAAGCAAGAGGGTTTCTATCTAGTACAATGGATTTGAATAGCATATGTATAGCTAACACACAAGATCATTCTATGTAATGGACTTAATATCTCCATAGTCTATATGCTATTAAAATGTATCTGTTTGGTAATAACATTAATAAACTAATAAAAATAGCAAAAAATAATAGTCAAAAGTTAATTCACAGTACATAATCATTATCAGAGACCTCCAGGCTTCGAACAATATCCACAATGTTTTACCAATCTTTTTTGCTCCATTTCCAAAGAAAATTAAATTAAAAGAAATCCTTTAACAGGATTCAGAGCTGCAATAACAGTAAAAAAAGAATATAAGGTATCTGTAATTGCATAAGACAGCGGGAGATTGTATTAGCATGGTAGCTTTCTCAGCTGTAATACAGGTGATATCTAAAGCAGTAMAACAATCTCTTGGCTGGACGGGGAGCTGGAGTCCTCTCTGCTCTGTGCAAATCAGCCCTGATGAAATGTTTTGCTGGATCCAGCATCTAGCTCCTCCTGTGGTACTGCTGCTTGAGCTTCTCAATTTAGATTGTTCTTCTCAATCCCAAATCTGGGATCCTTCAAGCTTTTGAAAGCTGCAGACTCCACTGCTGGTCCAAACCCTTTCTGGGACCTGAGGCTTCCAGTCCACCATTCATTCCTCCTCTCTGCTCTGCTATCTGGGCTGAGAGTCTGACTTTTAACAGCAGACTCTTAGCAACTTCATTCTTCCTAGGACTCTCCAGTTTTTCATCTCCGTGTTTGTTATAGCACTCTTATCGCGTCCTCAGTGTGCAGCATATGTTTGGAGAAAACACCATGCTCTGTTTTTATTTTTCATARAGTATTAGGCTGTTCTTATGCACTGTTGACCTTCCTGCAGATTTGCCTTCCCCTCTGGCATCATGAGAAGCAGCAGATTGGTAAAGGACATAAAATATTAATTTTAAAATGCAGAGATTTCCTACAGCTTTCACATCTTTATAACAGTCCATCATGCCCAGACGGCACAACTTAGCAAGGTGTTCACAAAAGTTATCTTTAAGGAGGCCTAAATTGTTCCTTATGTCATCAATGGAGAGAGCGCAAGTCTGACCTAGGCATCCTGCATTGCCGCTGGATGAACCTTTCTCCTTAGAGGAAAGCCTCCCTCAGCAAAAACTGGCCCTGCTAAACACTGTCGCCAGCCTCCTCGCCAGGAGGAGCCCTTAGGGATTTAAGGAGAGCTCTGTGAGGATGTGGGGTTCTTCCCACATGCAGCTCCTCGCTGTGACCCACACAATCTGGCTACTTTATGCATAAAATGGGCATGATGTGCTGGCACAACAGACCAGTCCGCTTYTCCTAGCCAGATCACCCCAACAGCAAGGAGCTGCCACTATTCGATTGTAAAAAGTGTGGATAGGGAAAGGGGTTGAGTCCCTGTTCACGACYATTGTGTCTAGGACTTAGATTGTTCTTGCATGAACAAAAGATTTGCTTATGCCAACAAAGTACGAATCAAGATATATCCTCTGCTGAAATTGCAAATCTTTGGCTTGACTCTCCTTTTGGGGTCAGCAACACATGGAACAACTTCTATGACTGGTCTCCAGGACGTCACTTCAAAGTGAGTAAGGAATGCTGAATGAGCTTATCCAGCGCTTCTTTAGCAAGGTGTGCAGGTAGCACTGGTGGCAAATGTGCATAAGAACCTTCCACTTGTCTGAAGTAAACTTTCATTTTTATTTAAGCATAAAGAATTTTGAAGGGGGAGGTGAAAGTGATTTACAAAAATGTCAGCTCTGTGTTACATCTATGAGACATTCAAGATTCACACTTAAGAATATATTGTGGAATTTACTGCACAGCTTTATCTGCCTTGCTTTGATATTCAAAGCTAATTGCTGAAGTGCAAGACTCCCATTTTAAATACTACTTCACAAGATAATTTAATATTTGTGCAGGTGAAATTGTCCAGGTGTGCTGAGTGACTAGTTACAGTATTTCAGGGGACCATTTGCACTATCTAGAACAGACCCTTGCTCTCCACACAGATCATGCCACCTGATCTTTTCTGTCAATAGACTGAATTTCCTCCTAAAAGTTGCTAGAATTATTGGAGGGAGAAGCCATTTCTACTGTTTTGGAAGGTTATTATAGAGCTTCTTTCATCCACTAGAGAGAACTCAGTCTTGCTTCTTGCTTTCCAGTCTAAATGTATTATGGCTACTCAGCTTTCTATTCTTTTCCTTAAATAGATCTTCTCCCTTCCTGGCATTAACCCATCAATATATTCTCAAAAAGAGATCAGTTTCCTACCACAGCCTTAAYTTTTTAGACTAAGCAACACTTCATGTCATCTCTCATATGACATGCTTTGTAGTGTCTCTCCACACTTTTGCAGATTAATTCATCTCTCCTACAGAAGGGTGACAGGAGTTATATGCTGTTTTTCAGATGTGCATCCATCYGTGCCTTCTACAATGAAACTTCTTTCTGCTGGAAATATCTTGTCTGATGTATGCTATGAGCATGTACACCTTTTTCATGGCTTCATTCCCTGGTCAATTCATAGTCATCCTGTGATCAGCTAGGACACTCAGAGTTCTCTCTGCTTGACTCATCTCTCTTCTCACTTAGAAATTTCTTTATTAATACTAAAGTGCATGCCCTTATATTTGGTTGTAATCAAACATTTCATCCCATTTCTGTATCTGTCAGAGTCAAACATGTTTTTCTATATTATAGTCTTCCTCTGTGTTAGCAATCTCCCTTCACCTTTAGATTTCAACAGTGTATCTACTTCTTATGTTAATGCAGTTAATGAAAATATTACCAGCACTGTTCCTAAAATTGTTCTTTGAGGACTTCTTCCAGTAACCTGCCTCTTGACTGTTCTCTTTTCTTCCTTTTCCTCTGCCCTCTTCCATTAGTCAGTTCTTCTCCATTTTCCATGTCCTCTGTTAATCTCCATCTTCTTGGCTTCATTAATATTTTCCTGTTTAGCACTRTATCAAGTCCAAAAGAGACTTACCACATTTTCTATTTTGGAAAATCCATTATCACGTTTAAGGAAAGCTTTCAGGTTGTTCTGGCACAATGTTCCCTTGATAAACCCAGGCTGCTTTCATYTTGTTTTCTGTTTAACTGGAAAGAATAATTTAACCATTCTTTCTCCTTTAGTAATTATATTGCATGTAGAAATACAGAAAAAGAAATATATCCCTCTACTTCCATCTGAGGCATATTTATATGCATAACTTTAAAAATATGCATATATGTGTATGTGTATATATACATRTATGTATACACACAACACGCATATAAATATGTATATACTACAGTTTCCAAGATGCACACAGCTTTTCAGTAAATATTAGCATTATAACTTTTTCCACATAATAAGGATCAGAATTGTTAATTAATTTTTAAGAATTGCATATATTTTCTTCCTATCCTACTCCAGTTCTATTATTTTGTTTTGTGGATTACATTATATAGGGCTATCCAACTGACAGCCAGCAAGACAGACCCAGGGTACAAGATGGTCTTACCCAGCAATCAAACCATTTCCTGAAGTCAAATATTATTAGAAAGATTTAAGTCCAATCAAGCTGTTGCATAATTGCTTTCAGTAAGTTTGGCCTTTGGTATAAACAGCTATTTTAATAGTCATGTTGAATGGAAAAAGTCCATTCACTGCCTCTTTTTTAAATACGATGGCCTAGTCATTAATGAAAGAAACCTCAACATACGGCAATGGTTTAATTAATGAGTGTGTTTCTCATTATTCTTTCTTTTCTGACACAGTAGCACATGCTTTCATAATATCTGATTTACTGTGAAAGTATGATAGGGGCTGAGAGAATCTAATCGTTCCCCAGCACCCAAAGGAGCAGACTTCAGCTTTCATTTTGACCCAAAGCATCTCCTTCCACCATTCTCAGGTGAATGATCCCTTCCTCCCTTCGTGCTGCCTCAGGCCCTTTATAGAGCCAGTTCGCCTCACTAGTCTGACAGACAACCATTTCCTTTTTTTGCCGCGTTACTTCTTGGCCAGTTTCACGAGCACAGGCAGTTCAGCACAGGGTCGAATGAGCGTGGGAGCTGGCGTTTGCAGGGACTCACAGCTGAGAGCACAGCAGAAGCTGGGAAGCAAGGAAGGCAGGGGGACGACAGGCGCAGTGCCTCTCTCTGGGGCTGTCTAGATAGGTGATCTTCACCCCCCCATACATAGAAGGTATATGATATTAGCATAGTAGCCTTTGCCAATGACTTCAAACACACAGAGTCACCTCCCTCTTAGCGCACAGAGGATTTGCCCCTTCAAATGACAGGCTTCAAAAAAGAGAGGCAAACGAAAACCCAGGTATCTAAAATCAGCATTCCTATATCTAATAAAGAGACATAACATTCCTGGATGCTTTTGAAATGTGGATAACTTAATGACAATATGATATAAACACAACCAGAGTCCACCTGAATGCCAGTACGGAGCTCTTAGGCCAATTGTAAATTCATAATGTTAAACAATCCTAAAAACACCTTAACTTCTTTTCCAGATTAATGCAAAAAAACATACAGTTTTGAATGCTAGAAAGATGTAATTTGGCTTACCACTGTCTACAACTTGCTCTGACCAACAACGGAACTGTGCTACTGAGTTAGAAGAAGATAGCCTAGATGAAAAAACAGCATGGACTGCTTTGCTTGAAAACATCATCAACTGGATTGTTCACAAAGGGCGAAAAAGTAAAAGTGTATTGATTTTGCCATCTTCTCCCCACCTACAGATACACACCTACTCACAGATTTTAAGTTTGAATCAGTAAGAAGCTGTTAATTGCCACTGATATTGCTCTGATACCTTTGCCTGGAACAAGTATGTTCATTTTGGGTTAAAAGTASCCTTCTGCAAACATCCATCACAATAAAGGTGCTACACAAAATCCCCCGAGAATGAGGTTTACCTAGGACTTGGAGTGAACCCAGAGCCTTGTCCCAGCTTTCCGCATAGGGGCCAACATCAGCCTATTMAAACAACATCGGTAAACACAATTCCTCCAGGTCTCCATCTTGAACATTTTCAAAATACCTCTGTATCGTTCAGTGGCTTAATAAGCAACATTCAGACCAGCGCAGGTTCATGAATTTTCCCACCAGATGGGACCATTCTGGCTACTAACACGGGCTCCTGGATGGGAGGGTGGTATTTTCTTCTTATTCAGCTGCTCTCTTCTTTCATTTGCTCCTTGTGCAAGTTTTCCTTCATTTTGCAAAACKCAGGAAGGACGAATCTGCGTTAATTTAATTGCTTTGGATAACAAGAATCTCCTCTGTCCTCAAGGCTAGTCTCCCGCTGGAGAGGGAACCAATCATGCCATATAATCCTTTCTATGAAGAGATAAATTTCCCTCACTAGTAATGTGACTGCTCTTGCAGCGATCTGTTCCTATTTCAAAAATATAACTTTTACTTCTATCTATTTCAATTCCTACCACAGTATTTGAGTGCTTTTTAGATAAAATCTATTGCAAATATGAAACTCTTATCTTCATAAAATCAGTTAAAACTCCTCCTTTTGAGATCTAGGTTTAGCTGAGGGATAGGGCCTTGAGAGTTTCTTTTTTAGTCTATTAATTTATTGTTCTTTGTTATATTCTCAAGTGCTACTTTTTACAACACTGCAATCCAATCACCTGCATTTTTTATTTGATCTTGTGTTTTGAAGCAAAAACACTAAGCAAATATGTATGGTAAAATAAAACTCAGAAGCAAAAGCTACTCCAAAAGAGTTTAATGGGGAAAAAAACAAAAACAAAAACAAAAACAAACTCTTTAGTCACATTAAATGGGTCTGGGATTTGACGTATGCAGGCAATAAAAAATATTTTGTGTTCCCAATGCTGCTTTTTAATCCTCTTCTTTGTAGGAGGTTGTAAAAAAACAATAACGGTTTTGATACAGGAGCAAAAGACCATGCCAGGAAATCCAAGCACCAATTCTGGTAACTATCATCAAAGGTAAAATTATACTTGTACAGAAATCTTGGAAGTATGTCTATTTAAGTAAGAGACAACTGGGGCACCTCTGCAGATTCCTCACAGAGGAACTAAAGAAATATCTAACTACTGAATTACCTCTAAGCCTTGTGTTGATTAACAAAATGAAAAAAAAAACAAAAACAAACAAACAAAAAAAAACAAATTAGTGTAAAGTCTATGCAATTCCAAAGAAAAAAGAAAACATGAGAATATTGGCTTAATGGAAAACAGTTTACTACCAAGGTTAGTGTTAAGGCAAATACCAAAGTCCTTATAGCATTAATTTCTTATACTAGAATAAAATTGCACAAAGAGCCCAGGTTAACAAGAAATAAACAACATGGGAAAGGGGGGAATAATGGAAGAGCAAGACAGCTTCCTTGTTGGGAATAGTCTGAGAACTTGTATTTTTTCCATTACAATACACCCCCCACGTGAGGGTTCATAGTTTCATTGTGGCTTGAGTCCCTACGACATCTGGCTGGTCTTGAATGTAGCATAAATTTGATATAAGCTCCACTGCTTCATTTAATCAACTCATTTACACATAAATTAAATAATAAATCAGAAGCATATTGGCCTCTAAGCTCTCTATAATTTTCAGTGATATCCAAGCTCCCTTGCACTTAAAAAATCATAATTGCACTTCATCATTTTCTCTGATTCTTACTCAGTTTGTCATATAGCAGATGAATTATCTTTCATTCATAACGAAGCCAACTTTCCATCCATCAGAACACACACATAGCAGACAAAAAAATACTGGTCTCCTGTTGCCCGATGGGGAAAATACAGCAGATGATAGGTTAAAAGATTTGGGCAAGACCACAGAAAAAGTTAGTATCAGATCTTGGAGGAAAGCTTTGGTGTACTTCTTGCACTTCACTTCAGACCATATGACACCACCTGTTGTTATTTCTTAGACTTACTGCTGACAATGGATCTTGGTGGAAACATTCTTAAATGGTGATACCAAACAAAGTGCTTAACAGACGGGGAACACRATACCAGTCTTAGCACGAATAAGTCTATGAACAAGCCCAAACATCAAATAGCAGTGTCTACTGCATGTTATTTTGATCTTCACGAATTATCACGCTACTCAGCAAGGCACTGAAAAATACTGATGCTCTTCTTCCTTCTGTGTCTCTTTCTGGTTAGTCTCAATTTTTCTCACTTAGTTTTAATCCCTGTTTACAGATGGCCTTGCATCTTGCTTAGCTTCATCTGTTATTGGCTACCTTTCTTTCTACCAGCATCCACAGTCAGAAGATTAAGCTTCCATAAAATCAACGAGAAAAGTGACACTAATGAAGAGGTCAATATATTCTTAGACTAAGTTTACAGGAGTATCTACTGTTGACAAAGTCATCTTCTGTCAACATCTTCAAACATTACAAACCTGTGTTGCATGTGTTTGGCTTGTTTTTATTAACAGCTAATCACAGTCATACCACCAAACTATCCCAGAAGAAAATAAGAAGTAATGAAAAACAATATTCCTCTTTTTATTTTTCTCTGGGTTAGTTTTTGGAAATAGTGGGTACCAAGTAGTACACATAGCAAAGATTTGGCTGAATGCTGTGGTTCTTGGAGAACCTCTGCCCCTTTATAAACCTCTCCAGCAGCACTTGTTGTACCAATATCTGTTTCAGCTGTTATCAAAGGCTCTACCTACCTTCTGATCATGACCTCAGCCCAGCTTGGGTTGTTGCATAATTTGGTGAACAGAGGCATACAGCACGCTCCACAGGGGCCAAGCTCTAAGCACTCCCAAGATATGGTCAGTCTGCATTTGTGTATGGCCKTCCTCTTACTTCCTTGGAGACATTTAAAATTTTGATTAATTTAGTGTTATTCCAAGCAGATTATCCTCAGCTTCAAGCAAATGAAATACGTAAGTAGATTGTCAGGAAGAGAAAGCAATTTTTTAGTGAAATGAACAGATTAAAAAGATAAGACAAAGGTCTCACTACTCAATCAGCTATAATCTTGATAGCAAGCCTTGGGAAATATAGGTCAGTATATTTAGGTTCAGATACTTTAATAGTGCAGAGATTGAAAAGTATTTTAAAAATCACCTATATGCCTATATGAAAAGTTGATGCAGTGATTGGTCCTTTCAAAGCATTTCTGAGATAAAGTAATTCTCATATTTTTCCAGCTTTACTCACACTGCTCTATCATGTTATGGTGAAGAGCCCTATACACACAAAGTAAAGAAGTTTTCATCTGCAAGCAAGGATGTCCAGCTCTTTCATGTTGGGCTCTTTCTCTCTGAAAGTGGGAATCTTTCAGGTGCCCCAGCTGAATCCAATGGTGATCATGAATCAGAGCTGTTAGCTGCCATAGCTCACAGCCCAGCATTTATCCTGGTGCTGAATCTCAGTCAAGGTCTGCATTAGCTGTCCACCTGCACACCAAAATGGTGCCTAGCAGTCTTCACCCAGCCTGAGGACTGCCACAGCACCTTATTCAGAAGATTCAGGATAGAAAAGTCTGTTAGACCAAAGTCACTGTTGCTTACCAAGAGCTGTGTAAGTCAGGAAAGCAAATCAAAATTCTGCATATAGCCCTGATGAAACTGTAATAGTTTATAAGCAGTGCAAGTATCAGAACTGCTCTCAATTAATATTTGTAGCAAAAAGGTTATAATTTAAACATATCTGACAAATATACACAACCAAGCAGAAAGCTTATATTGAGTAAATTATTACTCTTAGTCATATAATAAATCCCTACRTCTAGAGAACAAAAAGGTTCACCTCACCATAGGCATTGCATTGCATAAGCAGAATGTGTTGATTTAAACTCCACTAGAAACACAATGCTAAAGGAAAAGATTAAAAAAAGAATCAATGGTTACCAGCAGCAAAAGGGCACAATCAACAGAAAAAAAAAATTTGTTCCTTGGAGGCTACTACAAACAACTTGCAGTAATTAAAAACAACTCTGAACTGTATAGTGTTGACAACTGGGTAAGATGTTGTTTTCCAGCCAGAGGTAGAATTAATTATGCTGCTCTAGATTGTCTTTATTGACTTTCTTTTTCTTCTCATTAGTCAAAAAGAACTAACAAAACAACTATTGGCTTTATTTCTGAACCTGCCTCTAATTAAAAAAAAAAAAAAAAAAAAAAAAAAAGCAGAAGGGAAGTAAAATTACTGAAGGCAAAATGCTACCAAAATCAAATTTTAAACTGTAAAGTCACTTCGCAGCCTATTTGTACATGCTGTGAAGACGATCAAAATTAATCAAGCAGTGTGCAACATATACAGAGACTCAATCCCTCTTAATTTATTCRGCTGCTTTCCTGTTCATTTCCTAGATTTGCATTTTTAATAACTTAAATACAAACATGTAAATTGTCTCACATTGTCTAGCACAGGATTGTTCAGACACTCAGGTGACTAACTTGTTCTCATGCTACTAGTCTCATCCCTCTTGAAATGTTTGCAGGATCCAAGCCATAGACTTTATCATGAGTAGGATACCATTTCTAAGATAAAGATTGCAGTTTTAGTAAACTTTTATAACACATGAATGCAGCATACATACTCTTTCAGAGGTATGTGGAGGGGGGCTGCTCTTATTTTATTTAAAGCCATTCATTAAAATGGCCACAGCTGACAAGCACTTTAGTATGGTAGTAATTTTCTAACTGTTAAAAATCAACGTTTGCCTTGTATTTCTGCAAATGTTTTAAACGAAGGCTTAACAGTGAATCTTACTTAAGCATGTGTTCTTTTGCTATCATCTGGGTAACACTTGCAAAACTATTGTTTCRGAGGACTATGGCTCTCCCCCATTCTGCATACTTCGAGGCCCAAGGTTTAAAAATGAGATTTCAAGTAAGATTTACAACTTCACACAGTAATTTCCCTTAGGTCTGGGCTGAACGCATGAGGCAAAACTAACCTTCTACTCCTCCCCCCACCTCCTTCCCGCCCACAAGTAGTTGCAGGCTCTACCCACTTCAGGGAGACACTTTTCGACAACCTCAGCAAAAACCACAAACCCCAACGGCCGCCTCGGGGCACGAGGCTTAACGGCTCCGCGCCCCTCGCGCGGGACCGCGCCTTGCTGCGCGTGCGCGGCAACCGTCGCGCAGGCGCCGCCGACCCTAAAGGAGACCAAGATGGCGGCGCCCAGGGAGAGGAGCGGAAGCTGAGGGCGCGTGCGGCGCAGCAGCGTGTTCCCGCGCGCAGGTAACTGTCTGCGTCGGCGGGCGCGAGCCCAACGGTTCTAACCGCCGCTCGCTTCTGCTTCGCCTGCTGAGCCCGCGGCGGCGGCCTCTGCCCCGAGAGTCTGCATCTCCGTAGCCGCCCTGTCCGTGCCCCGCTGGGTAGCCGGGTCTCGTAGCGGTGCTCTCTCCGCCCCTCACCACCCATTCCCGGTCCTCGATGTCCTGTCCCGCCGACACTTCTCTCCCACTCGCTTTTGAGGGATTTGCTGCTCTTGCACCTGCTTCTCCCGCCACGTGCCACCTCGTCGGCGCTTTTGCTCATAATCCCCCCCTCCCAAAAAAAGAAAAAGTTTTGAGAAGGTTTAAAAATTCAAATTTGAGCTTTCCAGGAAAAAAGAAAGAAGAAAGTTGGTTGCCTCGTTCACCTGCTTTTCCTAGAGTTATGTGTCATATGCTGGATCTCAGACATGGGGACAGCTGTTGTGTTTTGTACTTGGTAYCTGTAAAGCAATATCCTGCCTTGCTCCTGTGAGAATTCTCCATCTAAACAGATGAGGCTGGCAGACTGAAGGAGGAAGTGCCTGGGGAGATGTTTCTAAACAGCAGGACTTGCAAGAAATGTATTCAGGATGTGGAAGCTTTCCTCATAGTATTTTTAGAAACTTGGATGCCTAATTTATATTACAGTTACAATTTGAGCTATCCATGAAAGTATTGTTCTCATCTGACCTCTTTGATAAYGGTAGCAAAGGGCATGCAAGGCAATTTTCAATACCTTAATTTAGTTAAGGCCTCCTTCTTCTGTGTTTTAACTACCTCCTGCCAAAGCAGGATCTCAGCCTGGTTGAAATCTCCTCCATCTTCCCAGCCACATGCTGCCTTCTTGACATGCCTGCCTTGTTTTGATGCTCTTGGCTTGCGATCTCCTGAGACCTCCACGGCGCTGGGGTATCTGTAACTAGGGCATGCTGAACGCCCTAGTCCAAGCATGGGAAGGCAAATAGTGCCACACCTCTCATATTTTGTTACCCTTTCTGCTATGTGTCTCTAGTTAGCTTAATGTGTGGCTTGCTGATCAGCTGCATGTTGTGTATAAGAGAGTCTGTGAGGAAGAGAATACAGATTTTTTTTTTTTTTTCCTGTGGTGAGTGTCTGTATTTAAACAAGCTGTGTTTTAAGATTGTGTGAGCCAAGCTGCAGCCCCTTTCACATATGTCAGCCACTGGCTGCTGCTTGTGTTGACCCATAGGGGTCTGAGGTCATCCAAACATGCCCCAAGGATGCACTGACAGGCAGGCTTTTCTTGAGCTGCATACAGTGCTCAGGGTTTAGTCTGCACCTTTCATTTGTCTCTTGAATGAAGGATTAATGTGCACATAACTGTTTTCAAACAAGGAAACAAACAAAAGGAGCATTCTCAAAATTTGTAATGCCAAAAGTGATCTACCATAAGGAAGGAAAGTACTCATTTCTGTTATAAAACAAATAGAAGTAATAGAAATAAGTAATAAAAAGTAAAACAGTAAAGCACCAAAATGTCCTCAGTAATTCTGAGCTGCATGAAYAGGCCTCACATTGTGGAAAGGAAGAAATTAGGTGTCTCCTGAATAATTCTGAGTGCCTGTACTTGGAATCCTGTGTTTGGTTTTACATTTTTTATTATTAGAAATAAGAGAGATTTTTAGAGATTAGCAACAAGAAAATTCAAGATGCTGGCATGACTTACATAAATGAAGAATCATTAAAAGAGCCTGCTTGATAAATAGCAGGGAAAATATATTTTCTCTGATGCAGTTCAGTAGATGTGTAGTGGTGCAGGCATTGGGAGCTGATGTATGCATATGTAGTATATGTTAAAGGACTGTAACTCCCACTCGTTACAGCAGGTATACAATTTAGGTGATCTAAAAATGATTTCTACTGAGAGTGACAGGAGTAGCAGGGTTCTTCTTTTATACAGAGTTTCTCTCCACAGTGCTTTTACTAGTGTGACTCTTTCCATGAAAAATTAGGACTCTGACTGAAGTAGCTAGCTAGCTAGCTACAACATTCAAATATATGGACCAAAAATTCAGACAGAATCTGTAGAGAGTAGGAAATATTGATGTAAATAAAGAATATTTTAAAAACAGAAATTGGAGTGAAGATGGGGAAAGAAAACTTTTCAAAGTAGATTATTTTTGTGCAGTGTAAGAAAGAAAATGGTAAAATCAGTAAATACCTTAATGAGATCTGTCCTGAACTTGCAAACTGATTGATTTTTCTCACCTTTGAGTAGTTTTATTTTAGAATAGTTAATCTGAAGCACGTGAGGATTTTTTTTTTGACTGACTTCTTAGTTGAAGAAGAGTTGAATTTCTTCAGAATTGGTCTTACTTGGCCTGTTAAATCATACCCTTTTCTGAGCAGTATACTTACAAGTTTTTCATGTAATTCTTGCAGGAAAGTGTATTGACAGGRAAACCCTTAGGAAAATACTCAACTTAGAATATCCTCTAGTACCGCTTGAAACCTACTAATTATAGTCATCCACCTCCATTTCTTTACAGTGATGACAGATTTGGTAGTTTTACAAGATAATTTTATTCAACTTCCACCTCTTCCTATTTTTATGCTAAATTGTTAGTAAAACCYTGTCAGCCACCTTCTTCCATTCAGTGAGCTCAATTTCTTGAACCTTCAATTGAMTAATCTGCTTTTTKGGGAGAATGAATGCAAGAATTGCATCTTATCAGAGAAGAAATCTGATAGAATTTGAACAAATCTAACAGACGTGAATGTTATCTAGCAGATTTGAACGTAATCTAACAAATCTGCTCAGTTTTGTTGTCCTRTGCAAGGGCCACAGATAATTCTCTCAACTTAAAAAAMCAAATATTTTTATAATTCTAACACATAGGAATAGAATGTGGTGTGGAAAAGAGCTGCATAATCTAAACCAAGGTAAAACGTGCTTCATAGCTACTAAATTGCTATATAGTCATAATAACAGCTGAATTCCAGTTACATTTTGTAAATTGAAATATATATTTTTGTCTTTTTCAGATCACACATTATAGCCTTAAGAATGCAGTCGATTTGCCAGAGAGTTGGCACTTGTTCCTCATGTTTGAATAGACAACTAAATGGCTTCCTGGGATTAATTAAATGGCAGACACAACTGGTTCCTGTGTGCATCAGAACTATCTACAGTGAGACAGGGAAATGGGAAAAAACGTATGGGTTGGAGACAAGAAAAAGAGTTGAGAATTGGTGGTTCCCAAGAATAAAGGATCAATTCTGCAGAATTTCAGAAACTGATGTAAGCATCATGAGAAATTTGGAAATTGCATGTTTGATATTTTTGTTTTTCAGACAGAAATATATTGGAAAACATTTAATACAGTTGACTTATAATGTTGAGCTGTATATTGCACTATAGAGAAGAATATTTTTATGTGGTAGTAGATCATTACAAAGAGTTGAAATAGGTGGCAAAAAATTCGTAAGGAAAAGCATGCTTAGCAGAAAATTATCAGCTTAGAAACGTAGAAAGTGTTTAAATAATTAGTTATTTATCCCAATATTATACCACACTTCAGGAATAAATTATTTAAAATAACAAAATAAACATCTTTTGCATTCCAAAATATTATWAATAATTAACTTTCTAAACAGCTTGTTTCCAATGATTATGACAAAATTTATTACGCTTGACGCTGTGTCATCCTCTGAAATCTATGTTAAGGAAAGGTGCTATTTTAAAGATTTTTTTTCCATTTTACAGCATCTTAGTCAAAACAAGTGACTTGCAGAAAAAAAAATGTTTTCCCACACAATAAAGAACTTTGAATTGCAATTTCTGACTCTTTTCCCTTCATACTTATGCTCAGTCACATAGGTATAAAATCTTTTTTTCCTCCCTTCTTGTTTGCTTTTTTTCTTCTTTCCTCAAATGTGCACTCTCCAACAGAAAATAGATGCCAACAGAAAATAGATGCCATCAAATTGTCAGATAGAAGGAGCTTGCTTTTTCTGAGGAAGAAAATTGAGATGAAAGTTGTGTGTATGCACACAGATAGGGAAAGCATTAGTTTAAGCTTGTGTTTTTTAGTATCTGACAACAACATATAAATATGCATTTATCATATATGTATCATACGTTTGCTAAATTCCAAAAAATATTTTTAATGCTAATGCTTTTTATTTTATCCTTACCATTGAAATAAACTTAGTGTTTCTTACTGAGATGCAAGTTGTACAGAGTGCTCCAATGAAATATTTAAATTACTCCTAAGCTTGCTATTAGACAGAAGCAAAAAAATGTTGAATAATGAATATGGAGTATGATTCAGAATAATAAAAGCTACTGTCTTTCTTTTTCCCCATTATTAACATAAGAAAATTAATGAAAGAACTTAAGTGTCAAAGATAAATCAATGATAATTAAAATGTTTTATTGGGAATAATTTATGTGGAAGATAAAGTTACAAAGAGGAAATGAAATATCAGTTTATTGAAACGTACCTAAGTGAAAGTGTTTGGTTTCTTTTTGCTATGCAAGATACTGTCTTACAAGATACTGCAGGTATTGTGTTCAWATGTAACACACATAGTGGAACTGAACAGTTTTGCTTCAAAGGGTCTTCATGTGATTGAGTTTGTCATTCAGTGAGTTTACTGAAGTTCTGCTGACAAAAAGCAACTGGCCATGAATGAGCTCCTTGCTCATTTTAAATACAAAGTAAAGCATTTTATTTAAACTGTGAAGAGGMTCTTTTAATCTGCCATGTTTTTCTTTATTGATGAGACGGTCAGTTACTAMTACTGTGTGATAAGGAATAGTGATTTGTTAGACTGTAATTTTGTTTAYGTGTCTTTAGCTGAGTAAGTTGATTAAAAACATAATTTTCAAGTGTCATATAAATATCAATATACATTGAAAAGACAGCAGCAAACTCTGGTGAAAGATCTCCATTTGCAACCCCAACGAATTCGATCCTAGGAACTTTGTCAGTGCTCATTTGGATCAGTTCTAGCAGATTTTATGTTTCAYCTAGTGGTACTGTATAGTTTATTATGTGCACATGTATATGTTCAAGTTAAATRTTAACTCATGTGGTTATAACTTTGTAAAAATTCCTTTCTAGAAATCAAGACCAAAATTTTACGTGCTTTCTATGTTCCCATATCCTTCTGGAAAACTTCACATGGGCCATGTTCGTGTCTACACCATCAGTGATGCAGTAGCTCGGTTTCAGAAAATGAGAGGGATGCAGGTAAGAAACAAGCTGCAGTAGGATTGTTTCTCTGGTATTTTAATTTCACAGTTGGTCAGGGAATAAGTATGTTTTAAAATCTGTGCAGGTGAAAACTTGGATTGGAATATATGCTACAAATGCATAGGACAATGGCTTGTGGAGCTTGTGAATGTATTAGAGGTTGAGACTTTTATGATCTTTAGAACTCACTCTTGCTAACAGAGTTCTACAAGCTGTCTAAAGTGTCACTGCTSCTGTATCAGCTGCCTGAATATCAATGAGAGGTGTGGACCATACCATTTCTATGAGAGGAGGTTCAAGACCCTAATAACACCTGAGCAGAAAATTTTTATGTAACAGAAAAATGTAATATCCTGTAGCTGCTAACATAAAACTGAGATGACTTGGAAGTTGATCTAGACACATTTCACCTCTCCTACTCCAGAGAGCATATTGCTGTCCTTGGTCATRTTTTGAGGGACTCGGTGCTCCTGTGCCGGCTGAGAGGGGAGCCCTTTGTCACCAGGGCTGTAAGTCAGGTGAATGGGAGCATTTTATGTGGATATRGCTGTAGAAATTTGTTTTGTAGTGGTATAAGCCTTTGCTTATACATTTGAAACCCTGTTTTCTTGAGGGCACAAGTCTGTGAGGTAGGCCAGGACTAACTACTTGCTGCCTCTCTAAGGAAAGTCCCACTTKCCCTACTGCATTCCCTCTTTTTTTGCAGTCTTCCCCAATCCTCCTCTCATTCCTCCCTTGCTCCTTCTCCTCTCTGTCTAGGAGAGAAGTGTAGTTGAGAGGCATGTCCTTGCCATCTGAGGATGGGAACCTAATTGGCTTTCTGCTGTAAGGAGTAGTGGTGGGTAAAACTTGAAGGATGTAATCAAGATGTGGAAGAACTGTGGCCTGAATGATTTACCATGCTGAGGGGGAAGAAATAATGTTTGGTTGGAGGGAAGGTAGTAAGAATCTGGAAAGGAGAAGGAAGGAGTATGGAAAGAGGATACCATATTTTGGAGCAGGAACAAATAAAAAGAAAGAGGTCTAGGTGAGAATCTAGAAGGAGACTCAAAAAGAAATTATTTTTGATGTATGAGGAAGGTAACAGCTCAATACTATAGGAAACAGAACCTTAAAAGAATGCCAGTGAAGATGAAATTGAGAAATAAATGTTAGTTGGTGGTCATGCTAGGAAGGGCAATTTCTTTGCCACAGATGCTGCCTGTGTAGTGTTTTCTGGATTTATAGCCATCCATGAGACTTTTAAGGATATTGTCATTGAATTATTCAGTGTACTGCCTTTTCAAATAGTCGTTATGTATGATATGTTCATCACTGGCATAAAATACACCAAATACATGCTGCTACTTTACAAAAATGCATTCTCTTGCTTTTAAAGTGACCAGAAAAGGGAATACYTGATTTCAGTTTTTCTCTTTTAAAGTGATATATATTGTAATAGTAATCTGTTTTGACTCTTCTGATTGACTAGAATTTAGATACCATTAAAAAAATTGAGCCTAGATGATGAGACTAGATTTTTGCTTGAAGTTAAGGCCATTGGAGATGTCATTTTAATGTATAGGTCAGTTCCCATCAGTAACAGTGGAGATATCTACTCAATTTCTGTTTAGTAAGATGAAAATATGCTTCCTCTCTTACTGGCTAAAATASATAAGTGAAAATAATTTGTCTACATCTAGTAGGTACTATTCCCTTGAATATAAGGGGAAGCGAACACCCTCAGTAGAAACTTTTGGGGAAAATGAAAGAATACAGTTATRATGGAAACGAGCTGTTATAAAACCAGGTTCTTATTTCCAAGATTGCTTTTTGGTGGGGTGAGGAGAGAGAGAGAGGAGTGCTGAAAGACTTTTTTTTCCAACTGAGTTGTAATACAAAGTTTTAAATCTTGCCTTCCAACCTGTTCTTTTATTTCATGTAAAAATGACTTTAAAGGATATTAGAGTGCCTGTAGAACATGTTGAATTGCTATAAATAAGTATATCTTCTTTTGTGTTAACTACTTTGAACATCTATTTATGACAAAAGGTGGGCAGCCAAAGAATTCAACATTCATGTACCATTAAGGAGACACAAAAGGTCTCTCAAATGATTTTTCTGAGTATGTCAGACTCAAAACTCTTGTGTCAGTGAGATACACTTACTTGCTTAAACTTGTATTTACTTAAAAAAAAAAACTTTATCAGCCATATTAATTTTTCCATCAGTTAGAATTAATGTCTTCATAATTGATTTTTTTCTCACGATTAATTTATCAATCTCTTGATGTTTCTCTGGAGGCTGTCACAGTTGTCTAATCTGCTAAAGATTTCTTTAGTGTAATTGTTATAGGCTATGAAATAGTTATGTTTTATCATACACAATGTTTGAAATCTTTAAGAAAAAATTGTTTCTCTGTATTCATGTGTACTTTACTGGAATTCTTCTGTACATAAAAAAAAAAAAAAAGAAAAAAAAAAAGAAAAGAAAAAACCCTCAGTGTGCATTATTTTGAAGTTATTGTGTTGATAGTCCTCTCCCGCATGGAAATTCAACCTTAGTTTTGCATGAAAGATTAAGGACTGCTGATTTATCCAACAAAAAAAATCTAAGTAGAAATGAATATATTTTGGATATTCAAGACAAGTTTAGAATTAAAGATTTTAAAGCAACAATGTCTTTTAAGCTTAATTTCCTTCCTTTTGAAATTAACAAAAATGAAGATTCATTGAAGATAATCTTATGTCCTACATACAGTTGTAGAACTGCCAGCGATTGATGAATCGCATAGCTGTGCTACCTGCACAGAAATACAGGTAGGATTGAAAATGTCTGTTAGACAACAAGGAATTACAAGTATTTATAGTGAAAAATGTGGCAAAAATATTCAAACTCACAGTTCTTGGGGAGAACCTCTGACTAAAATTTGTGTTCGTTATCTGACGTACAATAAAGAAAAATACCAGGAAAGGAAGGTAATTTGTATATTATAGTGTATATATTGAGTTAGGGTAAAGTGGAGATTTATTTTTCTTACTTAGAGAATTCCTTCATGAGAAAACAATTAACTAGTTTAATACTGATTTAATTCAAATAGGCAAAAAACTGGCTTATTTGATATGATACTTAAATAAGGAGAGGCTTGAATGACTTCACAAGGAAATTAGAGTTCCTTTAGTAAACTGGAACCATAATTTGAAATGCATTCATTTAATTYCATCATGTAAGAGGTAGTTTGGTACCTTAACTGGGAAGAATTAAATATTTGGATGCTTTTTCTTTGCCTTCTCAAAGTGCAACATTAATATTTCATATTTCTAGTAGTACACAATCTGGTTTTGTTTCAATTAAAATATTCTAGAGAGGCAGTGTGCATTCAAATCTGCTATTTGTGAGAAAGCTRTATTCCACCAACACTTCAAGTGGGAAAATAAATATTTGCTGTTCCTTATGTTTTCTACTTTCCTTACATTTTTGGAAGAAAGATTGCTTTTATCATGGAGCTGCAGATGATGTGAGTGACAAATGACACTGAAAATGAGCAAACAGGTGATCTAATAAGCAGCAGCCTTTTCTGCAATACATGAATAGCTGGTCATTTATTAAATGTTCTGTGGGGATGGGATTCAATGTACATGTAACATCACAGTGCACGGTAACATTTTTTCGTATACTGATGACTGATAAGCTTTGCAGTATTTTCAGCAGGAGATATGGATATGTGTGCTTTGCMCTGCAGAGGTAGTCATCAGAGATGTGTTGATACGGGGTTAGAATCAGAACATCACGTTGATGAACTGCAGTTTGTGTTATCTTAAGATCTAACTAGTGAAGCGTTACCAGTGGTTCCAGTACTCCTCAGATGTCAGATGACAGTGCGCAGAAAACTGGAACTTGTCATGCACTGGAATTAAGGGTAAATGACTTGAAGAGTACATCTGCTACAGGGTRACTTATTTACGTTCTAATTACTGAAAGAAAAAAACTTTGCGTAGGAATTGTAAACAGTACAGGTTACGTAGCATGAATGCAGTTCCCAAATGTGTTTAGTATAATGTTTTTCTTGAAAGACAATTAAAATCATGCTTTTTCATGTGGAGAATTCTAGTTACTGATCTTGTTACAAACATACATCTTTAAAAGTGCTATGAAATAGTAATCTATGTATTTTAATTTACAACTTTATATCTATTAATAAACTGATCTGGAAGTCAAGTCTGAAATTTCTTGTGTTTTCTTCTTGAATTTATATGCATGTTGTGAATTCAAATATTTGCATTTTGGAGTAAGTTAAGGCATTGATTATTTGAGTRTTGTGTACAAATTACAGAGAGATTCATGTTGATTTTCAGTTATTGTCTGCCACTGCTCTGGGGAAAAGTACTACGTCTTTAATAAATTCCGAAGTAGATAATTTATGCCTCTGAGGACTAAGAATAGTTCTCTTAGCAATCTGTAAGCATAGAGTGATCCAGTTCAATAGTTTCTTTTAAATAAAATTATGAATTCAAATTGATACCACAGTGAGACTGTCATATGTGAGTTGTACAGAAATAAGAATGATCATTGGACAATTCGGGATGAATTCCTGTATGCTGTGATTGGAATTTCTTCATTTATACTTAAACTGTTCCTGATAGACAGGTTTGGAATATATTCAGTGATATTTCCACAATATCCCAAAGCGGCCTAAAGAGCATTTAATTAAAACTTTATAATGAACTCATCAGTAGGATATATTATTTCAATACAATTCAGGTTTCTGATCATCATTGCCTATATCTACTATTTGCTTGTGAGAATATGTTGCCCATTTGCCAGAGTTTTTTTTCTGTGGATCTAAATGGAAAGTTTTACACATCTTATGTGAACTAAGTCTTATTTGAATTTAGTTCTCGGAAGCAAGTACTGAAGGTGTTAATGAGCTCGCTTTTCTAATTAAAAAGAGGGAGCAAATGTGATATTATTTTAAATGCAGTTAAGTTGAGTAAGAATGTGAGAGATTAAGGAGGTGAGAGGCTTGTTGTCTAAATGTTTGTGGTTCTGTGCAGGCAGAGTATTTTTTCACATTTTGTATCTTCTGAAAACAAGAAATAAATGAGAGCATTATATAAGCAGAGTTATGTTTTGATAGAAATCTTTGTGGGTTGATTATTTTTTTAACTCAAAAAGTGCCTTATCAGAATGCTAATGGGCAGCATGCTGTTGCAAGGAATCTTTGAAACAGTTCTGAGAGCTAGTTTGTACACACTAGTCAAAAATTTATAAATTTAGTCTATTTCCAGTTGTCTTGCCTACTTGATTTTTAGCTGTTGCATAACAGTGTTTAACTGGCACACTTAAAAGGCAGTGGGGGCCATGCTCAGGTGGAGGTCTTGCTTTTAAAATGTCATTGTATCAGCAGTCTGCAGATCTACCGATCAGATTTTCATCATGTTCAGTGCAGTCTCGTTTCAGGCAGGCAGTGGAAGGAGCAGCACTACTCTCCCTTCCCCGCTCCAGCCACGTGCCCTTCCTGTCTCACTTGTGTGTGGCCGCACAATCGTGAGATGAGATACGAGGAAGGTGCCAGAAAGTTGCCTGTGGAGCCACAGCTGCTTTGTAGAAGCTGGAACTTGGGACCACAGATCACCCATTTTGCCAGTATTTTGTGATTAGTTCRTGTTAAGTGTGTCGTGGGATTGTAACCAGAGACAGAACTGTAGGCTTTGCAGTATTAGTTCAAATCACTGGCCTGTCAGCCAGCCTCCGTTTTCATTTACAGTTGTCCTCTAATTTCACACTCCTCTGAAATAAATATATTTGGGTACAGGCATTTCTTTGACGCTCATTATTTTGTCTTTCAGAAAATTGAGATCTGGATGCAAAAAAGATGTGTCTGATCAAAATTTGAAGCACACTGAGCACATCAGGAGAGCAAACAAGTTCTTTGTTTCCTTTCAAGCATTAAGAAAAATTCATTGAATCATCTTTTTCCAATCGTGTTGATGGAGACATAGAATTGAATGTTGTAAGATTATTGTCAGCTTTGTGTTATATAGCAATTATTGATCTCACCTAGTAATGTCAGTATGMTGGGCTGGTTGTTATGGCGGTGAATAGATGAAAACCTTCTGCAAGGGAGAGCTGAGATCTCAGAAGCGAATTAATGGAGTTACCATTTCTTCCTCTGCTTAGTCCCCCCGTCACATTAAGAGCTCCAGCCATCACTAGTGACAGATTTTTAACCATGCTGCTACCAGCTAACAYGAAGTCTGAATCTTTATGATCTAAAATGTTTCAAGATGCAACTGTTGCTCTTTTCGATAATCTGCTCCTGAAAAGACCAATGTGGCAGTTACTAGGCACCTTGTTCCCAGCATACTGGTGAATCACTTCCTTGCAACTTTATGGTCTTGTGTAAAACACCACAAATTGAGTGATAGAAAATTGCAGTCTTTCATAGTTAATCCTGCCTGATCATGTGAACTTTTAAGGCTCTTAAGGCATGTACTCGAGGTTAAAGACTAACCTAACAAAAAACGGAGTAATTTTAACYAGGAAGAGTTTACCTTTCCAGTTCATTATGAAGACACAGATGCATGTGCCCATCCAAAGGAAGTGTCCTGTGCAAGAAAGGTGCGATCTCAAAAACACATGGCTGCCTTTGGTGACAGTATTGGTTTATGCCATCTTAATTTGCTTTTGAAACTATAATCTGCCGCCWTTCGTTGTATATAGACATCCTCAGACTTATGCAGGCTTTCTCTGTTAAAAAATATGTTCATTGTTAATTTGTCTTTCTCTGTGTGACTTAGCAAATATTGCTTGTACAGAGAAGCCATGCTGGGAAGAACTGTCATTCCAGTGAGCAGAACTGATGCCTCATTTCTCTAAGGTTTAGAGACTGATGTCAGAAACATTCAAGTCAGCATTCAGGAAGATGGATTACTTTTTTCCTTTTCTTTTGCTCATCTCTAAAGCAGGAGGGAGCAGCCATGTTTTCAGCTAGTTATGGCCTGTGACCAAGCCAAGGATCAAGGAACTACAAGGAATACCCTTTGRTCTTCAAAATTGCTTTCTCCCTATTTTTTACTGTTTTAAGCAGAACAGTTGAACTGTTCCTGTATTATTTGTGCCATCTTTTGATGTTAGTTTTATATTCTTTCTGCTCTTCCATGTCTCTTTATTTTTGCTATGTTTTCAATACTATGTAGTTATACTCAGTCTTGTGCTTTACGTTGGCTAAGCAGATTTAAGATGTAATGCCAAGTGCTGTGTGGAGGCCACGGCATTTTAACTGTGGATATGTAACACGGTCCAACCGGAAGAAGCTGGCATGTTGTTTAGACAATTGCATTTCACAAACCTTTCAAATCCATTTTCAGCAGAGAAGTAAAAGAGAAAATGAACTTGAAGTCATTTTCTCTAAACTGCTGTACATGCTACATTCATCTCTATGGCAACTACACAAATAGATCTATCCTGGAGATTAATTTGAGCGTATTTTTAATATGCCTCTTTAAATTCAGGTTTCTTAGTGAAACTTGAATTAGTGTATTTCTTCAGCCCTTTAACTTGAGGAATGCCATTGATTCCTAAATTGAACTGCCATTTGAATGTGATTAAGTAAATCCACAGTGTGATATTTTTAATGTACATGCTAGAATTGGGGAGATCTGTGCGAGCAGGTAACTCCTGCTAACACTGAATGTATGGTGATAAAATGTCTGCATATTAGCTGGCTGGAGCATCATTCTGCCCTTTGGGAAGTCTAGCCAGAAGAGGAGCTATTCTTCCCACATTCTTTTGCTCGTGAGCATGAGAAATGAAACTGCCTTACTTTGGCTGCCCTTCTATACCCAGCAGATGTTCAAAAGCCAAAATTTACAGAAATTAGCCAAGAGTGATTTTCTTTGAAGTCCACTTAATGTACATCAACTTGTAGTAAAAGAAGATATTTGTAGGGATGTGTCTGTTTGCCTAAAGAAACAGGGAAAAGGAAAATATATATTCTACAAGAAAAAGACATCTCATTTCTGTCAGAGCCAGGTGGTCAACACAAAATAATAGTTGAGAGGAGTTTAGCTGCAGAAGCTAATATTTTAGTGTGTCTTTAAAAAAAATCTAAAGAGAATTTTAGTTTATGTAAGTTTTTTTTTTTTTCTATTTTATAGTAATAATTCTGACTACTGGTCGGGGAAGGGAGAGAAGAAGGGCTAGGGAGAGGCATGCTTCAACAGGTTTTTGTCAAGTAGTTTAAGTTGTAAATGAGATTTTTCATGAAATGTTTGTAATGTGAGCAAGTGGGGAACTGGAATGTGAGTCTTGTATTTCCTGACATTGTGATAAGAAAAATAACAGTCCATCTCATAGTGGGGAAAAWTTATAACACAACAGCATTCCTATTTCTGTTAGATTTACACATTTGAAATGTGCTATGCTTGGGCACTTACTCTACTGGCTTGAGTCAGAGTTGATCCACAACATGGTTTAATGCCTTTGATTATGCTTCTGCACCAGCAAAGTAGTGAAATACAGCGGTATTAAATAAGCTCATTATTAAAAACCAGAATGTTGAGGAGTCACATCTGTAAAATCTTGTTGCTTTTCCACCGAGTTAATGCTGAASACATGTTTATAAATATGTCTGTAAATTTTTTGTTAAAGAAACCATTAAAGTCAGAGGATTGGAGGATTATGGCAAAAAAGAATAAAAGTAATTCAAAACAGTGACAGAAGTAGCTCATGCTTCGGGAACATACATTTTTCTGTATTGAGATAGCTTATGAAATCAGTGTTGCTGGGCTTCTGACCTTCTACTAAATGTTTATGGGCCTTCTTTCTTGTTGCTGCTTTTTTACATGCTACTAAAGGAGAACAAGTTCTTTTGTATATGWTTTTTAATGGGCAAAATTTTGATTTCTCATCTTTTATGTGTTACTCAATCATATTTTGCTATTGTTAAACTTCTGTAACTTTAAACATAATCACTGCATGTRTAGTAAATTGTAGGTTTAAGAAATAATATTGCTTCTATCAGATACCCAATTCATAAATATATTTCACGACATCGTGTTAATGTTGACCGTTCATTTCCTGATTATTAAATTGTTTTGTTGAATATCCAGTGTTGCTAGATGTGATTTTTCACAAAAGTTTGTATGTTAATAGGAAAGATATCTATCTATTCCAACAAAGTTTACTTATGTGCTTTGTAGTAAGCATTTTTTTCCACTGTCACTTATTTAATGTCCTGAAATATATTGTGTCAGTCTTCAGGCCAAATTTACAAAAGAAAAAAAAAGCTCAGTGAAATGCAACATTATCTACATTATGTTACCAATCCTACATTAGCTGTGGGAGTTAGGGTTGTCAGAAAAATRTATTTTTTTTATTAAACAAAAACAAAAAGAAATTAGTAGGCTCCTCATCAGATACAATTATAAAACTCTTGGTTCAAATAGTTTTGCATGCTTTCCTCTCCTTTGGGATGAATGTTTGATTCAGCTGAGCTATAGTGTCAAATGCTAATTTTGACCACCACAAAAATTACAAAGGATTGATTTTGTCATCGATAACCTAGCATTGAAGTAGTCAGAAGGATTTATTATGTAAAACTTTAAGCTCCTTCTAACATCAAATCGTAGACAGCAAGTGTATTTGATATTCCTCCTTTAAAACAGACCAGCCCTAGTGGGCATACTTTGAAGAGGCTCAAATGAGGCAAAACAAATGCTGAAATGCAAAACACTGCTCATTATTTTGAGGCTTGTGTGCGTTACTGATGCTGTTCCAAAAAGTTACATAAGATCATGTTTTTTGTTTTTTTTTGCCAACAGGTGATAAATCCAATGGGATGGGATGCATTTGGGTTACCAGCAGAAAACGCTGCAGTTGAGCATGGACTGCACCCTGCAAGCTGGACACAAAGGTAGTCCTTAATGGATTTAAATGATGTCACATTTCTGTTGTGAATATCTGTACTCTGTCCCCCATAAAACAACCAAATAAAGCAAAATCTAGTAGAAGCAGAAAAAAGACARGACTGACAGAATTAATATTGTTTGSTAATGTCGTTTGAAATGGTGCACTTAGATCAATTTCAAAAGCTTAATGTATCAATGTGACTTTCAAGGTTCTTTCTTCTGATTAGCTTTAAATTTTAAAAGGGTAGGGTATTGTTTAAAAAAAAAGTAACATTTCCCAAACACCTGAGGAAGTAAGTAATAAATCTTTTTTTTTTCAGTAAGTTAAATCTAAGTATGGAATACACAGTTGAAAATGATGAGATACGCGATTAAGTTTGCTGGCAGTTCCCAGTGCCACATGAAAGAGGAAGAAGATAATTTTTTCATTTGCAACTTGGTCTTAGAAAGTGATATGCAGCCATTATTGTTACTCATTTCAGTGGAAGTTTTGGTCTTTAGACCTTAGAATTGRGTGTAATGTTCCCCTAATATTCCTTAAAATGAGTAGAAAGTTACCTAAGTAAATGTTAATTTCTATAAATGACTCAAACTAGAATATGTAGACAACTGATTTCATTTAGGGAGGATAAATATGATGCCCTGCACCCAAGTTATTAGTTGTTTATCCTGTTTTTTTTCTCTAATTTCTTTCTTGTATAATTTGGATGAGAATATGGATGAGAATCAGTTACCTTCAAGATGCAAACAAACTTTTGTTTTGAGACAGTCTGAAAAAGCACTGTGCACAGCATGTTGTGGACTAACAATTATATTGTGTGTGACAGTAGTTGAAAGGAAATTAGAAACCTCTGGGGATGTGGAGACATTTGATAGACTCTCACCAAAAATTCTGCTACTAGTGTTTTGCTTTGGGCAAAAACGCAGCCTTTGTTACAGGAGATTATTTTCCTTCTAAGGAGTATGGACAGTAAATTGATTTCTATCTTCCATCAATACRTCTACTATGGCTAAGTTCTAAAACAAATCTATGCATCTATCATATCCGAGTGCCTCATATTTAACTTGGTTATCTTGACAGAACCTCTGCAAGATGAAACATTACTGTGATCCTTATTTACGTGACAAGTGAGGCACAAAGAAGTGAAGGTTGAGTGAGTTGAAGTTCTGTGAGGCAGAGACAGCTAGGCTGACATAAGGGCTTGGTGACTGCAAAAGGGTCAGTGTTGTCCATCTTCCTCCTGTGTTGGCCCTCCGAACCGACTGTGTAGCYTTGGCGCTCATGAGGTTTTGTCGAGCTGATTCAGCTTGTTAACGAACTGATTCAGTTTGCTAACTCAGAAGAAAGCCGTTCTGCCATTTTAATGACTTGAATTAGCTCACCATAGAAAAGTGGCGAGAATGTAGGGCACTGACAGCAAGCCATGCAATAGTAAACTGCCGGATCAGCTCCGCCTGTTTCAGCTAATAGTACCCCAAGCAATTTGTCAGGGTTGTATCAAAAAATGTGTGKCAGGGTGAACTGATCTGCTGCTGCATTCTGTCTTGTTGTATTTTTCTCCTCAGATGTTTTATAGTGGAAGAAAATTTTGCCTTGAAAATGTCCTTAGTACTGAAAAGGGATTATCGTTAGACTATTTAACTCTTAAAACTATATGTTATAACGACAAAGCTGATTTCAGACAAGTTAACACATCAGTACTGGGACTGATTATAACAATATCCAAATAGGAAAATTATTTACATACCTGTTTTTTTCTGATTATGCTTATGAAGATAGATGACTCATCATAAGGCAGATTAAATTCTAACTATTGAAGTAACTGCTGTCTCTCATTTTCTCCTCTTTGACCCTGTCTTCAATGTTTGTCATGCCTGCAGCAGGGATGATTGAACTGTATGTGGAGCTGCTGTAAACTGTAGCTCAAAAATTTAAAATAAACCTGCACCAATATAATGTTTCTGCATTCTGGACTTGATGCTGTGATAGTGATCTGACCTATGTTGTAATTATGCCTGGAGCAGGGCTGGCCATCCCTGTAAAAGGGTTATACATGGTAAGCATGTCAGTTAGGTCAGGTCAGGACTCAGCAGCCAAATTTCAGATCATCATCATGATCTGAAGAGATTATTTAGAATGAACTCCAATTGACTGCTGCTACTTACATTTTCAAAGTTAGGAAAAAAAACCCACAGGACAAATTGAAGCCAGTGTTACTTATACAAAACACAGAAGATTTTGTTAGTAAAAAGCCAGATGGCTGGCTTGTGTAACTAGAGCTCTGCAGTCACAGAAATACTAGAAGGCGTGCATACTGTGCACTCCAGGGGAATCATTGGTGTGTCTGAAAACTGCCTCCAAAAATGCACAGAGTACTGAATATCTGCAGTATTCTGTGATGTGTGCTATGCAGAGGTCAAGTGTAATTGTTAATGCTCCCTTCTGGCTTTGAAAGCTCATTTTTTTAATGGAGCTGCACCCTGAGAGATCTTTCATGTAGTTCCTCTGGGAGACGGTACTGCTGGAGACTGGAAAGAGAATGTGCAGCCAGGATAGTGTGGCCAGGATAGAGACATAAGCTGATAGTGAAGGTACATCCTAGTGTGCTGTGAAGTTTTCTTAGGGCGCTTTGGCTCTCTTGCAGTAAAGGTAGTTAAAAATAATGAAAAGAGATGTTTCAGGAGCATGTTTCCCTCARTCAGAAGTGCTATATTTGCTTTTCAGTTATGCTTGAAGTAAGAGGAAAAATCATTGTCTTGTATACATAGCCATTGAGTTAAACCAGAATGCATGAGGGAGTTTTAAAATGAGTATTTAAGGTAAATACTGTAAGAGTTCAWGGAGTTTGACTGTTAGTGGGGTAGTAGGATTTAGAGGTTAACTTAGTTCTCTTGATTTCTGAGAATCTTATAAGCACCTGATTCTAAATATGATCATGTGACAGTAATCTTTTTAAGTGATTCAAGAATTTTTTTTTATTTTGTTTTACAGTAATATTCAACACATGAGGGAACAGTTTGATGCACTAGGTCTGTCTTTTACATGGGAAAGGGTAAGATTTTCTCTTTAATGGAATGCTGTCTTTTATTCTTTGATGGAACAACAGAGAATTTTATCTTCTTAGATATGGCAATATAGAAGCCTCTGAAAGTGACCAATTTAAATTGTTAATTTGCAAAATTGCACTTGACAAAAAGTGGGAAATGTAATTATCAAACTTCTCTCAATTTTGACACACTTACTGACATCATCTGATAATCCAAGATTTACGAGCATCTTTCTTTAAAATAATTTTGGTTTTACACTTGGACTTTTCTGTCTGCTTCTTTAGCTCTTCCAGTAGTTGAAAGTAGCTGCAGTGGCATTTTCTCTGTTAAAATTCAGGTTATCAACACGTGAATGAACACGATGTAAAACAGGGTGCCTTTGTGTTAGGGTATGTATATTTTGAGGAGTGCTTTTTTCAGTAAGTACATTTTATAATATACTCAAAGGTTAAAACTAGTAACTTCAAAGGCTGACTTGGTTGTGATATTTTAAATCTGAAAAGCAAAACTGCGTTTTCATACTTGTTTGTGTCATGACCACTTTGGAAACTAGGTATTTTATTTAAAACTCAAGTTCTTGAGAATCAGCTGTTTACTTTAAAAACATTTCCAACACAGCCGTAAACCAATGTATTTTTTCAAGACAAAAATGAAAGAAATCAAATCTTGAAGCAGTTGTATGGTAGGATTATTGGATGTGCCAGTGAATCATGCATGTGTCATTCCCTACCTTTACATTCGCAGTGATAATCATTACTTACCACCTTAATATGATTCTGCATAGAGTGATTTGGATCCTGATCTTGGATTTTTATAGCAGTATTGTACGTCTGAAAATAAAAAGGGTTAGTTTTCTGACAATATGAGACCTGCCATCTGTTTTCCTTAATCTGAAGAAAAAGTTGTTTATATGCATGTCTTATGTCTAAAAGTCGTACGTTATCATGTCATTCTATATATGACAAGATTTTCAGTATAAGCCTTTTTAGTAAGGTGTCAGTTTTCTTGATAACTTGAAAAGTTACTCTGAAAATGAAAGGATTGTAATGGAAGGTTTACTCCACACATTCTTCACAATCACTTTCTTGTATTTGTAAACATTCATATTGCAGAGATTTTCTGTATGTATAATACAGTAATGGTTCAAAATAGCAAAATCATATGTGCGTTCTGTGTTATGAAACAGGTGAAAGAGTTGAATATTGTAGAGTACTTTTCAAGAAAATTGAGAAAACTCATCTCTGTATTTGGATTTTTGTTTAACCCTTATATTTTGAAGAGCAGACGGAGAATTGGCAGTATTGAAAACCGCAATGAAATCATAGGTATATAGGGAAATGTGRTCAGTAGTCTTTGTGTCTGTTTTTTGACGCTTACTTTGACTTTCCTGGTAAAGTGTGTTTCAGTGTTACAGTTAGTGAACTTTCAGAAGTCTCTGAGTACTTATGGAAAGGCCACTGATACTGTACAACTAAGTCCATTTGACTGGTTCTAAAATTAAAATAATTTAGAATGCTCTAGAGGCACTTAGGTTGCGTTTTTGAAAGGTAAGTTTTTAAAACAGCTAGAAAGTGTTGCTTGAAACACAGTAAATTTTGGCTGATTGTCACTTCTTGGCTAAGTAGTTTAGTTTTGTTCAGCCCACATTGCTGCTCTGTGAGGTAATTAACTAAATGAAGTGAGGGTGACCTGAATGGTAACCTTAAGAAATAGAGATATGTTTGTTTAATCCAGAAATTGTATGATGCCTGAAATACGTTTTACGTGACCCCTAAGTCCACAGATATTTGAGCTAACTGCKAAAGAGCTACCTTTGGAAACTGAAGAGTAAGCTGCGGCGGAGCCTGTTTTCCAGGCTGATAAAGCCAGCGTCCCTGCAGAGCTGATTAGGCTGGGCAGAGCATCTTGCCATCTCGGCCATGCTGCTGCTGGGCTAGCCCAGGCATCTCTGCACAGTATTGCGTTGCACTGTGCAGGCGCTTACCTTAAATAGTGAGCTCTTTGAGGTGAGGAATTGCTATTACTACTTTATTCTGTACTTGTGTGGCACAAAATCGGTGGTTTTAAAAATACTGTGATAATGGAGACATTAACCCCATTAGTACTGTAGTGGCGTCTATGAAAAATGATAGAAAAAGGCCTTCTGCCATGGGTTAATTTAAATAACCAAGACTCTTACAAATAGGAGTTTGGTTTTATTTAAATTCCATTGGTGGTGTTTAAGTGTACTGCTTCATTTTTTCAGGGCACAGTACCTTTGCAAATATGTGCTGGAGGAACCCATTCTACCTTAGATTACTGTTTCCATGTGCAGTGAAACACCTTTTTTAAGTGCTAGTCTTCTATATTAACTGTCAGAGAATCCTGCATGTCCAGCTTAGACTACATACCTAGATGATATGAGGAAGACTGAAGTAATTTTTACCATTTTACAAATGTTAGGGGAAAAAAAGGCCAGAAGGAAAATAATGAGAAGTACACTTTGAATACCTTGTACATGGAGTTGTGCTAAAGGAGCTAGCTACATCTGGTGTTCAAGAAAGTCCTGTGAAGGAATATGAAGACTAGTTGTAGGTGTTTTGCTCAATAAAATTACTATGAAGAAATTCTGTTGCATACTAGAAGTTTCCTTTTAATTATCTGTGGTTTTTATCATCCTGTCACAGTCTCAAAAATACTATTACATTTTGATTTGTATGTTGTAGACAGTGAAATTACTTAACCAGTAAAGCTAAAAAAACCCCCATTATTAAAAGATAATGAGATTGTTTCAGGAAGCTAGCTTACCAATATGCTTGGAAATTATTCCTCTAAACTTAAAATGCAAGCAAACTAAAAATGTAATTAATTGCATACACTAGCTCTCTAAGTAGTTTGTATTAGAGTAGGTTTAAATACTAATAGCAATCTACTTTTTTCCTGAATGTCTAGATATTTTCAGTGCCTCAAATAGTAAATATTGAATTTATAGGATGCCTTAAAAGGGGTGTGATTTTGCAGGAGAGGAGAGGATTTGAAAAAAATATATAGTAGGTAGGAAGAAGTAGGATATTTCTATTCTGTAAATCCAGGCAAACTGTCTTGATCTGTTTGATGTCTGTTTTATTTTATGTCTCTGAGTGACATTTAAATCACTTGAAAAAAAAAAAAAAAAAAAAAAAAAAAGTAATTACATTTTATTTTTACGGTAACAGTCAGTAATTTGGGGATTTGGTGATGTGATTTCTCCTAACTAACCTCCCAGATAGCATAGCAAACTGCCTCTTCTTTTAAATATTATTTTCTGGGGAATCAAGCAATATCATTTTCACAAAGATTTGTATCACCAGCTCCAAGAAAGAGAGCGTACAACAGTTTTCCTTTGTTTTGCTCAAGACTGCTATCAAACTGAATGCATGTTCCCACTGAGCCACCACTTCACCACTAAACAAATTATCTAACAGTAACTTTGTTCTAGAAGGTAGCACTTAACTGCTGATGTTTTTCACAGTCTTTGTTTTATTCATTCCAAGCGACATAATTTTTGCATAAGATTAATGTTTCTCTTCTACATTGTACATTAAAAAAGATGAAGTCTCTGGTAGATGCTTTCTGTGCAGAGTTTTCTGGTTTGTTTTGAAGTTGTTATTCTTGTGCAGTGCCGGAACAATCGTAAAAATAGGCATTGCCTATTAAATCTTCTTTTCCATCTGCTTATCACTGAAAATCAGTCACACTCTTGTAATCGAACACAAAAGGAAACCGTTGATATGAGACTGCTTTTTTGCAGCAAAAATGTTTGAGAGCATAAGCACTGCATGATGTTTGTATATGTAGCCAATAATGCAAGAAACTCTTATGTGTGTTTTAAATACAAATATTGTAATGAATTTATAAGTGTAGTTCAGTCTAGCTCTAAAGCTCTGAAAATTTAATCGTTTTACTTTTAGGTTAGGTGATGCATGCCCTGTGATACCAAAATAGACAAATAATAGGTTAAAGACTGTTTAATCTTCCCAGATAGTTTTGAAAAAAATCCTTTCAGATTGTCTTTTTCTCACTTTTTAAAATTAGTTTTGAGTGCGATGTGACTGTCTTCAGTGTAGTACATGAGCATGCTAGAAATAAAGTGATTACTAATAAACTAGGAAATGACTTCCCTCTAGTCTAGTTATGTATTATTCATAAAGCCTAGTGGACCTTACACGAAATAGAAGCTTTTATACAGGCTGTGAATATTACTTATATTAAAAAATGATAACCATGAAAATATTTTGAAGATATAACCTTTGTTTTAAGAAACAAAAAACCTTCACCTTTTAGGTTCACAGGTAAGTAATAGAAAGTTTTAAGAAGGTAGCAGATTGAGAACATCAAGTAATGAATTAATAAAGATAATTGAAAATTAATTTTTCCTTTATTTATGAACAGAATCTTCCATTCAAAATTTCCTTTGTGTATCCAGGATTCTTTAGTGTGGGCTTCCCCTTCTTTTGGGTTGCTGGGTTTTTTCTTTTTTTCAGATTTTTCATACTGAGGTACAGTTTAATCTTATCACAAACCAGTTGCTTTCCAAGTCACACTGCTGTCAAATATAAGTTGTAATRCTGCTAATTAATTTGTAACTGAGAATTTATCTGCAAAAAAGCACTTTTAAATTGGTCTTTAGGTAATTGGCTTGTAATGCTAACCCTTCCATCATGCTCAGTAGGAACAGATTGCTGTGCCAAGGCAAAGGGCTTAAGCAAGGAAWTTTTTTTGTGTAAATACAGAACTTTCTCTTCTGTGTCTTGGCAATATCTGCTGTATTTAAAAGTAGTCCACTGTTAAAAGTGATTTGCTTTAATAATGCATGTCATTTCCAGAGGAGTAAGGAGAAATAACAGTAATCAATGATAAAGAGGTGTTTTGGTGACATAAATAGTTTTTTTTTTATTTGTTTGTTTTTAATTGTTTTAATTAGCAAACTGACAAAAGGAAAAGAGCAAACTGGGGGGATAGGGGGGGATGCTTTCATTTCTGTCTCATGGTACCTTCTGAAATGTCATGGTGATGGCTTGTTACAAAATCTGTCCCAGATCACTGAAGATCACCTGCAGTGGACAGATGGGTAGCATATTTCATATTTGTAAAATGGGTTCTGGGCTTTAGTATATATTTTATGTTGGAAGGAAATATGCTAAAATCCTGATTATCTGTATTCACTGAACGGTTTTGTGAATGAGTTATATATATGGGCTGCAATGCTATGTTCAGCTTACATGTAAGCAGAATGTCACATGTTTTGGAAGGATGGAAGGGTTCATAAAGGGTTATAAGGAATCCTTTTCCGGATTTCTGAGTCAAGCCAGTTCTGTTAATGTGCTGCAAATCTTTGTAATGTTCATAAAGTATATGGAAAACTTATTAAGCRTGATGGCAACCTAATGGAAATTTGTTACTGGATATTACTTATTTAATAGAGATTAGAACTAAAGAAAAAAATAGCAAGAGGTTGTTGGYTTGTCATCCTCAGAAATCACATAATTTCTTTCTCATTTCACTTGGTGGTGATGTCATTTCTCTTTCTGTTTTAACATTGTATGTAATGTGAAACTTTCATGATTATCAGATTAAATAAATGATGAGCTTGAGTGATCTTTTTTGCAGTTCAGTGACTGCAGAGCAAATTTTCTTCTGCAATGTATTCTGCTGCATTGCTTTCTAGAAAGCTTGTCAATTTACAACTTGAGAGTGAGCATATACGTGCGATTCTGTTCCCGGTGATTGGTTTGTACCGTGTCCTAAACATACTTGTTTAAGATGGTGAAATAGCRTCTCTTACTGTTTCAGTTAACACACATTCTGGACTAAATGAACAAATCTCAGTCCGTTTTACTATTTTTGTTTGACAGCTCACTTCAGTTGTCTTATCTGTTTGCCTGTTGCTCACCTGATTTTATACTGTACCAAAAGAAGTCTCTGTTCTTTCGTCTCTGCTCTCTTGTACCTCTGATATTACAGTGATGAAACTCCACTGCCATTAGTGGCGTCACATTGGCAGAAGAACTGATGCCACTGTGTGGAGACAGGCAAAATATGTATTTTTTGAGTACATGGATAATAGATAGCTGGAGAGATGGAAATCAGACTTTTATCAAGTGTTCTTTTCAGCACAGAGCACAGGGATTTAATCAAGCAAGAGCTTTTCATGGCTAAATTTTGCATGCTGTGCTGCAAACTTGCTATTAAGTGTCTCTGGTCTTGAAAGCCTCTTATACTCACTTTTGAGGCATATATATTCAAAGGTCATATTAATTGTTTAAAGCAACATTTCAGCTTTAGAATTTAAAATTGTAGAAAAAGAATAAWTTTTTTGTGCTAAAATGCTTCAGGTGTCTTAGTAACAGATCATATTGTGGATGTCGTGTGCCACAGTAGCTGTAATRGGAAGCTTGGATGACAGGAAAGCCTGAGTGAAAAAGGCATTTCACATTTTGGAAGCTATTTCAGGGAGCTAATCAAATTTATTCAGTTTGCAAATAGCTATCAGTGGCTGACTGTCAACCCTGTAATTCTGAAATCAAGATGTGTTCTTGTTAATTTAAGGTCCAGTGTAGGAGTCATCTTCCACTTCAGCAAGTACAAATGTAGTTAAGGAGGAAATATGTACAAAAATTATCTTCTTTAAACAAGGGCAGGTTAAACACGAAAGTTACTGAGCAAGGAAATGTGATTTGTTTATTGTTATATATAATGCAATTAGAGTTAAATTCTGAGTTACACAGTTGTTTTCATTTTGGCCAAACTTTAAAATGTGTGGATGAGAGTATACGTGTATCCATTTCCCCTGTAAAACACTGCATTTGGGTGGAGGAAAACTGAGAGTCTGTGACTATATTATCCTTCAGTCACATATTAATATGTTTATTTGAAAAGCATTTTTTTTAAGAACAAATATTTTAAAATACGGAACTATAAGCAATTCACCATTTCATTATTTTCATTTTACAATACTGTGCTGCATCAGGAGACTGATCAGCAACTCCTGTTAATTTTGTTTATAGGACATACGCTGAGGCCAGGTTTCCGCTCTTTGCAAACAGTATGTTCTATAGGCTCATTCTAGCAGTTCTGCAACTTCTGCRCTATGTTTCTTTAAACACTTATCCTGAGTGAGGAAGGTCTCAGGGTTCATAATAAGAAGGCTTGTTTAATTATTAGTTAGTAAAAATCTGTAAAATGTCTAAGTTTAAAAAATACTGTTTATTATACTTTTGCCTGCTGTTCTCCTAACTCCCATTCCTTTTTTTTATATTGTCTTTTTATTTTTACCTATCTGTACTTCCCACTTAACAATCCTCCACACTTGTGACTTCTTTGACTCTTTAGGTTTTTCTCCTTATTTTGACTAGAGCATTCTCCTACCTTGAGTTGGCTTGCCTTCCAAATGGTCACTTGTGTAATCTCTTGTTGCCAGATGACCTTTGCAACTCTTTCATCTTGAAGGTTACGGTCTTACCCCATGTTCCTCCCGTCTTCCCCAGATTGCCAGTCAACGCCCCCAACTTCTCAGTGCTCTTCCCCTTGCCTTTCTAGATGCACAAGTTCAGCTGTAGATTCCTCCAGTCTGCCCTCTCCTCTGCAGCCACCTATGAGCTGTCTCTGAGCAGTCAACAATCTCTGTTCCTGCCTTTTATTACTGAGCAACAGTTGTGGTCATTTCCTTTCTTCTTGTACTCTCAAATYTACCAACATTGATATAGCAGGGGGATCTCATTGGTGTTAACATGGAAACTTTGCTTTGAATGTCAACCATAGAAAAAGCCAGAGTTCTCTATTTTTGTGTATAAGTGAATATCACTGAAAATAACATTACCCAAAAATGCATTTATATTGTGCCTGTTTTGTYTCTAGCATATACTATGCACTCTGAGTTAATTGAGTTGTAATATAGTAAGAATAGTTTAATATATTTTTGTTTTATTTCATTTCTACAGGAAATAACCACTTGCTTACCAGAGTACTATAAATGGACACAATACCTCTTTCTTAAGCTTTTTGAAGCTGGGCTAGTTTATCAAAAGGAGGTAGGTGCAAGCTTTGACCTGTAACACTATGCATGTACACTGACTTTATCTCAAGTCACTATCTTTATCTCATGTCAGTAACATTTCTGAATCATCTATTCACACTTATTAGCTAGATAACTATTTATACTGCTATATTTGGTTTTAAATCTCTGCAAAATATATTGAATTTTATCTATAACTAAATTTTGTAATTAACTACCTAACATCAATGAGTATCATAGCAAGTCAAATCGGAGTTGTTTGTTGTCGGTGTTTATACTAATGTGCTAGATAACAGTGTAGCTATTATTAATTTATTTCATGGMTTTCATATCAAAATTTTCTAGGTCTTAACTAGAAGATTTTTGTTAATTCTAACAAGGTTATGATGAGTCACTTCAGCAGTGAGATTGTWTAACTATACTTTGACTGTGTCAAAACTGCTAGGATCTGAGRGGGGATCTGAGGCCTCACGAGGGCTCAGTAGAGGRGCAGGATCACCTCCCTCCACCTACTGGCAACAGTCTTCCCAATGCACCCCAGGAGACCATTGRCCTTCTTGGCCACAGGGGCACATTGCTGGCTTGTGGTCAACTTGTCATTCACCAGCACTCCCAGATCCTTCTGTGCAGAGCTGCTTTCCAGCAGGTCAACCCCAGCTTCTCCTGGTGCATGGAGTTATTCCTCCCTAGGTGCATTTCTTAATGCACCTTAGGATTTCTTAAATATTCTTTTAARTTTCATTGTATTACATGGAAACCAAAAAACTCCATAGAATATARTTAGAGGTGTAGAACCTAGAGAAAAATATTGATGCTGAAATGCAGCATTTGAAAGGCACAGCATTACTAAACTCTGTTCTACTTCCATATATTTGTAGATCCTAAATGCTAGCGATAAAACGATTTGGAATTTGATGTACTGTAACATGCTGGGGAGGGGGTTGTTTGTTTTGTTTTTGTAAATTGGTTTCCAATGATAATAATTTAATCCTTAGTTGTGCTATAACATATTTATGTGTAGATGTGTTTGCTTTAAGAGTAATTCCGAGTGAATCTAAAAAGCACGAGGCTTGCTGTTTCAGAAGCAGTGATGGTATACARATTTTTTTGTAAGCAGGCTCCCAGTGCTGTGGGATCCTGAAYGTGTTTGAGTATCAGTGGTTGAATGTGCTTCCTTTTAAGAGTGAAGAATCAATTTGAGGACTTAAATTGGCATTTGCCAACCTGTAGGGAATGTCATGTCTGAGTATTAACCAGTTGCTCCTTKGCAAGAAACAGATGACAGAGAGACAGTGCATGAGCCTGAGTCTCTTCAAATTGACATGGATGCTTAAAGCATGTACTTACCCTATGACTTCAGCATACCAGAAATATACATTAAGCACTCCTGCTGCCCAGCTTGAAGTCTCCTCTATTACAATTTCATTCCAGATACAAGAAGATAATTTGTAGCCTCCTTGTGGTAATAAGGATGATGCATGTAGAGCATTRGTATAGTTCATGTTTTGTTCCAGGAATATGCATGTCTGGCCAGAAATCGCCCTGCGAGGAGACAGATTCAATATGTCTGGGAGCTGGAGTTAGGATACTGCAGCTTGCATAAAGAGCGCATCTTTTTCACCATAGCAAAATCCTCTCTTTTTCTTGCAGTTCAGATCTAGTCAGAGGTCTAATCACTGTAGAGGTGACTGACCTGGCCAAATGTAGTCTCATGTAGACTGAGACGAATTGCTGTCTATAAAAAAAATAGTAAAAGCGTAGACCCCAAACCTGAGGATAGATACTTATGCTATAGACACCTTAAATAGGATAAATCCTATTTTAAAAGCATGCAGCCTTCATTGGCCTGGAGAGCAAATCTAAATAACTGATGTGCTATATGCAGTGTTGCACARTGCTTCTTTGTGTAGATGAAAATGACTTTTAGGGACCACTGTTTTGGAGGCTGTCACTGGCAAGAAGTTGCCAATTACGTACAAGTAGGAACTGAGGTTTTAATTTAATGTCTACGTTCTGAGTATTAGTCAAAAATCTGTGGGAGATGGAAGGGACAAAATACAACTTTAAAAATCCACAAACTCAACCTTTCAGCTATGGCTTTCTTACCTAGGTGTTTGCTTTACATTTTGCATCGTCTATTTAGATATATTTTCAAGTTATGAATCATGTGAATATATTATGCTAAATAATAATTATCACATAAATCAATCACTTCCAAAATTTTCTTCATTAATTTGACCCAGTATTATCAAAAGAAAATTTCTTCTCAATTTTGAATCATAACCAATTTAATACAAGTATATGCTTGTACTGCATCATATAACTGCCTAACATTTTTTATTACTTCTTAATATTACCTACTTTATATTTATTTAGGTGTTACTTTTAACTTTGTACTGATGTATGTTTTTYTTCTGAATTTTATAAATGAAAAGATCATTATTTTTAGAGCCAACTTCATAATACATTGTACCATTACTAAAAAGGGTRTATATTCTGAAAGTTTTAGAGATAGATCTGCAATAGTTAATATATTAAATTGCTTTTAATTTCCCAAGGAATTTTCAGAAGGCTTTTATGCAAGCCAGTGTGGCAATGTTGGTAGGTAACAGATAAAAGGTAGACAAATCATAGAAAGTTTAAATTCCTATGACATACCAAATTCACACAAGCTTGATTTAAAAGTGAATTTGCTTTTATCAAAAAATGACTTTAATTGTTTCTGTCATAATATATTTTGTGTAAATCAGCGTAGGCAATCAGCCTGCACGCAGGAAAAAATCCCCACTGGTGACAAAAACAGCAACAGTGTTCTCAAGGAAGCGAGTTCATGTAGCTATATTTTCTGCTGTCCTCACTRTAAGATTTATAAGAACAAGCAGCATATTTAAAACTAGGTGAAACAGTTGTTTAGAAACTAGGGCATTTTAGAAGCTTATCAGCAATAGATAAATACATGAAATGGGAATAACATGAAGGCCATGATTAGTTTTTAAATTGAGATACTAAATCCTCCTGATTCCCAAAGAATGCATTTAATATTTTCCAAATAATGTTTAAATGTATTAGCATGTTATGGAGCTGGAGCTACTGTTTTCAGTTCATCTGATTTCACTTTGATTTAGCTCAAGGACTAAATTACAGTTAATATATTGAATTGGTCCTTTTTGTTG
>NW_028186479.1:6072562-6145936 GCF_003343005.1 Rhea americana | reverse complement strand
GGGGGTTGGCCTCCTGTTCATCATGTTAATCTCTCTTCTTTCACGTGAATACCTCTTCTGGAATGACTATTTCACTACCTTTTCACTACCTTCTTTCACTACATTCTTTTGTGGTCTTACATCCTTTATAATAAATGATGAGCTGAATTTTTCAATATTGTGTGAAGGTGRTTTGGTTTGTGTCTCCTCCTAGTATAGTATGTCTGAGATTTCAGTTCCTYCCCAAAATACAAAACTTTTAAAGCTCAACACCATCATATATTTAACTTTAATTTTTTGTGTATATATGATGGTAATTGATTGGAAACATGATTCCAAAAGTAATTCACAGAGTTGTCAGAAACAACATGCGGAAAATGTTAACTCTTTCACTTGGAAGATAGTTGACAAATATTATTTTATGTGATGCTGTCCATTGGTGTTGGAGATCCTCYTTGTTATATCCTTTTTAATCTGACTCTCAATACTTCTGAATCAATGGTGAACAACAGGCAGTTATCAGACCATGTAGTTATGCAGTACAGTTAATGGGAACAGTGTTCAGAGATGTTTTCACTTACCATTGAATATAAAAATGTCAGTCTATTCTGCTAGTGTGAGCAATCTAGGCAAATGCTGTCAACTGCATTTTTGTTTTTTTGAGTTCTGGGTGCATGAACATTCAAAGCATCTTCAACTGAATCCCTGCTCCTGGTTCAAATGGATGTTAACAAAACACAGAAAACTTGGGGGCCCAAGAAGTAGTTCTTGCAGTGCCTGAGAAGTTAAGATTCAGTTTTTGAAATAGCTACTGAAAATACTTTTTCTTCTTGCAACTTTTTTAGGCATTGGTTAATTGGGATCCAGTGGATCAGACTGTTCTAGCTAATGAACAGGTGGATGACAATGGTTGCTCATGGCGTTCAGGAGCAAAAGTGGAACAGAAGTACCTCAAGCAGTGGTTTATCAAAACTACTGCTTATGCAAAGGTAAGAGAGTACAATTTTTGGAGCTTATGGTAACAGTTAAAAGAGRTGATTTATCTGAAAATACTCACCAAGCTGAATGTGGTCTTTTTTATATCCACATATATATATGCATATACATGCGTGCTTGTGTGTAATATATAATAATAAATGTGTCCTATCTCTGTGCATGTGTACATACATAAATAAGTATAGAGAAAGTGATTATCCCTTAGTCTTTCTGTGCATTTCTCTATAGTAAGAATTCTAAGTAATTGTTATGGGATTAAGTTTTAAAGAAATTGAGAAGTAAAGTTAAGAGRTGAATGAATAAATGACTTCTGCATTCATGCACTAACATGCTATATTTACCTTCAAGCAGTCTGYATCATGTTGTGAGTGTGCAACTGTGCGGTTTCTTGAAGTAGAAACTTGTTAATCTAGTCACSCTGTAGGATTTACGTTCACAGTATAAGCAGTGGAATGCAGCCTGTCATTTGGAGTTCAACATATGTGGGAGCCAGTAGTTTTTTTGAGGTTAACTGTTCTTTATTCAGGATTCCCYTGGACCCTCTAATTACTCTATTTCATATTCTACTCTGATTATCTGTAAGCTTTAAATATAAAGATGTTTAAACATCATTTTTATGAGYTCAAATTTTAATTGCTATGGGGCTACATAGCTTCCACACTTAGGAGTTCTTCAACTAAATATACTTTATGCTGTCTGAAATGGACATACCCGTTCCCTATTTTGCCTGGATGAAGTTTTCATTCCATCYAAGTGCTCCATGTATTGGAGCTTCAGGTACAGATTGAGAATATTATTTCCAATAAAATGTTTAAAATGGTTCCTTTTTSACCCCTTTCTCAAGCCTCAAATTCAAGAGGCCAAGTTTCCCCTATCATCCAGGGGGGAAGAAATCCAGGGCTYATTCCAGATCCATTCATAATCAAGAGGAAAAACTGTAGATTTTTGTTTTTTCAGGTGCTTTGATCTGTCATACACAAAGAGGAAACAAAAGATGTGCATACTTTCTCTGATCATACTGCCTCTTAACTCAGTAAGGAAGCAATGTTTATTTTAACTRTATGGAAAACTAAGGATGTCCACACAATCACAAGTGATTGCAAAGCCCTGAGCTCTTCCGTGGTGCTTTAGTTATCACAGAAAAGTTGGGRTTGAAACAGACCTCTGGAGTTCCTCTTGTCCAAGCCCCCTGCTCAAGTAGACYCAGCTAGAGCATGTAGACCATGTCCAGTTAGATTTTGAGTATCTCCAAGGATTGGAGACTCCACAACCTCTATGAGAGACCTCTTCTACTGTTCAGCTACCCTCACAGTGAAGAAGTGTTTCCCTATGTTTAGATGGAATTTCCATGTTTCAGTTTGTGGCCATTCCCTTTCATCCTGTCACTGGGTACTGCTGAGAAGAGTCTGGCCGTGTCCTCTTTACACCATCCCTTCAGTTGTTTATAAACATGGATAAGATTCCCCATGAGCCTTTTCTTTTCCASGCTAAACAGTCCCAGCTGTCTTAGCTTCTACTCATCTGAAAAATGCTCCAGTCCCCTAATCATCTTTGTGGACCTTTGCAGGACTTATTCCAGTAAATCCATGTCTTCGTTTTACTGGGGAGCCCAGAACTAGACACAGTGCTCCAGGTGTGGCCTCACTAGGGCAGAGCAGAGGGGAAGGGTCACCCCTGCTGTCAACACTCTTTGTAATGTAGCTCAGGATGCCGTTGGCCTTTTGGGCCACAAGGGTGCGCTGCTGGCCCACGTTCAACTTCTCTGCCAGGACCCCCCCAGGTTCTTCTTTGCAAAGCTGCTCTCCAGTGGGTCATCCCCCAGCCTGTATTAGTTCATGGAGTTATTCCTGCCTCCAAATGCAGGACTTCACACTTCTCTTTGTTGAGCTTCATGAGGCTCCTCTCTGTGCGTTTCTGCAGTCTGTCAAGGTCCCTCTTAACAGCAGGGACCTAATCAAGTTTCGTAATTACCTTTGTCATATTTCAGAGTCTGTCCCAACTCACTGTTTCCCTCAGTTAGAGGCTGGAGCTTCACTAGAGTGTCTACCTTTGCTTTTACATTTTTTGTTTGTCGTTTTTATTGAGATTGTAGGAAACAATTACTCATGCTTCCAGGCTACATCTGTGCTGGCACCAGATCRCTGCTTATCCATCCCGTACTGAATGGGGTGAATCAGCCTTAAATTCCTACTGTTGAACACCAAAAGACAAACACAGGAGCTTTTCAGTAGCCTCAAAAACACATTTAGGTTACAGGATTGCTACCACTCGCTCAGCACCCATCCTTCTGTTCTAGAGAGGAGGATGTATCTTTTGTCTTTAGATTCTTTGGCCTAAGAAAGGTAAGGAATTATGGGAAAGGCATTGACTGTTAGGATTCAAATGTCATTCCTTAATAAGTAGGCTCATTGCTCTGAAGCATCAGATGGTCCTTGTTTTACAGTGGGTTTCCATTCAGAGCCAAATTGTTGCCCAGAAGGAGCTGGTGTCTCCCCAACACTCCCTCCTCTCCCAAACAAAGATGTCACCTCAAGGGACTGCCAAGTCCTCTACTTATAGAAAGGARAAAAAAAAGTGCAAGCAAACCTTTGCTCCTTATCATCTTAGAGGTGTTGTGAACGAGAGCTTCCTCTGCATTTTATTTGGGGGTAAACGTTTATATCAACATCTACAAAAACTTTGTAAGAATTACTATAGAGAACAGTGGCTACTCTACGGATCTCTATGAAGAACCCTACATAGAACCCTATGAAGGCTTCCCAAATGTTTGTTCTGAGCTTGATTAATATTCTATAGAGTCTGTGCTAGCCCATACAGCCAGACCGATGAATGATGCCATATTGCTTCCAGCTCAAGTGTTTTGGCAAGCATTGCCTTAATGTGCTCCCATTTCTCAGTGTAATGACAGATGCTACCAAGTATTAGCAGGTGGTTTGGATTTTCCTTTTTACTTACCCTCCACTGACTCCCCTTTTTGCTGCTGTGGTTCTGGCACATTTTACACAGTTTCATTCTGCTTTTTTTTGGCAAGGGCTTTAAACATTTGGTTATAGAGAGGATGAATTACTTTTTTCTTTCTTTTGGGGGACGAGGGCAGTGAAAGCCTTCAAATAAGAATAGCATATTRTAACATTTTGCTATTCCAAATCTAATACTTGATATTAGGTGGATTTCACACTTYGGAAGATAAGGATAAATAAATTCTCTTTTGGGTGTTTAAATTTTTCTTTCAAGTTTCAGGAGGCTAGGTATCATGATAATGTGTCTTTCATTCAAAAGAAGACTGTTTTGGCCATAGAGCTCTGAATGCAAGCTGCCACTGAAGATTATCCATCTCATAGAGACTGACTCTGAGTTCACACTGATGAAGAACTCAAGTCTTTTAATGGCTCTGTGCTTGTACTGACAGAACCAGGAAGCTTCACAATAGCTTCTTAAAAGAAGACAATTTACAGATCTTATGCTGGTTTTCCTATTTATAGCTTTGGTTCCGCTGTCTGAATGTCTTCACTCATTATTCCCCAAAACTCATCTCTGCACACATTTCTTCATTCCCAACTCACAATTGTCACTGCAGTATCTTCAAAGATATAATAAGAAACATGAGTCCTTCCTTCTAAATCTCTTTGGTTTGTATCCTGTTTCTCTGGATTCAGGGATTCAGACTGTTGACAGTTGATGGAACCTCTGCCTTTCTAAACAGCATGGTGTTGAGCACCATGCTTAAAGCAATCGTTCTACCWAACCTATTCCTCAGTACTCCACCCGGCACTGCCTCTTTCCCCAGCTATTGTCAAGAGCCCTTTCATGGAGACTTGGCTTTATCAGGAGGAAGCCATTCATTTAGCTGCATTGTTCGTAGAACCTTTCATCATGGATTGGATGGAAGTTCCAGATTTTACAGAACTAGTTTTAATAGCAGATGCGGAGGATAGAGACATCCGTTTGACTTTAGAAAGTTAAACATCTTTAATCACCAATATAATTTTAGAATAGTAACTTTAGTAATGATACTACCTTCACTTCAGCAAGGGGATTAGTTCATGTCTCTTGACTTTCAAGACACTCATTTCCCTCTCTTGCAGAAAGTACCTGCTTTTCATCATGGGCCGGAATCACTGGCCCGGATTCCATTTTTTGAAAGTCTGATCTTCATAGACTATGGATATTTGTGCTTCTGACAATAAATGAGTAGTACAAATAGGTTTTTTTTTAATCTTTCCTTGACAATTGGCCAAAGAACATCTCCCTCTAAAACAGTGTCAGGTTTTTTATGGGTAACACCTCCCTTTTTCTTCCTTTGTTTGGGGCTCACAGTGAATATGTGTACACTGTCTTCTCTGCAATTATTTTCAAGCACCTAAAGGCTCAGCAAACTATTCTTGTGGAAGGTATGTGCATTCAAGCTGGGCTTAGATATTGATGATTACTTACACACAGACTCCTGTAAATGGGAAATTGAGAGGGCATAATAAAGATTATTTTCAGTGGGACTGTGGATTTCTCATGATCAACTTTTTTCTGTAAAAATTGGTAGAAATAATTTTCCCTTCCAGCGCTTTTCTGGCCTTGAGATCTTTATTCCCCGTTTCTGTGTAAGCTGTGTGGTGTGCAACATCTGTCCAGTCCTGCTGCTTCTCGAGATGTCCAGAAAGATAYGGCAGGATGGTGCCTGACTGATGTGGTCAAAGTCATTCTGATCCAAAAACCTGCCTTTTCTGTCAATAAAGGAACTCAATATTTTACATTAGGTCTTTGAGCCAGAATTCATTTCAGTACTCACCTAGTCCTGTTTCCTATATCTCACAGCCTGGAGAAGTCCATGGGAACGGAGCAGGTTTATTCCTTCCTTTTGTGGGATGGTCTTATTAGCAATGGGAAAAGGTAGAGAGCTGAGTGGATCAGATTTTCACTGAGTTGTATAACTAGATCTCTGTTATCCAGTGAAGTTTCACTACTWCTTATTCTGAAATTTTGAAATGGAACCAGTAAGAGATTATCTGGTAGTATTCTACCAGAATCCTTGTACCTTTTGGGGAGGATTTGTATTTTTTTTYCTCGCTTTGACTACTTTTAGACTTACAGGATTAGTACTCTCTAAGTATTCTCTGCTTCTCCTCCTCCTCCTCTTCCAGTGAGGGTGTAATCTTGTTTTGATATTTGATGGGAGAGTCATCTGACCTTGGCCACCATCTTTCTCTTGCACCTTTGGAGGTGACTGTTATTCCTTCTGGAAGGGTTACAGAAATTACAGATCAAATATCAGAAAGTTCCACCTTCCTTGAGCTTGAGTCGCTCTGCAAGTCTCTCTCAGATTCCTTCCAAATATTATCCGAGTTTTGTTTAAGTTGGCACATTAGGAAAGTATGTTGAAAAAAGCTGTTTTTGGTAAGTAACTTTCCTACATAGCTAAGAGGAAAATGACAGTTTTCATTTCATAACCATTTTTCATGGTTTCAAGGAAAAGTTTCAACATTTCGGTCTTTCATAGATAGCTTGTTACCTATCAAATAGCAACAAGGAGTTTCATGATCCTGTGCTGGGCTGTGAATTTATCTTGTGTGTTTCTTGAGTCAGTGTTTCACTTATAGGCACACAGTATTTAGATGTATTTTGTATCCAGAATCATCTTTTTTTGTGGACTTACTTTGAATTCTTTATTGTTATTGCACCTGTTTATAGTCCTTTCTTAAAATAAAATAAAAATACAAACAAACAAAACAGTGTTTGCTCACATGGCAATTTACCAGTGGCAAGGTATTTTATTTCCAAGAGCAGAAATATCAACCTATTTAAACACTTAGCAGAAACCTTTATTTATTATTTTGGCTACATATAAAGTAGTAACGACTCTTTTTTTTAAACTGTCAAGTAAATATAAAACAGAGCCTAGCAACTTTTATACATTTTCAAGAACATTTTAATTAGCATTTTTATTTTGACAGATTTCTTTRATAAAAGTATAAAGCCTTAACTGATGGCATTATTATTCAAATTGTTGCCTGTGCATTTAAGGCATTTAAGCCAAAACATTTAGTTGCTATGGTTACCCAGCTGAATCTGTAAGCAGATTCATTGCAAAAAATCTATCTGTAAATGTTAGTATTTTCTGTTTGTACCTGTAAATTGCTATTACTGCTTTGTTTATGGATAGTCAACTCTGTCTTCAAATCACAATACAGAAGGTTAAGCATTGTATAGTCCCTGTTCTTCCCAGTTTAATCTTACAAAATACTCACAGGTTTTTATATTTTATTTTTCAAAAAAMAATCCAATAACAAGGAAAGAATCTTTCTTTAAACATAATAAAACATGCATAGCTTTGGAACTTCTATTTTTCTCATTAAATCATCTCCCTTTTTTGCATAACAGTAGGACAGTATATGTATGCTTATTTTAAATACTGGTAGAAAGCAACAAGACCTACAAAATTCAGCCAATGTAATTTACAACTGCCATACAAATAAGTAATGCTGTTTCTTATTTTCTGTACTGAAATTTCAGGAAGAATCCTTCTCACATTCTGCAGAGTGAGAGAACTTACTTACATGTTCAGCATTGTGCTGACTCTGTGAAGTGAAAACAACAGAAGTTGTTGCTGGAGTTCTTCTCCAACTTTTCTCTGGGTTTGCACTGTGTCTTACATTCCCTTTATCTGGTCTGAATATAATTGGAATTGTTTTACCTAATTGCACTTTCCTTGAATTTTTGTTCCTTTTTATTTCTGAGATATTAAACAGAATGGTTACTTTTTTTTCCCCCTATAATAAAACCGAAGTACTGCATTTTAGTGTATTAAGAATCTTGACAGTACTTTAGATTTCACAGCATGAAGTAATGGCTCATCATTATGAAGAGAATAGAAATGCTGGCTTTTTAGTTTTTCATACTTTATGTGTGATTTTTTTCACTTCCTACACTTGGGGTCTATCTCATAGTTGATTTCTTCCAACAGAATGGGCCTGATTCACTTTGAAACTCTTCCTCTTGAGTCAGGCTCAAAGTGCTCTCCTGGAAAGGAACCAAGAACCCTGCCTCCACAGCTTTCTTACCACTTCATTAATAAAGAAATGACACCTGTTTTGTCAGCTTGACAACACAAAAAAATTATTTATATATATATCCAGGCCAGACTAATCTTTGCACCTCAGTATAAATGCAGCATAACACATGGTGCTGGAGCAATATAAATGCAATTTTCTGTTGCTATAAAGTTAATCAAAATAGTGAAAGCTAAGTACTATTAAAAATGCTAAAATTTTTAGGAGCTTTTGTATTTACAGAATCTGTTACACACTTTTCCSCAAAAGAAGCATCTAAGTATATTTGAAAGGTAATAGCTTCTCTTTGATAATTGCTACAGTGAGAAGAAATCTGGAAGAAAAACTAGATTTACTTCATTTTTGAGAATTCATWTACCTACCTCATTTATACCTTGTTCAACCAAAGACATTAGTCAAACCGGAGACGTTTTTCAGAGACATATATATTATAGGATAAAGAAAGGCAAAAACTACTAAAATTTAAGACATTTGTGAGAAAATTTGAAGTACGTACAGTATCTCTGTTACTGCTCCTTTTTAATATGTTTTCAGAATACCTGCCACRTGGGAAATGAGAGTCAAAAGTGACCAATGATACTGAAAATAAAGAAATAATGAGATAAGATGGTTAAAAGCTACCAGCAGAAGATACAATTACAGTTAGAGCTAGTGCAGTAGAATACAAAATAAAACATTGAAGAGTGTGCTTACAGATTATTGTACTTTAGTTAATATATTAAGTTGTGGTAAATGATCTCACATTTAATCTTTAGTTTATATTTGTATACTCTTTTGGGAACTGGATCAAATATTGTGAAGAATTTCATTTTAATCCCAACAGTTCTTGAAAATTTGACTCTTGAGAAAATTTATCYGTAATAGCCATACTTTTTTTTTAATTTTGTTTTAATTTGATAGACGACAGTTTTATTTTGCTAATGAATTGGATGCTTTTGAAATGAAATCTTTTGCTGACCATTTCATTTTAGTCTTGTTATTCTGTTGCAAACTTGTCAAGTTTCAGTATAGCTTGACTTTATAGCTCACACTTAAATTTTTAACCTCATTGCATTTACTTTTATGAATATTTTGAAACTCTTCTCATTCAGTATGAAAGTAATGTCAGATATTGATCATATTTAAAGCAGTATTTCCTGAAGTCAGTCAGACATTGATTTTTTTTTAGGTGCTCATCAGAATCCTCCCTTTTTGCACTGCAGATGGGGAGAATCTTTTGGAGTTGAGAACTGAGGCATTTGGAATTGAATCTTGGGAAAGTATACGGCCCTTCTGTTCTTTGGATTTACTTAGTTTCTTCTGCCCAAAGGTTGCTAAACTGAAGTTCTCTCTATAAATCTTCAACAGATCTGTTACCACTTTCAGGATGCTTTTTTTTCTAGTTTCAGACCTAGTCATCATCATCTGTAAAGAGTTTTCAGCAAACTCATCTTGATTTTGTGATTCCCTGATAGTCTGAACTGGCTTTCACCTTCTAGCTGTGCCAGAATTTTCTAGTTATTTTTAAAGAATAAAACAGTCCTGTGAAACATGAGCTTACCCTGAATTTCTAACTTCTCCAACCTTTAAGTTAGTTTGCTAAGGATTTAATAGCCTTCAAGTCATTCTTAGCTCTAAAGGTAGCTTTGATTTCTCAAACTTTTCCTGAGTCTATCTTCAGATCTAAAGGACGATCAAAGTATATTTATCATTTACCTTGACTATGTCTGTCTTGAATTTAATTTTCATTCATTATATTTCATTTGTTCATTGCATTGCAATTTAAAATTTGCCTAAAATCATTACTGTGTCTTTAAGACAGTCTCAAAACTGCTTTTGACTATTCAAAAATGGGGCCATCTCAGGTTATATCACTTTCTTTGCTTTTAAAATTGTGCTACTAAGTTTTATACCTAGTTTAATTTTCAGTATTTTATATGGCCTTTTATTACCTGTTTTCCTTTTTCTTTTTCTTTTTTTCTTCTTCTTCTTTTTTTTTAAACTCTTCTTATTCCTGTTCCCCTCAAGATGGAAGTTGTTTCTCTTGTCATTAGATGTGTGTGTTTTGAAGTTTTCTTCTGTCTTTCTAGCCATGAAAAACGGAAGTATTCCTTATAGAAACAGTCTGCTACCTAATGCTTCTAAGTTTCTCACCATTAAATCATATCATAAATTTGAAAATGGAATTTATTTGATAAGTTTATCATTCTCTGCTTAATGTATCRTGATACTGTCTTTCTATTCTTTCTATATTGCAGAATCTACCCTGATGTTTGTTGTGTTTATTTTTCTGTGTGCTGGAATCTTCATGCTTCTTGTTGATTGTCTTTTTCCATGTTATCCAGTTAACATATTTTATTACACAATTAACCAGGAGTTATGTACTTGCCTTTGAGGATCAGAATTTCTGTTTAAGGATCATATCATGCAGGGCARTGATTGTAAAATAGTAATAATATTTGGCAGCAGAGTTCATGGAACTAATCTAATATTTTCAAAAATTGCTTTACCAAACATGACAGTAGTTTTTTAAAAAAAAGAAGCAAAATTCATGGAATTAATATTAACATTTCAAAAAAGACTATTATAACATAGGAATTTCAGTGCTAACTTAGGTGAGCTTCATTGGTAGAATTTCTTATACCTAAGTGGATTAGGTATACCTTTTTAAAAATGAAAATAAATGTTTTTTAACTTGTATTTATATATGCATATTTTTGCAGGATGTACTGCAGCTGGATTTGAAGATGAGAAGTTTTTTAAAACTTTCCTGTAAATGTTTTTTAAAGATTCTTAATTTGCTCAGAATAATTTTGAATGTGAAGAGCTTTAGTGTGTGCGTTAACGAGTATCTGTGCTTCCCTGTTAGTCCATATCACAGGTTAATTGATAGTCCAGTAACATTTATTAACATGTTAGCAATGTGCATGTTTGTATGTTTTTTGCCTCTGTAACACCATATAAAAACTTTGTTTTGTGTGTTGTTGATTTTCTGCTTCATGTGCCATCTGTAGCCTTGACAAGAAACCAGATTAGCATGTTGAGTACAAAGAGCAGAGAACCATAATTCCGTGTTGGAAAATTTTAAGRGTTCTTGTTTGTTTTGTCACAGTATACTGTTCATGTACACATTAAGATGTGAAGTGTTTTTGTTTGTGTACTCTACTAGGCTCTGTTGTCACACAGAATTAGTTTTGTTATCTTCACTCAGGTGGAACTAAGTTGGCCCTTATATAATGTGTTCAGCTGCATGAAGCAATTGCATTATCAACAGCAAGAGCTGGGCTGAGTCAAACTACAGCCTGTGAAAACCATTGGCACGCTGTTTTTAAGGATCTTGTTATATTAATCCTGCAGTGAAGAATTTCTAGAAAGTTTTGCAAAGAAAGTTTTGGCAAGCAGCTATAGACTTTACAATGTCAGTAAAGCAAATGCACATTTACATGCTTCTGCTGGCAAAATGCAATGTAGATTAGAATGAATATCTAAGCAGGAGATTTTATAAAAGTTTGCTCATATATCCAGCCAGTCTGTGTATATTGACACAATTTCAAACTTTTATAATGCATAATATTCATCAAAAAGGGAATTTTATATACATAAATGGAGATATATATATATATATATATATATATAAAAAATATATACACACAGTTATTCCTTGTTCTTTGGTAGGTATATGTATACATGGATTATTCATTGCAGATAAAGCTCAGTAGTCTCTGGGACGCTAAATTTAATGAGAATAATGAGAATTCAGAATTCTCTGTGGTGTAGTACACTTGCGATTGTGAACTAAAATTGATCAAAATTACAGTATTATTAAAAAAACTTCCAAAACCTTACCATTCTTGTATTTATAAACCATCAGAAAATGAAATTGTTTCTAAAGGATGTACAAAAGCAATAATAACCCCAAATYGTGTAATGTTATGATTTACAAATGGCATGCCATTTATTGTATTTTGAATGGTAGACACAACTGAACAGTAATCAGCATTTAATTCTTTTAACATCTTTTAGGCATCTCATTTTGAAAATGTTTTAAAATGTGGTTAAAATATGAAAGTTGAAAAAGAGCTATGTATTCAGTAAATTTCTAAGTTCTGGCTATTTAATTTAGGAGTGGAGCCTAATAGGTGCTGTCCATCCTTGCAGGCTGTTAGAAGTTAATGGTATAATAAACAGCTTGCAAATTTGATGTTGGAGTCATACACCTAAAGGAAAAATAGTTCAACGTGTTGCCTTATTCTTAGATTTTTAACTGTAATTGTTCAGCATATCCACCATCTGTCTGAGTGACTCATGCCTCTGGTTGTATTTCTGCCAAAGTAAAGATTTTGGACAGTCTTGGAATATTCATAACAAAAATATGAAGTATTTGAAGTGAAAATTCAGATTGGCTTTCAGTTATCCATCTCTTTGTACCTATTCTCCTWTAATTTTTATGTTTTCTTTCATTAAAAACACATTTTTCAAATTGCTGGGACAAACTGCTTGGAATAATTCTTCATTGTGCTGCTATGCCATACATTAGAAAGTGCATTAATACATGAATATATATCTTACTGAGTGTTAACTATGCATATAAGCTACAGGTTGGCTATAGTGGAGAGTAGGAAATAATGGATAATGAGGAGCCAGCACTTAATTTCTTCTCTGCTCTGTGTTTAAAAGCTTTTGTAATAAATTTCTATTTTGAATTTAATATGAACTGTTATTACTATGATTTTTATATATATATTTTGTACAGAATGTCAGCTAAAGATGTCACTCAATTTTGGAGCCTATTGTATTTGGTAAAATATAAATGTAAAGTACAAAAAATGGACAGGCAGCTGGAAACTCTATTTTGCCATTTTAAGTCAGAGCCTGAAAAATTTAGGACAYGCCAGTATCATTAGTCTGAATGCCATTTCCAGGCTATTGTCTAGAAAGGACTAATCCAAATGTTTATTGCATTCTTGCAAGCATGTCTCTATTTTAGTCTTGAGCATATAGTCATTATGTCACTCACAGTTCCTGCAGTTTACACATTAATAATATTTTCTATGTTTGTGTTCATTTTAGGGTTTTGTTCTTTGTTTAAGATTTAGTCTATTGAAAAGGAAGGTCTCTTTTAATAACCACAGGTCTCTGTTAGAGACATTCATTCTTGTGGTTGTGCCATGTTAATTTTGTTCTCAAGGAGATGAACTTGAGGTAGCAGCAGTATAAAAATGCCTCCTCTTATGTTTCTCCTCAGCACCTCATCATTTTGCTGCTAGCTATAATTGAACCTCTAGCCGCTTTTTATGTATTTACAAAAGCTAAATGTCCCAATTCTTTTTTTATTATTATTATATTAGGCTATGTTTGATGCTTTGTCTGATCTCCCTGAGTGGTATGGTATAAAGGAAATGCAAGCAAATTGGATAGGAGACTGTTCTGGATGCTCTCTCGACTTCTTGCTAAAGGTAAGTCAGCAGTTTCAATGGTGCTGTCATGACTGGGCTAAACGCAACCCTTAATGCATGATGGATTGACTTTTCAAATGTAAAAAAGCTTGAAACCTAATAAAAGATAATATTACACGTTCATGGCCAGAGCCACACTGATTTCTGAAGAACCACTTGTCTATGTTGAAATGATAATCCCTGCTGTCCTGCTTGGGAAAGGGTTTGTGTCTTTTAAGTGCGACATTGGACACAAGTTGACTCTGTGCATTTGTGCCAAAATGCATGCCAGCTAATGAGAATTCCTGAAAACGAAGGCATCCAGGAGAGCAGTGCCAAGAGGTATCAAGTGGCACAGAACACGTCAGCCAGCCGTGTTCTAGCTGGGCTTTAGCATCTCTCTGCACAGCAAACTTGGGCTGACTTCAGGCAGGCCACTTTATATYTCTCCGCTGTGCTTTCCAATATCTGTTTTGTTTAGGTTTATCCATAATTTCATTTATTATACTACAGTAAGTAAGATGTTGAAAAATGGAGAATTAAGTAATGATGGAACTGCAAGGAAGTACTGACAGAAAAAAAAAAGAGAGGAAGGAGAGAAAATCTTCAAGAAAATTATAATTATCTAGAAGACAATGGGRAAATCTGAAGTCCTTCTGAAGATCTGCAAAAGGCTTCTCAGATATGATAGTGACGGAAAAGATTTTCAGAAACCCTAATGGCAGTTCAACCATTGTGCTTCAGAGCTTTATGGTGCTCATTTGCTCTGGCCTAGTATCTGAAAAGTGTTTTCTTATTTTAAACCTAAATTTCTGGGAACCTCAGATTGAGACAAATTAAACTTTTCTAATACCTGTGAATACCACACTGCTAGGAGGTTCATTTTGTTAGTTAAATTGTTTTTATCAATTGCTCTTGAAAATTGGTATCAATACCTGGTATGGAAAAATCTGCTTCTAAGAGAAGGGCTGCACTTCTAATGGRGGAAAAAATAAATTCATTTGGGATGTTTTCTGTTCTTTATTAGGTTAATGGTAAAATAACAGGAGAGAAGGTAGCAGCTTAYACCTATACGCCTGAAGCCATTTATGGAGCTTCCCATTTATATATCTTACCAGCTCACAGACTACTGCATGGGAATAGCAGTCTGAAGGAAGTCTTTCAGAGGGAGTTCATCCAAGGGAAAGGTGATATTTTTCTTAGACTGCATATTATTGTAAGAGAACAACAGTTTTAATCTTCAAAAAGTGTATGCCCAATTGATCATGAACAGTTCCTCTTGAGAGGGAACAGTTCCTTCTGATTCTTTGTGCATGTCAAATAGTACCACATCAGCTTGTCATGCCTTCAGAATAGGATAGCGGTAGCTATGTTAGAATTCTTACTTTTGTAATGGTTGTAAAACTGTAAAACTTTATAGTTTGTAGAAATAATGAACCAAATTCTTGTTTCCCTATGTAATGGAAGTGAATAGTCAAATTCTGACTATGCCCGCCCCCAGGAAAATTTCTTTACTGTAGGTAGTATGTCTTTAGAACAGAGATGGCAGAGCCAGCTCTTATGCCAGCACTGATCTCTTCCTATCACAGGGAATATAGAGGGGAGAAGAGATCATTGATATATAGCAACTAGATTGTTGATATATAGCAAAATAATACTCTGCTATACAAATCCTCGTAGTTTATATAWAAGAGAGTAAATTCAGAGTAACCCATATGGCCATTATAGTAGGTCCTGACTTGTAGAGATTACAATAAGGTAGTAATAATTGGTTTCTTTAATTGTTGGTAACTGGTTTCCTGTCTGCCTGCACTGAATGTCCCTGGCCTATTTTGTCATTTGGAAGTCCAGAAAATTGCAAAAGTAAATACAAAATATATTGTGTATGTATATTTCTTCTTAAGGCTGCTGTTCCATATTTATTCTTCACAAAGAACATGTGGCTTCATTGTGTATATACCATCCCATCATTTATATACGATCCCATATCAGCAGCAAAAAGCAGGAATCTTAAGGAAAAACATGCTGCTTGCACAGAACCTGCATTATTTTTGAGTAATTCATTTCTATAACCTTGATAAATTTTCCTTGGTAGCAGAAAAAAAAATGGTACTTGAATGTGTTGAGTATGTAGAGCCCTTGTCCCAGATGGAGGGMTAGCAATAGCTTGGAGAATTTTTATTAAAGAACAAAGGAACAAATTAAAACTCCTATAGTTCCGACAAATCAAAACACAACCCCCGAGAAAGGCACCTCCATGCGAGTGCCTGCATCTTTGATGCAACTTGTACATTATGCCAAAGTACAGAAGTGCAAAAACAAAGGATAACAGTATCTTTTTTTTATGTATATTTATTTTAATGTGGAAATACTTGAAAGCTTTTTTGTTTCTGTTACGAACAAACTTCACCTTTTGGTTGAGCTATATCAAGAAACTTTCAGCCAGAATGGTGACATCTAGAAGACACTGAAAAAGAGGCTTTCAAGTGGAAACAGTTCTAGAATCTTAACTCTGCTATAGCTTCTGCTATTTGTGAATRTGTTTATATATATTCTGCAGTTGAAATAGGCTGATATTTGATAGTGTGTTATTCAGTCATTTCAAAGGCACAGGCTAGTATTTTCCAAGGAAGAAAAGCTATAGGAATAGAATTCACACAAACTTTCACATACCCGTTTTAGCCATGGTACATTTGAAGGCCATGAGCAATGGCTTTCAAGTTCAAAGATATTTAAGATTGCCTTGAATAGACCATAGTTTTGCCATTAACTAGATTTTTTTAAAATTTGCTGTAACATGAAAATGTTAATTTATTTTACTTTTTAATTGTTCTCTTTTCAGCTTGATCATGTCATAACTCCTTTGTTGTTTGTTCTCATTTAAATAATTAGGAAAGTATGTTTATGTGTTTTCTAGCAGAGAAAAAAGAAGTAATTTAGCAAAGCAACTTAAGTTCTAATACCTGTACTCTTAGAGTACAGCTCTGTATTTTAAGCCACTATCATTTAAATAGAGGTGAGCAATCAATTTTCAAACATTCATTTTTTTGGTAGCAAAAACCAGTACATTTATCTAAAATCTGGWAAGTCTCCCAGTTTTACCAGTGTTAGATGTCTGAGATAAGAGTTTGACCCATACATTGTTTATTAGCTCATTATAATGCTGAGCATACCCCTTCTTTTGTGTTTGTAATTATAATAYTATCTCTTTACAGTTATAATAATAACTGTATGAGCAAAGGAGGCAGTGCATTTATAAAATGAAAAATTGTTATTCCAGGTTTCAGCATAAAATTAGTGTTATTGCTGGGGAAGAGAGAAGTTATTTTTAAAAGCAGACTGTCCTACCTACTTAGCTTCCTGTTCATGAGGCTTTTTGCTTAGTTGCTTTCAAAGAGTGAAATGATTCCGTTTCTACTTTTTTAAACCGAGGAGTAAAGCTATGTGTGATGTTTTGAGCAGAAGAAATTTTCTCCAAATTATTCATAATGCAGCACCAAAATGTTTATCTCAAAGAGCTGAAATTTGAAAAAGAAATAAAAAAAATATAGCGTTTGTGTTAACAAGACAGATGAGATATAGTAATTCTATTTTCTGAAATATTTTTATTTTATTTCAGGCAGACTTTACATGCATAACTGTACAAGCTTGCAGTTCTATTCACCTTAATTATGAAGATAGGCAGAAGGACGATCTTGGTGGTCTATATTTTAACTATTATAATATAGAGTCAGGTCCCAGAAATGCCGTATTTGTCCCTCATCCTTGCAATGTAAGGATAGATTTTGTTCATTATGTGTGAATCTCTAAAATTATATCTTTAAAAATGAGGCCATTTATATTTCAACTGACAACTAAAGGCCCTGACACCATATTTGTCAAGGGTACATAACTTACCACAGTCTTTGACTGAAGAAACTTGCTTTCTTTACTGTTACTTAGTATGGTCTGCAGCAGTTATGAACGTGACTGATTTTCAAAAGCATCATTAGTTTACATAGTGGTTTTCRAAGCTGCTTTGACCTTAAAGGTACTAAAGCTAGAAATAGTTCCAAATTGAGACCTGTGTTTTCAATCCTCAAAACTTAGGAGTGTTCAAGTTAGGTTTTCTTCTTTCTAGGCTCCCAAAACTATAAAATATAAATCAGTTCCAGTTTATCGCAATCCTTACCCTTGATTCTCGCTTCTCTTTCCCCTTCTGTATGGACATTGGTTTCCAGGATGGTGATGCAAGCGTATCTCTAATATGAATATCAGTATTTTCTTTAGAAATAAATAGGTTACATAGATTTTTTTTTTTTTTAATATACAACCCAGTATTTCTCGTGCTTTGTGTTCTTCTGTAAGAAAGCAAGTCATAAGCATAGTACATATGCTTCCTTTCAGTCCTGTCTGAATCGCTGGGGTTTTCTTGCTTAGTTCTGTGATAGTGTCTCTTTAATATATAAATCAGGGCTGCTTATTTTCTGGCCTTATTAGTACTACTTCATACCACTTTATCGCACTCCTGTCACTCTATTTTTATTCAGGTATYTGTTGCTTTTTTTTTTTTAATTACAAATATTTTTCAGTCAGACTTACTGAAGCTTTTAATATCTCTCAGCTTCTTTAAAATCTGTTTATTTTTCATTTTCTTTCTTATTTCAATAAACAGAACTGTAACTTAAACTTCATGAAAGTTTAAAATAAACTGATTTTTTTTCTTTTTTATTAAGCAATATTCTTAGCATATTTACTGTCATATTTTACTTGCTGTTATGTTTGTATTTGTTTTCAGACTGTCTTACTTCAGTGACAGCTGTGAATTTGCTTACCAATCAGGAGATTCCTATAGTCATCTCAGCAAAACCAAATTTTGAGAATTTTCTTGATACTAAAATAGGTATGTGACAATTGATGTGTAAATGGAATGATATAGTTTTCAGTTTCTGTGTTGGAGCAACAGAAGCTGTTGTGGTAAATCTTTGAATTTAGTGTGTCTTTTCTGGACTTTGGAACTCACATTGTTCTCCATTAAGGAAGAAGAAAAGGAGAAGTAGCTATGTAGAATCTGGGGGGAGATTTACAGGATGATAGATTTTAATAGAAAGATTATAAAATTAGTAAGTTTAATGAGAGGTAGACTTGAGAATCTGTGTGTCTTAGGAGGTTTGATTACATACAGTGTATGTGCATTTGGAGGTCTTTCACCATCCTCTGATGTTTAATCAAAACAGAACTCTACCACTATTTGACATAAACACTTTGCAGAAGACCCAAATTTGTAGGGTGTTGTTGTATGTGAGCATAAGTTATATGCATGCTTATAGAGAAATGTTTCAGACAGGTTTTCTTTAGTAAATGCACTAAACTTCCAAATTTGACTCTTACTTGTTTATATTGTGTAGAGATCAGTAAAGTAATTCATTGCAGATAGCTCTTCTCAGTTAGTCTTGTCAAGTTATTTTGGACCTTTAATCTCTAAAGGAAGTACTCCCACAACTTAAGGCACCTATTTTAGTATTATTATTATTTGTTGTGGTTTCRTCTCAGCTGAGATAAATAGTCAGTGTTCTGTGCCAATTCTGATAAGATATAGTTCTTTATCTCTTCTTTATTTCTTTCCTACCCTGGGACTGCTACTGTCTCCTCTGCATTATTGGCAGTGTTGTCTGTTCTGGAACTGAGCAAAATAAAAACAGCTGGCTCTGCAGAGCCACTTTGGGGTCTTTGTGCCATTCTCATTGCTACTGCTGTTACTGAGTGTTGTGCAAAAATATCTTGGATGACCCTCACAGGACTGGAGATTATTCACTTGGGCTGGATACCAGACCTTACTTACAGTGTGCCTGCGTCTTACTCTTCAGGACTGAACTGATTTTGAGAACCAGAACCTTTTCTGGAGTAAAAGGAGCCAAATAATTGAGGTGCCCAATCTTATTTTTCATTAAAAACCTCCATGTTGTTCACTGGCATGTGCCTTGGCCTTATGTCTGTTGGAAACAGCCCAGATCTTCCCAGGAAGTTCTTGATGCCAGCTGTTGAGTTTTGCAAAAGTACATTAATAGCATCATCTTTTCAAAAGCAAGGAAGACCAAAAAAGAGAGTCTGCTTTTYCCATTTGTAGAGCATATTGTGAAGCCACCTGTTGCTGACTGCAGAGCTCTTTGACAAATTAAGATACGTATATTATGCTATAATAGGGCATTTAAATGGCAAGAGAGTACACCTGCTAAAAAGGTGAAATGGTGATTCCTTATTTTGCTAGTGAGGGAGTTATTTGTTGTGGGAGAGTCTTGTTTGGAAGCACATAACTAATGAAAACCAAATTTCCCTATTTTGACAGAGTTAACGTATTTATGGTAGCAGACATTTCATTGCCTGAACAAYGATACTTGTTAAACTGGTTTTGAGTGTAGTTTGTATGTTAATAATCCTAACGTGCTCAGTGATGTTTTGAGTGTTTTTGGTCTGTAACTTTAACCAAACTATTATTTGTATTGGGTTGTTTGTATAGGCTACTTTGCCTTTTAAAGATGATAGTCAAAGTGCGAGATTATCCAAAATATTAAATAAATTATCACCAATGGAAAAAGTATGCACAAAGATGCATCTCCCTGTGACATAATAGATCTGCTAGGATCTTGGCAATAGTTCTGAGTACAGTTGTATAATAAAGTTAACAGATTTCTTAACTTACTGCTGAAAGGTAGTCCTGCAAAGTGGAACACAGTGACTATTAAACTGCATGCAGTGAAATCGGAGGGAAGATGTCAGCATCTATCAATATGAATGAGAAATATTTAAAGATAATGTGTCATTTTATGATGCTGGTAAATTGCTGTAATAAAAAGAAGTCTGTGTGGGTTGGAAGAGAGAGGAGCTTGTATTCAAAATGTATGACTGTCACAAATAATAAGATGCAAAGGGAAAGACAGCATCAGGAGGCTTAAATATTCTGACTTCTGTGACTTATTAGAAAGTGCTGTCAGTAGTTATATATTCTGAGTAGAAAATTGATATTCTTTTGAGTGGATTTTTCTTCAGATTAAAAACAAATCCTGTGTTTCATAAGAAGTTAAGAGATTGTAATGTTAGAGGTTGTGGTGTTATGATACATTTTAATAAGTATTAATTTAGAAAGTGATTGAATTTACTGTTAAAAYGGGATGATTAGTTATGCTATTTGGTTTTTATTCTAAAAATTATATTTAAATTTACATATACATCTAAATTATGTTTAAATAATATTTTTTATTATTTATCTAAAATTCACAGTTTTCTTTTAGACTCTTTCTGAACTAGGTAATTTTCAGGCTCTTTTGAGGTAGGACACTGACATTTGYGTTACAGAGAAACTGATAAAACGTATTTATAATTATTGCTTTCATCCTTCACTGCTTGAAGGATGCTTTTACTGATCTTAATTTTTTTAACTTTGGGGGGCTAATATAAATCATTATAAAGAGTTGGAGTGACACAAAAAGAAATATTGTACCTCTAATGATCAATATCCATGTCATTCAGTTCCAGAACTACTTTTTTTCCTCTTTCCTAGGAATTCCTAGTACTAGTGCAGAAGATGCCACAGTAGCTAAGAATCTGGGTCTGTCTTTCACTGAAGTCATTGAAACATTGCCAAATGGTTTGGAGAAAGTCATTAATTCTGGTGAGGTGGGTGTACAAGTCCTGAGTTCCTTTTCCAGTATACAATAACAATGCAAACTAAAATTGCTTTCTGGAAGATGCCAAATACTTTGCATGATTTCGGGGATTTTTGATTGTTTTTATATTTTTAGGGTCTAAGCCAGGTCCATGCTATCAAATTTCTAGGACCACTTCAATGATAACCTATATTAGTTCTTCTATAGCAAATAAAATTAGTTTATTCCCTGTCTTAATTTTTTTGCACRTGAGAAGAAAATGTGGTATTTGTCTGAATTTTGTAATGGAAAGTAAATAATTGATTCCATGTTAAAAATTGATTCTTACTTTCATCATCTCTGTATATTTTTAAGCTAAATGTTTAACGTATTAGTCCTATTTCACATATTCATTGAAATATATTGTAAACTTTTCTGATAAAAACATATCTGCCTTAAGTAGCATAGAAATCTTATCTTTAAATCAGATATATTGAGTGGGACAGGCTTAGCAAAGATGCTGTTTGACAGAATATGAGCTTTGTGTCTGCTACTACATGACAGGTAGGGTCTAAGTGGGTTAAAAGTTATGTGGAAGCAAGAAATAGAATCAAGCTAAGAGGAGAAAGCAAGCTGGTTTACCATCCACATTTCCTCGGTCTCTACCTTGTATTGGTGATATTTTGGAAGTTTTGACATACAACTGCTAGATAAAATATCGGCAATAAATGCAAATATTTGCAAATAAAAGCTGAAGGGGTCTACAGGGTCCTGTCTCAGTCCTGTTCAGACAATCAAGGATGTTATCCTTTGAGCAAGAGGGTTTAAATAAGTCCATTGACTGGTGTGTGAATAGGCTCTTGGATAGGAGAATGCTAAGCAATGGGAAAGGAAAATTAATACTAGACTCATCAACTTTGTGTCTCAGAAATGGCATTTGTGACTTTTATGACTGTTTTTGCATTTTCACTAGTAGCAGATGTGATTTTTTTTTCTTTCTTCTTCCACTTATGTTTGTCTCTCTTTTTCTTCCCCTCTGCCCCAATCAGTTCACAGGCATGACTCGACAGGAGGCTTTAAAAGCTCTTACCCAGCAGACCAAAAATAAAAGAATAGGTGGAGACCTAACGAGTGACAAATTAAGAGACTGGTTAATATCTCGACAGCGGTACTGGGGAACACCGATTCCTATCATTCACTGCCAGACCTGTGGCATTGTCCCCGTACCTTATGAGGACTTACCTGTGGTATTGCCCAACATAACCACCTTTACAGGAAAGGGAGCCTCACCTTTACAAAACGTTCCAGAATGGGTGAACTGTTCGTGTCCAAGGTAAGGAAATGCTGCATGTACTGCAGACTGGGAGGGATCACTATGTCCTTGGCTGTTTCTGGTACTCATTCCATAAATGTTGACAGCTGACCACCGTAAGACAGGATACTGTTCTAGAAGGATGTTTGGTCTGACCCAATATAGTTGTTTTTATGTACTTTATAAAACTTCTTGTTTGCAGCATAGATACCAACTGCTATTTCTTGATAAATAAGTTGAAACAAAACCCACTGCTTTAAGTAGGAGGAAAGAAATTAGGGATACAGTTATTTTTCTCCCTTTGCTCCATTTCTTTATTTTCTATTTCACATACTGTAAGTAGTTTCATTATCTCTCACTGGCAGAGTTAATATAAAGCTTAAGATGAGTATTGAATTATTTCTTCTTGGTAAGGTAACTAACGTCTTGTTAATTCTCTTGACAATAGCCCAACAATATTGTTTTTCTGCTATATAATTCTCTACCATGAAGGATCACATGCACTGTAAATTATATGTGATAGCATATAATTCAGATTGAGGGAGGTAGTAAATATATGCATCTTGTTAACATTGTAATCATTTTTGTTTGTAGTCCAGCTGTTTAAGAAAAGAAACAGTGTGAATCAGATAGCTAAGGAGAATTATGTCATGAAGATCAAATGTCTAATATTGAGAGCTGCTTAGATACCCTGTACACTGGAGTTTGCGTTCAGGTTCTGCATAGGGAACTAGCAGAACATGAATTATCCCAAATAAGATTTTGCTCGGCAATATAATGGAAAGTTGCTTCTAACAGACTGACCAAATGGGAAGTACGCTGCCAGGCTGCCRGGCAGGAGAACTAGACTTATAAATGGCCCTGGGGCTCTTGCTGATAATGCAGCAGTTTCATAACATCTCACTTTCTTTTAGCATTTGCAGGCTAAAATATTAGCATTCTTTTTATTTGTGATGAGACAGCTTAGGCACAGGAGTTCTGGGTTCTCTGGAAACACATATTTTAATCTTAGTTGATAGGTGTATATTTTAAGTAAAACATACGTTTACCTTCATATTTTTGCATAGAAAATTTCTATGAAACATAATTATCTTCTCAGATATGTGTATTTAAATTATGTATAGTAGCATATTCTAAAGTGTGACTGATACAAGGAAACATTTCTAAACAAGATTTTCAGGTTTAGTAAAAACTCCCAGCAATTACCTGATCTAAAATCCCTGATTTTTACTGAAAAGTTTAATTGATTTAAATGAAAATGATTGTCTGTACTACTGGCTTTTTCCTGGCTTACTAAAAAATCATTTCTGAATAAAAGATAACCAGACAACGATGTAGTTTGGGATATATAGCAAATACTCGTTCCTGGATTTTTTTTTTTTTTTTTTTTTTTTGTGACTGCTGTACTTAAGAAGTTAATCAAAGGCGTTATTTAAGTCAGAAATAATGGCATACAGGATCAAATGTGATGCTTTGCTAAATTTACTTTTTTTATTTTCATTTTTATTTGACTTTTACTTTCATTATTTGACAGGCATTTTCAATATTTCTCATCTGCTACAGTTTCAAATCCTTTCTGAACCATTGCCTTCGTGTGTGCACAGTCATCCTTATCCCTCATTTTTCCTTGCTCTGAGGAGTTAAGTCATCCCTTCCTTTAGTCATTCTCTCCAGTAACAAGATTTTTTTTTTGTTTGCATTTAATATTTAGAATTACTAAGGAAAACAAGATGGAAGGATACAAAAGTCTGTGATAACTCAAATTTGAGTTACAGGAATGTAAACAATTATAAATAGAAAGAGGTACACAAGTCTTTCATTTTTATAAATTCATATAATCAGATTAATTGTGTGAAGATTGCCTGGCTAGATTACAATATTGTGCCTGATGCATATATTTTGAAAGATATCCACGCTGTCTCTATGTTAGTAAGTCAGGTCCATCTAGAATACAAGCAAGAGCAGAGGTATGAAGCAGATATAATTGTGGCTCAATGATTTTAAARTATTTTTGCTTTTGACTGAAAAGCTGTTCCATTTCAATGTAATACAGTATTTATTTTATATTGACCAAGTCTCTGCTTATATGTACAATCAAGTAAAAATAGTTATTTTATATTAAAAAGCAACTAGAAGTAAAATTCCTTTACTACATTTTTCCTGTTGAAGGAAAAATTTGCTGATTGAAGTGGACCTTGAGCAGAGACAAGAGTAAAGGAAAATGCTAAGTGGTGATATTCTCATAAACTTGCCTTGGCAAGCCAAGCTGAAATATCAGGCAGGCAGGCATAGATATACTGTAGCTCAATCATCAAACTTGATAACAGACTAAAGATACAACTGGAAAATATTAAATAGCCAATGACCACTGACCACTCTTTATTACATATATTATGTGCAAGTGTGTCAAAGGTTGCAAAGTTTCATTAATAGAAATCTTATTGTTTCAACAGTTAGAATTTTAAAGAGGGATCATTTACAATAAATGGAAAATTATCAAGTGTGATTATTGGCTCCATTAAGCAAATAATTTATATTTGGGGAGAAATTAGAGGAAAAAAAATGAACTTCTAGAACTTATTTTAAAACTGTTTATCAGTGCTGGCAAGGTAACTCCTAGCAAAAGTTGATTTGCAGTAATCACAAATGAAAATTGTGCTACGAGGTCTAGAAGAGATTTGATACATCTCAGTAGAAGCTGAAATTAAGCTAAGTTCTTTTTTTCTGGGCTTTTAGAAGTATAATCTTCAAAGACCTTTTTATGAAGATAATCAGTGAGAGGCAACCAGCCTACTACTTCTGCTGAATGTTTATAAAATCATTCATCTGATAGTACCTAAAGAGTGTGATATGTATTTAGTACCCAATGACATTATTGGCAAGCATGCTTGTCTTTAAGACTTGCTTCTATTTGTCTTACTATTTGTGTAATTTTTTCAAAATGTGAAGCAGTGTTGAGTTTTTTAATGCCAGTTCTAAAAAATTCTGAGAGCATATGATTGAGAGGGCAGCCCTGTGTTGTGCAGTCTTCCACTATTGCTTCATCTGAAAGTCATTTAGGCTTTTTTGTTTTGTTCTGTGTTTTGATTTGGTTTGTTTGGGAGGGAGAAGAAAGAAGAGTTGGCCCTGTTACTTATACTGGATATTTTTCAAACGTATCACTGCTTCAGCTGTTCAGACTTTCAATTTTCAATCTAAATTTCTTTGTGGCCACTTTGTACCTGTTTGTTCTTGTGCCAGGCTCCTCACCTATCTAAAAATAGTCTTGTCCTTCCTTCTCTCTTGCTCAGGTGTAAGGCAACTGCAAGGCGAGAAACTGATACCATGGATACATTTGTTGACTCTGCTTGGTATTACCTGAGATACACTGACCCTCACAACGCTGAACGGTAAGGGTTCCAGACCCAGGGCCGTGTGGTGGGCAAGTCTGCTTTACAGAATAGAAAGGAAGGAAGAAAGAAGGAAGAAGCTGGATACTCTGGTGCTTTTAGCTTCTGACTTTCCAATGGGCAGTGTAAATCCATATGCTGCCCTGATTTTGTCTGTCCGTGAGTGCAGCACAGGGTGGACTAGGAGCTGCTGTAAGATTTGGGTTGTGCTCAGCCTGGAAGATCTATGAGGGCGGAACGTGTAGACACAACTAGGTAAGTGTGGGAGCTGCAAGGCAAGGGGCAGGAATTTGCATGGAAAGGCATTGTGAGAGGCACAGAGGGAAAGTTCGGATGAGAAGCTAAAGGAATTTATTAGTGGAGCATACTATAAAGAATAACAGCCTACCATAACTCTTCTCTCTGCAATTGCGTTAAGTTGTATTGTGTGTACTTTTGCCAGTAATAGACTGGATATTTCAATGTGTAGAAAGACAGTGCTTTTTCACTGGTAAGAGGAGGATTTTGGTGTAACATCCAGCTGCCCAGAATGACACCTGAAATTAGCTCTTTCAAAATTCTGATAAATCTCGCTGCTTCCTTTTATTCAGACCTAAAGTGAAGTGGCATCAGCATAAGTTCCTGCTGTGTTGTTATTTTGGCTATGTGCATAATTAATAAAAGGCGATTTTTCTTGTTCTGTGTATTAGTGGCTGCAGCATGAAGAGCATGGAAAGATAGATGTAGTTATTTAGCTGTTTACCTGCTTCGTAGTCTGCTTGTATTAACACTGCTGATTGCGCCTTGAGGTGTTGTGTCAAACACAGCATTTAAGCAGCCTCCACGGAGGCTCAGTTGTCCAAAAGCATTTTATATACACCGGCCAAATTAGATCACTGCCTACAGTCACTGGATGAATAGTTGTTACGGTTTCTGGGGCAYGTTGAGAGCCATTGTGTAGGACAATATGATAGCAGCAGATTAGATGGGTATTTTCTGTAGGTCATTCAATTATTGCAAAGATAAATAGGAAATGTCTAGTAAATGGCCTCAGTCTTCTTACAGGATCATACATAATGAGCATCATTTTGGTGAATGAGTCTGGTAGGATCTATTTTGTTTAATTATTGACATTTCCATTTTAAATTCATAACCTCCAAGTAACACCTATTCATATACATACAGCATTGACGCTTCATTGAGAAGGCCATGTCATTTGTTTATCTGTTTTGTCTGCCTATCTTTATATGAGACAARACACTAAAATWTGCATGTGTTCCCCCCCCCTTTTTTTTTTTCTTTTTTTTTTGCAAAGAGGAATCAGTGGAACTGTTCTTGTATGTGATCAGAGGAAGATAGTTTCATTTTCTAGATACTGATACCACACTTAGAGCTGAGTTTTTTGTTTTTTGTTTGAGCAATGTCTGGGTACATATTTACAAAGAGGGATTTAAGTATAGCTGGCCGAATTGTATTTTGATACTTCCAAATCAAAATACTGGAAGCCTGAACTGGATTGTTTAGTTAAACAAATGAAAATTCTTCTCTAGGCATATTTCATATTACTTTTAATAAGTTTTTAGTAGTCTAGCATTATGCAGAATGCTTTCTCCTGAATGGCAGTTTGAAATATTTTTTTGTGCCTGGATGAAAAAGACTTTTCCAGAAACTGAAGATGACACAGTTAAATGTAATGTCAAGCTGTCAAAGTAACAAGCCTAGTGTAGCTAAATCTGTTGTATATTGAAATAAGAATTTCAGATTTTTATACTAGATCACTAGATCTGTTTGGTATTCCTTTCTTTTTTTTAAGGTAAGCTGCATATAAGTAAACCTAAAGGGGTATAAAATTCATATTTCAAACACCTAGAATTTGGGAGAAGTTTTCTATGGATTTTGRAATCCTATGTGCAACAGGAAGTTTTTAGCTCATTACATGATAGACATGAATTTCAGATTCGGTGTTTGCTGCTAGGTTCRTCTGTGAAGAAAAAAGTGTTACTAATATAAAAATGATAGATGAAATAATCTAACAAGCTAATGAAACAGGTAGATTTGTTAGAATGGGAATGTAAAAATGTATGTTGAGGAAACATAACATATATTGAAATGGTATTTTGCAGGCAGGAGCTGTTACATGAGACATAGTGAAATTTAATGAAGCAGTGAGCAATGCTAATAAACCATGCAGGTTACCTCCASTAACTTAGTAAATATGCTCTAAATAGCAACCGATGTTTACTGTAAATCCACAAAGCATCCTTCGGTTTGAGTACAAAGATCCATCTGATGCTTCAGAATGGCAAGTTATGAGAAGATGCTACATTGCCCCCTAATGGCAACAATGCAAATTTCAAATTAAAAAAAAAATTTTTAAATGAACATGTCTTTCATCTTCTTTAATAGCAATATATTTTTATGCAAAATTTGGTATCTGTAAGTACTAGGAAATTCAAATGGCAACCACATGTTATTTTGGCAAAAAATGCTTTAAAGAGCAGGCAGATATTTTCATCATTTAAGTGATTAGGTAAAATTACAGTTGCACATCTAAAATATATTTTTATAGATCCATTTTTGTGGATCTRTTTCTCAGTGGTAATTACAATTTTGTATATAATTTAGTGAGCATATCACTTAAAAAGATCTGATATTAAAAGTTTCATTAGATGTATTACTTTCAGTAAACAGCAGCTATTTCAATAGAGCTCATCTTTCTTTTCTACATTGTATTTTCTCTATCTTTTTCTATTACTGTGTTTTTCAGGCCCTTTAATAATGMCTTGGCTGATTACTGGATGCCTGTGGATTTGTACATTGGAGGAAAAGAACATGCAGTTATGCACTTATTTTATGCTAGATTTTTCAGTCATTTTTGCCACGATCTAAAGATGACCAAACATAAGTAAGTATTATATATTTCTAGAAAAAAATAATTTAAAATGCATTTACGTAAGAGGAGCATTAGTGGAAAATTTTTGTGGTGGTTGAACATTACATTGAATAAGTCTGAATTTTATTGCTTGTCTGTCTTGGCTAAATACTTGATTCTTGCAGCATGTTGTATTTTCTGTATGTATGCATATATAACATTTGTAATATATGAATATTAACTGGTTCAGAGCAAGTGATAAATTGTTACTGTAGACTTTTCAAACTCCAAAAGCTTGCATCAAACTAGTAACTTCAGGCATTCTGAATAATGCTATTATTTCTAATTAGGTAATTTCCTGCACAGTTGTTAATACCATTAATTTCAGAAGAACCATGCATATTTAGAAAACTAAGCACTTCTCTAATTCCCTGAAGAATTGGAACTGAAAAGTATAAAATAGTTCTTGATAAGCAAAGATAGTATATATTTGTATGCTATTAATTTTTTTATTTGATTACTTTGACTACTGTTGCTGATGYGTAATCCTTTCCTTTGGTTAGGGGTAAAGTTTGAGGAGGGAGAGAGAGTCTTTTGACCTTCTGTTCTTTTCCTCAGTKAAGTTCTCAACTGGCTGGCCCTATTTCCACTGAAATTCCACTGAAATTATATCCTAAAATGCCATCACAGGAATGCCTTAGTTGGGAAGRTACTAGTGTTAGAATAACCCAAGTGTGAAATACTGCCCTGTCCTCTGTTCTCCCAYCAGCAGAGAGATTTGAGTAGATAGAGGTGCAAAACAAGTGATTCCATGAGAATAGTAGCTCAGTAATTTTTCATTTGGCAATTCCTGTGCATTCATGCTTTAGTAGTATCCACTCTGAGAGCACGATAAAAAAGAGGAACTTATTTACACATGGCATTGAGCTGTCTTGAATGCAGTGGTTTTGCTACACAATTAGAATTTAAGTAGCTGTGCACCAGGAAAAGATGGAGTAGTTAATGGGGCTGTTGGAATATTTCCCCAAGTCATTTCATAGTCATTTGATGAAAACAGGTGATGCTGTTTCCACTGCTGATTCTTGCCTGAAAATAGTTCGGATGTGGAGATTTCTGTACCAATATTTCACCGTGTGGTCTCTAGCTTGCATAGCTGCAGCTGGAAGGCTGCTCTTTCTTTGAGGATCTGAAACCAGTCCTTTCTACCATAGGCACTATTCCTTGTAGGAGAGAAAACCAAAGCTTACCTTTGCAAGCTATTACAGCCTGATCAGTGCTATTAAAGACTTTACACTGATCTRTAAGCCATCTAGCAGAGCTGCAGCACACAACAACAAAAAATTCTCTTGCTAGTGTACTTGTTCAGCCTCCCAGAACAACAATAATTGTGGCTAAAATACTGTTATTATTAACTGAGACCATGTGGAAGGGAAAGTTTGCTTGCAAAGGAAACGGYCTGCTCTGATGTGCAAAAAAATGAGCAAGCAGTCATAAGTGAACGGAGACCTCCTGAGTGAGCTCAAACACTTAAAAATTAGTACATGGAAAGCAGAAGCAGGAACGGGCTACCCCTGGAAGAATGTAGAAGCATTGCCTGGGCAGGCAGAGATRGAATTAGGAAAGGCCAAAGCTCAGCTGGATTTGAAACTGGTGAGGTATGGGAAGGCAGTAGGGAAAGGCTTCTGCAATTGCATTGACAGGAAGACCAAGGAAAGCGGCCCAAAGCTAAATGGGACTAATGACCTAGTAACAAAGGACAGTCTTTGCCTTGGCTTTTGTGGTCGATGTTTGTGCCTTAGTAAGAGAGTTTAATGGAGAGAGGTACTGTCCACTGTAGAATAGGATGGGGTTAGGTGCAACTTAAATAATCAGACATGTTCAGATCCCTGGATTCGAAAGGAGCTGGCCTGTATCATTGTGAGGCTGCCCTTTATTATTTTTAAAAGGTCATGGTAATCCAAGGATTAAGCCAGATGTCATACTCACCTTCAAGAAAAGACAAGAAGGATGATCCAATGTACTTATAAGCTAGTCAGCCTCACCTCAGACCTCCAGGAAGATTATGACAAATTCACCTAGAAGTAATTTTCAGACACATGAAGGACAAGAAGGTGTCTGGGAACTGCCATCACAGGTTTAAAAATGGGAAATTGTGCCTTACTTTACTTGACTGTCTTCTATGATGAGATGATTGGCTCTGCGGATCAGAGGAGAACAGCACATGTCATTTACCATGACTTTAGTAAGGCTTTTGACAATGTCTCCAATGGCATCCTTGCAGCTGGATGGGGAAGATATGAACTGAATGAGTGGACTATAAAGTAGGGATGGAAAAAATTGTCCAGACCATCAGGCTCAAAGGGTAGTTGTCAGTGGTTCAAAGTCTCTCTGGCAGCCAGTCACTATTGAAAAATAATGTTCCAGGGTCGTCAGACACTGGAACARTTTGGCCAGAGAAATTATGGAATCTTCATTGCTGGATATTTTCAAAACCCATCTGGGTGGAGCTCTTTGCTTTAACTTTGAAGTTAGMTCTGCAGAGTGCTGAGGGTTAGACTGACGGACCTCCAAAGATCCCTTCCAACCTATGTTATTTTAAAACTTGATTATTTTTCTAGAAATGYTAGTTTGGAATGTGTGTTCACAGTCTGCTGTGACAGAGCTACACCAGGAAAGCTGTGTGGTGTAGACTGGTCTAAGTAAATGGTAAATTGCRGAGGAAAACTGTCTAACTTCAGTTTAAAAGTACACAGGAAATATTGACTATGTCTAGTGACAGTAGCAGAGAAAATCAAAATTACTTTCTGTAGAAGTGGTTTGCAAGACTGTAGAGAATTCCTCTGAGGATATATATAATMTCAGGAACTGTTGCACCTGTGAAGAAACGTTACAGTATTGCCCTTAGGGTCTGTTGTTTGTGCTGCTTATACATGTGTTCAGAATGCAAGATGAGTGTAACAAATACATCATCATGCATAAAATTGCTTGCTTTAGCTCTACACAAGTTAAAGCATTAGCTTCTAAGCAGTGAAGTCAAATTAGGATTTTGTTTTGATATGGAAATTRCAAAGTCCTCTGTAAATATTACCACATTAGAAATTTGTTTTAACATTTGTCAGAAGCCACTTGGTCTGAAAGATCCAAAAAGGGTGATTAGGAAGRAAAAAAAATTGTTGTTAGGAAGCTTAAAATCATGATGTAGGACTCACAGCTGCAAGGGAGAATTATTAAAAGGTTAAAAAACACTCCTCTCGTGGTTTTTAAATCTTGCACTACTAGCTCTTGTCTGTTCACYGATTAAATTAATAAAACTCTGCTACATCTCAGTTGATAAGTGCTACAACCATTTAAGGTGTTAATTGGTGCCATGACAAATTTTGATGAGATGCACCTACAGATCTGTAATAATCTTTCATTTTGATAGGTTCTCTTCATAATAATTGTCATAGTTCGGCTCCTGCCCTCTGACTTTCAAATCCTTTGAATTTTTTCCTGACAGTCTTTATTTCTGTACTAATGACTGTTCCTATAGTAACGAAACTGAAAACAAAAGTTCAGAGTTTTGTAGTTTGGATTTTCAAAGCAAACTACTCTGTCTTCTTCAAATATGATATGCATTATAACAGAAATATAGCCATTCATTTACAGTCATCACATGCTTTTATAGAAAATGCAATGTTTATAGGCATCTAAAATTGTAATAAAAGGTGTAATTATAGTTTAAATCTGTCCTGAGGAAGGAGCATGATTTTTCTCTTCTAATGAGTTGATTTGGAGATGGTAGGAGGAGCTGCTCATTTTCTCTAATACTGAGAAGGTAGAATAAATAGTGCACTCTGAGTATTGATACATGTGACAACAGATTAAGCCCAAATTGGTGTCATTCTGTCTTAATACTCTGGACTGAAGGCTGCAACAGTTCTGGAATTAGTTCACAAGCCAGCCAGCCCTCCCACTTGTCACTACCCCTGGGATAGGGGCCAGGTAGGCAGCTGGGGCCAGTGACTACCTCATCTCTTCAGCTTAATCCGCTGTGGTGGATGTGTTGACACCCTCAGTTACACCTGCTCAACCGTATTATTGCAAGTACGAGTTGCACAGAATTTAGCTCTTCCTAAGACTTTAGTAATTTGATGAATAAGTGTAAGTAGAATCCAGCATATTCTCCCTGAAGGATTAGAAAACAATAAGAACGCTTACTGTTGCCATTAAGTCAGCAGATTTGAGTGATGGAGGACAAGTCTGTTGAGTAGGAAGTCACTAGTTTTACATAGCTGCATTACAAAATAAGATGTGTGACAGAAATAGTTTATTCTGTAGAGGGAGGATGTTAGAGCTTCAATAAGTTCTTTGGGGACTTTACTATTAGTGTTGATTTTTAAATAAAAAGCACTCAAATATTGACAGTATAAAATTGAAAAGTAGTATTGTTTGATCTTTTTTCTGCATAAAACGATCTCCCTCCAAAAATCACTTGTACTCTGGCCTTCTGCATGATTGCAGGATTGTTGCAGATGGAGCTAAGTGCAGATTTCATGAGCTTCTGAACTCAGTTGACAGTATCTAAGGTGTTATCTGAATTTTAGGGCACGATATTGGACTCTGTCTTTCTAAAGATGTAGGATGGAAATATATTCAGTGAGTTCCCTGCCCTTCTTCTGAGTCCACTATTCATCACTGTTTCAGGCTACACAGAGTTCTTCCAGCCAGGTTATTTGCAATTGTAGCAAAAGTCTAACTACCTGCCTTGCCGGGAGCAGAACCTGGGGACTGAGGACATGGCACGGAGCAGGAGTTGCGGATCTGTCAGCCACACTTGCACCTCTAGCCAGCACATTCTCTTGTGGAGAGAGATTATTTATCATCAAGATTAACCTGTATATTAAATTTAGTGAAAAGCAATAGCAGGATTACACACCTCATGGCTGCCACAGCTGATCCTTCTGTGAGACGTTGGACTTCCCAGGTGGGGTCCCACCTGACATGCAGCATGATCAAGAACTGCACACAAATAAGGCCCCAGTGACCGTACTCCAGCACGGGTACAAACAGACTTCACAGGCAGAGATACAGATGTATCCCATTCCAGCTTACCGTTTGAAATGCGGTGGGGCACTGAAAGAAACTGAAGCAGCAGCATCGTTTAGTGTGCTGGAGGAGTGTGCCTGTCTGAACATGGCTTAGTTTCCCTTGTTTCGGGAGGTATTTATAATGCCAGGCCATGAGTTTGTGTTGCAGTGCTTAGATCGGAATTGTATCAGGTAGGATGCGCTGTGGTGTCTTTGCAGTTCCCTTCTATAACCAAGCAGCTGATGCCCCTCTTTGGAGGGGAAGGTTGTAGGTGTGCGTGGTTTTAAGGTAAATTAAAGTGTAACTGTACGTGTGACCATGAGATGGAGCCATCACAGCACTAGCAAAATCATTCAGCGCATTGGGAAAGTTCGGCACAGGGCTACATTTCTTTCTGAGCCCTGTGTGTATTGGACAGATTCTGCCTTTCTCATTTTGGGCATTTCTCCATTCTTCTGTGGTCTCCCACTACGAACATTTTTTTCCCACTATACTTGGTAATGTATTTTGTATTGCATTTTTATAGCCTCTGTCAGCATAAACAAAAATTGGAAATGCTCATTGCTACATTCAGCTTTTAGTAACTTGGCATGTGATCTGAACTAACTCTTTGTCATTAAAGATAAGTGTTTCTTGAAAAATTGCTTCCAGTTGGGAGTGTTGTATGATTTTGATGTTCTGGCTATTTTGTTATTGTTTTTTTAGATGGCAACAGATGTAACTTTTAATAACTGTTTTACATCTTAAGTACTGAATAACAGGAGAAAAAAATGTATTATTCTTCATAATTTCTGTAGGTTGTGGAGTAAAACAAGGCTTGCTGTCTCTTGAAGCATTTTTACACCCATTTTGTTGATGGAATGACAAGGCTTTTGGTTARGATTTTTCATTTTACAGTCGACTCAGAAGAAAATTATTTGAGGTTGCATTGCCTCCTCCTTTTAAGATACTGTATCTTGTTTTTACTCACTAAATTTGACTTTCTCTCACATCTCCGTAAGTTCCTTTAATTTATTTCTAAGCAACAGGCAACAGAACTTTCAGGCAACCTGCAAAATACTGTTCAGAAAATATTTGTAGAGATGCCTGTATTGTTACTCTTACTTCATATTGTTGATAAAATTGGATAGTATTATAGAGACCTATGCTGCCTAGTGACAGAATGATTTCACTATGTGCTGTTACTTGCCCAATATTTAGGAGTATGCAAAATATGCAAGGGAGAGAGTTCTTGTTCAAGCATGAATATGTTGAAGATAAAGTATGAAGCCTGCTGCTTATTCTCTCCCAATTAAAAGCTTTTCTTTCAAGTATCTCTTTAGTTCAGAGTCATGAAAAGCATTTAAAGAACRGCAATTGGAAGTTATTGGCTTTAATTCATTTTATAAATAATTTGATTTATGAATCAAATGATAATTTTATTACATTATTAAATTACCATGTTTTAAATTACGAGATAAGTTGTCCTGTATTTTATATTTAGTAATAATGTAAAATACTAAATTGACTCCAGAAAACTGAGTAGTGTTTTGGATTATGCCTTTTTATATGTGAAATAAAATACAGATGCTATTTTAGTATTTCTWTTTTAGGTGGATGGATTTATTGTAGCTTTCTGAAAGATAGGCAAATACAAGTGATGCATTCTTTGTAAGTTTATTTTGATAGATATTTGGAGCTTTCTTAAGTAGAAGTGTGGGGGATGATTCAGATTACTTAATGTTGAGCACACATATTAGAGAGGTTTACAGTCAGTAATAGCCAGCACTGATAAGCAAGTCCTCCAGAATGATGGTCCCCAAAACCTTTGTACCTGAGGATCCTTGGAGAGGATTCCCCAGACTCAGCACCTTCTGGRTCTGGCTCCATACCTCTTCTCTGGTCAGTAGTGCTCCTGGTGTGGCCACCACAACTGCCTCACCTTTCTGACCTATTGAGTGGGCACCAAAATCTGTAGAGATTAATTACATTGATTTTTTTCAGTGAAAACAATGACTGCCACCTGAATCAATGAATCAGGAATGTAAGGTCACTGAAAGAAGGTGGGAGCAGTARTGTATCTGTCAACCAGAGTAGTATTTACTTAGAATTTAGTTCTTGCTGAGTGTATTACTGCCTTTAGTTCTGATGCTTTTATGGCTGTGTTTGTCTCCATCATATACATAGCTGATAACTTGCTCTTCCTGATGTAGATTTTACTAGAAAACTTAAGTTTTAGTATTTCAGATGCTAAATAAATTGTTCCGCTGACATGTAAACTTTCCAGCATTGCAATCTTTTCATGTGTTTTTTTTTTCTTATAACTAGGTCTTGATGGCTAGTTCTGTAAAGGGCAAGGCATGCAAGTGCTTATGTTTGTTCAAGAAACTGTATTATCTCAGTCTATAAAAAGAAATGTGCTGTGAAATTTTGATTTTTTTTTTTCTGAAATACTGTGATCCTCAGAGAGAAGTTAGAATTAAGCATTTATAAAGAATTCAGGCCAGGTACTTGAACACTTYTATAAATAGGAATTTAGTTCAACATTAGTGAACTTGCAGAGTTTGACAAGAAACCTTAGTGTATTATCCATATTTTTATTTGAAAAGTGATGTTAGAATAACTCGGTACTAAATCAGGAGGCGAGAATGTGTGCAGAATACAGATAAATATTTATACTTGTCAACTAGCCGTCATGAATAAATGCAGAAAGTGTTYTGAATTTCACAGGTGACAACCTTTTATATATAGTCAACTTAAAATTCTTTTTTTAGTAAATAATTGTRCCTAATTGGCTCAATATCTGAGGCTTATCATAGAAGGAGCTTTTCRAAGCTGTTTTTGATGGACCAGTTTCTTTTTCCTTCCTTCCTTAGGGAGCCTTTCCATAAGCTGTTGGTTCAAGGACTTATCAAGAATCAAACATTCAGATTAACAACAACAGGCCAGTATCTGAAGAGAGAGGAGATTGATTTCACTGGTAAGAGACTGTGTGGGAAAACCAGCACGGGTGCACTTGGAATGGAGAAATGCAGTAGATAAAAATGAATCCTTGTAATATTTAAACTAGAAAGCAGGTTCCTGTGAGCATTGAATTCATATGTCTAATGCCAAGTCCGTAAACAGAGACAGTACTATAATTCAGTGGCTTTTAATTGCAACCAAACACAGAAGCAATACTATGATACTATTTTAACTTCAGTGTAGTCAGAGTCCAAAGGATTGGAAGTTGGTTTTGTTAAGATGGTGCTTAGCAGGTTGCTGAATGGAGCCAGTAGTCCCAGCAACTAGACAGCCTACAGAAACGCCACTGAGAGGGGTAACACGGTTGTTGGCGAATTCAGTAAATGCTAGGTATAAATATCACAGATACAGAAAGAAGYATTGTTTCTCCAGCTGTTTCCAGCACTTCTACAGTATGAGGTGGATCAACAGCCTTTGAGGGGCTGCAGCAAACAGTGTGACTTGGTCGTACTTGCCTCCTTTAAACACTCCTCTCATTCACCTTGTTACCTCCTCTCTTCTGCATACAAAGCCAGTATGAAAAAAATCATACGTTTCCTGCCTGCTGTCCTGACTTCTTTCAGAGGASCTCAGGGCTTGTCTGTAGCAGGTGTTTTTGGTCTGGTATGCCTGTATCACTGTAGATCTCCCTCCTTGTTCCTAAATACATGCAATATAAGGCAGTTTCTTATCAGGATAACTTGCTGAAATTGAAACCTATAAACCTAGAATGTTCTTTGTGGTAAAATATGAAAGAAGGAACCTTTGGGGAGGGAAGAGGTATTTTACTTATTATAATAGGTTTTTCCTCTTTAAACTGTTTGGAAACCTCCCCCCACCACCCAAAAGGGAAATTCTTGTCTCTTAATGTGCTTAGAGAACGAAATCTGTTGCTGTTACAAATGAACAGAATCTGCTTTAAAATTTTTGTATCTGTTAATATTTAGGGACTGAACCAGTTCACCTAAAAACTGGTGAGAAGATCCAAGTCACCTGGGAAAAAATGAGCAAATCTAAGCACAATGGAATAGACCCTGAAGAATTAAAGGAGGAGTATGGCATTGACACCATACGTCTTTACATTCTGTTCGCAGCTCCTCCAGAACAAGATATTTTGTGGGATGCTAAAAGTAAGTCAGACTGTTTCTATTGTTTTTTTTCTAGTTTGTTTTTTTTAAAACAGAAGATAAATACAAATCTTGTTGCCRAAGTTTTAGTATAGTTGAATCAGAAAAGTTGGTATAATAAGAGAGTTTTAGTGTTTGTTTCTTTTTTTAAAAGTGGGTAACACAACTGTCTCTGAGAGGAAAGCTTGCAAGATTATTGCAATGGACTGCATGTTACAATGCCTCTTTCAAGCCAAAACCAGCTGTATGGAAAGCACTTTTCCATCAGTATTTTCTTCTGAAGTAATGAAAGTGTGTAAAGCCTGGATCTCATTTTCTGATCAATTACAATAGACTGATTGAAAATGATTATTTCAAGATTTTCTCCATTTTAAGATTCTTTGTTTTCATCGTGTTTTCATCATGTCAGATTCCAGATAAGATTTTGCAATATTAAACKATTTAATCTACACATATGTATGCAAGTATGCAGTGGCTTTTATAAGGTGGACCAAGAAATATGAGTTGGAAGAATCTCGTAAAAAAAGATAATCAGAGTTCCCARTAACTAAAAGAGTACACACACGACATACTTCTATGAGTTTAGTTCCATCTTTGAACAAGATATTATTTAGAAGTTTTACCTTTGTGCACATTTATTTACTGCCAMCATGCAGTTTGTCACACTAATAGTTCTTAGTTTTAATTTCTATTTATTAACTACCATAGATCATACATTTTAATGTAGACTTGGAGCATACATTTCAATGCAGCTCTCTTGTTGCTGAGGACTATAATTAAACGTTTCATACTTGGCTTAAAAAATAGTCCCTCTTTTGTCTTCTTGCTGCTTTGTTTAGTTTTTACTAAGCATTATTTCATTTGTCTGCTGTCACCCTTTACATATGCATGTAAACACATACTTTCATTTCCAAATTACTGCCCTTTTTTGATTATGTACCTGAGGAATGGGCTGTATGACTTCTCTCTGTTTGCTTTCTATCACCCTCCGATCGCAACTAGGCATATGAAAAGGTAATCACTCTTAAAAGCCCAGCTGCTTGGAATCAGACTAACTCCTGGGTCCCTAAAGGTATACAGGTGCATAATTCTCACCAAAGCAGTTAATTCAGTGATCCCCAATCTTTTTGCTATGTTTTTCCATCTTGAAAACAGAATAATGAAATTAGTGTGAGTGCCAWAGGTACAAAGTGTTAGTTGCAAAGTATAACTAGAGCTTGGTGGTTATACTAAAACATTCTTTAAGAAAGCTAAGCACAGATAGGCATAATGCTAGGAAAAATGCATTTAGTCATTCAAACCAAGCTGTTTACCAACTGAGAAATACAAAGAAAGATTTCACGGGGTCACATCTTGATAAAAGAGTATTGGAAAACTTGAACACAATAAGATGGTAGCAGCCTTACAGATATTTCTGGGGGCTGGGAGGAAGCGGGGAGAAGGAGAAAAAAGCATGTGAAAAGGATTCCATAAACCTGCTTTAAACTCTGGCCTCTATTTCTTTATGGTAACAGAATAATTAACATTGGTATTGAAGAAATCAAATARCTAAATAGGAAATTGTCTCATTGGGAGACTAGAATACGCTGGTACACAGTTGCCATGATCCTTTTCCTCCCTGACTATGTTTTGACCAGCTTTTGAGGATTGCTGTTCAGASTAGGTTCACTGTCTTTTCAGTAGTGGGCTTGAAGGCAGAGTCCCACACCATTCCCTCCCCAGCTCCCCTGCGCACTGGTGCGGACAGGCAGTCTGGGAGTGTGCAGGACCAGACGTGGCCAAACTTACCCAGCAGCTTATTACACCTTTGGTGTAGTCCAAACAATGCCTATCCTACAGTGTCTGGATGATCTATGAGCTTCTACTATGAACAGGAGGGGGAAAGTTTGGGAAGTGCATCATACTTCCAGTCACGTAAAGGGTCATGTAGACATCGTCAGTGAGATTTTACTATTCCAGATGTGCAGAAGTCTTTCATCTAGTGCAGTCAGATAGGTAATCCCTGTGCTTTACAATCACTTACTGTAAGTATTATATACTATATGTATCTATGCCCATATATACATGTATGTGTGTATATATTCTTCCTTGAGTTTGGAAAACAAAAGCATGTAAAAGGATTGTTTTCTAGAGTTGTTATAACACAAGATGAGCATTCAAACATTGGCATAACATTGGGTTCTTTTATAAATTTAGCAAATGTTTTTAATATATATACGTTCTGAAGTCATTGCAGAAAATACTTTCATTTTGTATCATTGATTCCTTTCCATTGAATCAACCCAGCGTTATTTTAAAATATATTTTAATCGCATTGACATTTTTAATGCGCAATATAGGGATTTTTTCAGTGTTAAGCTCCATGGTACAGTTTCGATTTTGCTTCTCTTTAAAGGTTTGGCTTCATTCACCGTAACTGAAATCTGTTTATTTTTTAATTCTTTATTGAATTCAGCCGATGCTATGCCAGGTGTTCAGAGATGGCAGACACGCCTCTGGACCCTAGTAACCAAACTTATTGAAGCAAGGATGTCAGGAACCATGCCCGATCCTGAGCTTCTGAGTAAGAAACAGAAGACTGAAGCCAGAAAGATCTGGGAGCAGAAGAATCTGGTGATTTCTGAGGTTAAATGAAACACTTAAGTACTTTATAAATGTCTAAATGCTGCTGTTGCTAAAATGGTGCACTCAACTTACAGCATTGTTGGAGCAAAACATTTCTCCCAGATGAGTAGCTCATAAAATATTCTTTAAAATATTCTCTCTGTAAGTAATTTTATTTACCTGCAAATTCCATGGGACACAACCCATGCAAAGAAGTGAGGTTTGGTTTGGCAAAGTTTCTGCTGTGTGCTTCATTTAACAGATGAAGTGTTATGGCATTAAAATGCCTGGGTTTCAGTCTGAGTTTGGAATAACTCCATTTTGCAGTGATAAAGCTATAGGTGAGTTATGCAGATCATCCCTTTTAAATCTGCTTGTTTCACATCTCTTTATCAGATACGCTTTGTTTCATGTGAAGTGAAAAAAATTGTTGGAGAAATACATTACTGCATCCTAAAAATTTTTAGTATTGAATTAGTTGTTCATCTGTCCTGTGTTAAGTCTCATGCTTTGATTAGTATCAGTTCAATTATGCAAGATTCAGAGGAAGACATAAATGCCTGTAAAATTAACTTAAAATATTTTTCTGCGCATAGAAACTTACCCTGTTTTAAATTCTGTGGCCAGGGACCTTCCAGGTCCTTTAATGGACTTTTGCATTGTATTAAAGAGCTTTCACTGGCACTACTGGATTTACAAGTATGAACACTATTTTTAGGGGCAAAAGGAAGCTATCTTACTAAAGGACATAGAGAGTGTTTGCTAATACACAATTCTAATTGACATTGATTGAAACTTTTAACATTTTGAAACAAAGCTGGTCAACTGCGTTTTTTTACATGATTCCTATTTTTGCACACACATATGGTGGTATATGATGTGATATGATATGGTATGATGACTAAGTGATTTCCATGGGAGAATTAAGATAGGCATATTTCACAATTTGGAACTGATCAACAAAAATTATTTTTCATTTAAAATCCCAATATTCCATGTTTGAGAATTTTAAGTAAATAGTGACAGAATTTTTCAGAACTTTTATTTTTCTTTAATACAACCAGGTAACAGAGTATTTCACAAAGGATCATCTGTTCAATGCAGCTATTTCTCGACTGATGAGCCTCAGTAACATACTCTATGTAAGTATGCAATATGAATGAACGTTTGTTTCTTTCAGTCCCTGTTCATATATGTTTATATACAGAACAACTTGAACCGAGTCTATCATACCAAAAGTTATTTACTGTTTTTACCCTTGTTACTGACTTCAGAGCCTCATGGACTTCGGTTGAATTACTCATTTCAAAAGTAGTACATGCTAGTATCACTGTAACCCCTGAGTGTACCATGTTTTCCAGGAAGAGCTTGAAAGTGTTAGAGCCAGTAGGTTCTGATGTTTACATCAGCATCCTGAAATTTCAAAAGGATACATTTTGCTTTGTTCTGTTCTTTGTTCGCTTCCGTTTTAAACAAGTTGCGTAGGTAGTTACATATAACAGTACCTTATAGAATTACTAAACATACTGATAAAAAAAGTTATTCTTTACAGGGAAAATCACACATAATCTTACATTCTTTAAAGAGGAATGCTTTCACCTCTGAACTATCTGCTAGTAATAGAGCTTGCAAACTCCCTTTTTAAAACAAATGTACCAATAGCTTTCATTTTTAATGTTTTTAATTTAAACTATTGTGGTGTTTGTCAGCCAGGGACAATAGGTCAAATAAAATAAACTATTATCTTATATTTTATTACTGCTTTTACATCTGATTAAGCAATCCTTCAGACATATAAATGTAACAAGATCCAGACCAGAAATCAGATTAAAAATTAGGATTTTCCAACTTTTTATTGAAATAGCATTTTTTACCTTATTAGATTCTGAGGAGTTTATTGACAAATTCAAGGAACTTAACAAAAAATAAAGTAGGACAGGCACAAGTGGTGTAAAGGAAATAACATAAGTCTGGGAGACTGTATGGTGTTGGGAAGGTGATACAGAATCCTTTATCTCCAGCTCAGTGATTCATGTGCATTTTGGACTGGTGGATGGTGATGAGTGAATATGAAAAGACCAGAGTCATACAGACAGCCAAATGTTTGAACGCTGCACTATCTTCTTTGTCACATCAGTATCTGTGAAGAACAAATTTCCTTATAACATGTTGATACTTCCTCTTTCAGTCTTATTTGAAAGGAGGAAGTGGGGAGGTGGATGAAATTTAAAAATAGAAAACAGGTAGTAGTTACTAAAACTTACTCAAATCTAGTTTGCACTGACCTCAATATTCAACGATAAAGTCGCAATCTGACAGCTCTACTGTAGTCTGCGTCAAACAAATCACTGGTTTTGAACAATTTTGTAGTAGACAGGAACTGGTGTCCATCACACCCACCAAATAATTCCCCTTAGTTGACATATATTGACATTCTTCTGTACTGTTTTATTAGAGAAGCAAGTGACAAAATAAACACAGAATCTGAACTGTCCTTATCATGGGGTGTAATCTCTCGGGGTCAAAACAGAGGCAAAGAAAGAAAAAGCTGCTTTTGGTGCTCCATCTTCTCTATTATGGTACAATAAATACAGGAATTAAGATTCAGATTTTGTCAATCTGGCATCTTTTCCAAGAAACTGAAAATTATCTTTGCTAAAGCAATCTGAACATCAACAGGTGAAAGGTTGCTTTGCACTTTCCTTTCCCAAGCAGCACTTCGGTTCTAAAACCTCACTGGTGATAAATTCAGCTTTACTTAAACCTCTGGGATTCTGTACAACCAAACTTTATCCCTATAGAAAACATACTGCATTTATCACAGATTTACTCTTTTATGCAGGTATTTCACCTCTTCTCAGATAGTTCTAATTTTATCCAAGATTGTATTTCTAGCAGTGGCAGTATTCAAAATGTTCTCCAGGACTACAGTCATCCACACAGATCTATGTCCAGGCCGCTGTACCAGAGCAGATCCCTAAGGATCTGTCAGCTCTTCCAGAATTAGTTTCTAAGCTTGCATCTTTTTCATAACAATGTTGGCATTCCGTGATCAAGAGTTGCAGTGGCTTTTATTTTAGTTCTCCATACATTTTCGTAGATTTCTAATTTATTATGAAATTATACTATTCTGATCATATGCAGTAAAAAACAAAAATGAATGTCATGTCTTCTCTCAGCTAAGCTAGTTCTCTCTCTCCACAGGAATATACATATTTACTTTTTTTCTTTCTTTTTCTTCTGCTTTTTTGCTTAGCAAGCTTCTCAGCCTCTTATTCTCCACAGTGCAGAATTTGAAGATGCTGTGGCTACGCTCTGCATTATGGTTGCACCTATGGCTCCACACATTGCATCAGAGATGTGGAAAGGTAATTATATAAATATACTTTTTATTGATGTTGCAAGGGGAAAAAGACAGCAAGTTTGCAAAAATATCTTTAAAATAGTGTATGTGACTTGTACTTCAACTCTGCATTTATTTTGTCACCTCTGTCACATGTTGTCAAAGACAGAGGTTTTATAATGTCTTAATGCCCATCACCTACTCGTAATTTCTAAACAAACTTGAAACTTATGGTCTTACCAGATCTCTCTGCTTTTAGTTTCTTTCTCTTTACATCCAAAGATGGTGTTTTTTGAAAATAGGCAGAGGAAGGGAGAAGGAAGAAAAAGAGAGGACCTGCATGAGGAAGGAACTTGTATGTCTGTGACTAGCCATCCTTTCATAAGGAAGGAAGTTTTAAAAGCTGAACAGACCTTTCTAAAAGAACTGTTCTAGAGTCTTTGGACTGGAAATACTTTCTTTCAGGAACTGAAGCTAAGAAGACCATGTCATTGACTGTGTACTACAAAGACTAAAGGAGTGTTAAGTGCAAATACTATTCTGGTAATATTCTCTAGAGGCTGAGGGACATGATGTTGTGAATTAACCTCTCAGGGGAGAGTGGGAATGGCAGACAGGAAATCTTTTTTTTTAATTCTATCACAGCTGTAAACTTTGAGGTCTGAATCCCAAGTGGACTAAGTTGTGTGATGCTGCTACAGTTACAACCTGCAAAATAAAAGATGTACGTGCAAGGGTTCAGCAGTTACTTTAAAAGTTTTGTTGGAGGACGTTCCAGGACATGTGTGGGAAGATAGGAATATATTCTGTGTTAAGACTGGTCACAATTGCCGTGTGGTTTTGGAYCTAATGTTAGCTTTTGCATGCTATTTTAAAAGTTTTATTTCTCACGATCATCGTCCCAGATCTTTATGCTTTCAGGTTTTCACGGAGCAGGGATAGTAAATGGCTTAGATTTCAGAGCTGTACATGACAGTATAACATTACCAACTCCCAAAGCAAGGTTGCTTTTGAGCATGACAATAACATAGGGGCACAAACTCAGGAAATAGCAAGATATTTCTGTAACATGTTGCAGAAGTAGTCTTTCCATGTTTTCATTAATCATATATTTAAGATGTCTTAATGAAAACCTAATTGTTTAGAATAAAGCATGGCATCAGACATGATCCATTTGGAGAATGCTAATTTTAGTCAATATGCTGTTACAAAATGAAGTATCATGTAAGTAAAATTATACTTAAATGAAGTAATTGCCACAATTTGTGTTCCTCATTGCTTGAGATGGAGGCAAAGGTGGTCAGGGTTGGTTGCTTAAACATACAGTGCCTTGTGAACTGTGAAATTCAAATATGTATTAGGGAATACAGAATTATCAAATATACTTGATAAAATTATAGTGATCACTAGCATGTCTTTAACATAATTGGCCAAACATAAAACTTAATCCTATAGCATTCTGAATGTCTTCCCATATTACTAAAGTAACTGGAGAATAAGAATGCTAAGCATTTTCTGGATATCTCTCTGATATAAGAACAAAAAAGAAGCATAATAAAAATTGGGATTATACTGTCCTCTACTCCTGTCCATATTAGAAGATACAATTTTGTTTGTGTGACCCATAGACTGCACATAGTAATTTAGTACAGCTAGTGTACAAAAACATTTTGTAGTGATTATTGACCAGAGAATTTTATGACTGAATGTAAAAAACACATTCTGTGTTAACACAATCATCATTACATTTCATCAGCATTATTAATTTTATCAGGGGAATGTATGTACATTTAACTACTGCTCTGTTGAAAGAAGAATATGTTATTTAGAAAAAGGCAACATTTAGCATCTCTGGTTTAGGATTAGAACTTCTGGGGAAAAATGTCGAACTGTATTCTAGATATAGCTTCCCCAAGTTAATGTTCTGGTGATTAAGGTTTCTGAATCTGCGTTCTGGTTCTGCTAAGTGTTGTTAATCATCCGATATACCCAATTTCTTAAATTTTATTAGGTATAGGTGATTATCTTTTCTTATTTTAAATAATTTCAAAGCATAATATTTCAAGCATAAATTTCCTAAGTTCTGCATTTAGTCTTCCTTAGTGCTTCTGTTCTCCATACGTTGTCAGAATAAGTCTCTGTCTTTGTGCCTTGGCTTTATATCTGAAAAAGAGGGATAATGGTGCTTCCTGTCTTGTAAACTCTTCAGGAAAAGGACTTTGTATATTATTAGCTCTATAAATAGCACTTACAGCAGCAGACCCCAAGCACTAATGAAAGCTTTTGTCTGCCGTTGTAATGCAAATAAGAAACAACACATAAGCAACCTATTTATAATTAAATTTTGACATTTCATTCTAAAATGTATTGTACATAGCCTTTACTTTTCATTTGTTTTTAGTGTTGAAAATAGGGAACATTTTTACTTATACAGAGAAAAATGGAATACAGTAAATATGGAAGCCCTAAGCAGATAATGTAAGAACACTGACCTGATATCTCAAAGATGCTTCTGATGTAGTGTGTACATTTTAAATATAGCATAAGGTGTAATGTAAAATTAAATTGATTCAAGACATCAATTTTTGTTCTGCAGCTGAAAAATTATTATCCCGTGGAATTCAGTTTATATGTGACTGCCTTGTTTTCATGCACCCGGTAGAAATGAAGAGCTTGGCCTTTTTTTGAGCTGGTTGAAGAGCCTACTTAAGTATTGGCAGGGAATATTTCCAGTTTGAGTGAAGAGGAAGACTGCTTGAATGCAGTTTCATAGGTGCCTGGCCTTTCAGCAGTTGAACAACAGTAACTGAGAGCTTTGATACTGTGTGTGTGAAGTTTTTCTTTCTGCTGCTTAGAGGAGGAACGCTTCTTGGTATTTTCGTGTATCAACATAATGGTCTTAGTTGTGCAGGGTATTCACTTTGTTATAGTTTAATAACATAAAAAGCTGCTGTAGCCCCTCAGTGTGGGAAGAGTTCATGGGCTGATATCTTGGCAGTTTGTGAACAGTAACAGGATGAGGAAATCTGTTTCCTTCCTGAGACCTTGTATCTGAGGAATATACAGACACCATTCGAGACTTTTTCTTGTGGTTTGTTTGTTTGTAGTAGTACAATATTTTGCTGTCCAGACAAGGATATGAAGATATTGTGAGATGTTATATTTTTATTAGAGGTAGCACATGAAAGGTATATACTGATGATAAACATATCTTAAGATGTATTGAAATATAATTATTGGCATTTTTAATGGTATTATTGTCTTAATAATGTTTTAACTGTTATTACAATAGCTCTATTGCAAGAATGCTGTTGTTTGAATTCAGTCTGTGCTTGAGAAGGCTTTTTTGAAGATTAGAGCTGAATGGAAGCCAGTTAACATTGCAGATCTTCATGGAGAATCCGAATTCAGAAGTCTCTCGAAGTAAACTGTGCAAATACAAGAAGCCTTATTCAGAATAAAAACTTTACTTTTCCTCCAAGAAAATAATCCAGAATGAAGGATAATAAATTTGTGGGAGTGGATCAATTTCTGAAGGTTAGAAGAGATTCCCAATTCACGTGGAGCTTGCTAAACTGGAAACAAGTTCTAGAGTTGGCTCTCATAACCCAGGCTTTTCAGAAACCCTTTCTGATGTTCCAGATATGTCATTAAGGAACATATAAAATGAATATTTTATAAAATCTCTTCAGTAAATGTAAATTATGCCTTTTTGATCCACTTACTTGCTGCCAGTAGCAGAATACAAATTTTCTCATAGCTGTTTGGATGTAGCTATTATTATATTGCTATAATTACTTTTATATTGCAGACTGTTGCACATATGATTGACAGACATATTTCTTCTGGGCTGAAAAAAGGTACTTCTGATATTCCACTTGCCTGAATCTGTCCAGTGGGAAGATCAATAAAATAAAGTAGCAAAAAAAGTATATCAAGAACAAAGTAACACGATGACAATCCTGTACTTGAAAGAAGTTGCCAGACCAGTAAGATACGGATCCAGAATGCAGCTTGGTTAACTGTTAGAAATATCTGCTCTGAGTTCAAAAACTTTATCTGCTTATTTGCTAGTGTAACAGATTTTTACTTAACACAGATCTCTGTTTGAATTTTGCTAAATCCAACATCCAACTAGTTAATCAACATTTTGGTAATGCACTCTCATAGTCTCCTTATACTGCCTCTCTCAGATCTTCTTATATTTCTTGTTGGAAAAACCCTAGTTTTAAGCTGTTATATTGGCTTTGCTTCAGATGTCTTCATTAATTTCCTTTTCTTCACCTTTAGACTTCCTTCCTCCCCTTATCTTATACTCTGTAAATCTCTCTGTGCTGGCTCTTGTCCCTCACTGTGCCAGCCATTCCCCACTTCACGCGATAAAAGTTTTTTGCTGTTGCCTGCATAGTGTGGAATCAAACTAGCTGTACTGTTGCTAAAATTTCACAGATAAATTTTTCTAATGCTTTTGTCCGTAAGACTGGAATTGCCTTGCTGTCTTGATACATGATTGCCTCCAAATCTTCCTCCTTAAATCTCTCTTTCAAATGACAGTAACTCTTCCCCTAAAATGACCTCTTGGAGAATTACTATTTTTATGAAATATTTATGAGTCAAATAATATTAATAAAACATTGCCATGAGCTTAAATATTTTTGTATTTGTCCTGTCCTCCCACTGTAACTCTATAATAGTGTAATATAGTGCTATGTTTTAAATCAGGCTCGGATCCTATGAGTTACTGGCTAGGGAAACTTTGTTTCTGTATTGGCATAGTGGTAAATGAAAGTCCATTCAAGCAGATCCAATTACAGGATCAGGGCTTCAGACTGAGTGCAAGATTTGTCCTTGATCTGTCTCTAAAGATTGCTGCACATGTAAATGCTGCGGAAAATAAGCAGAAATGCACTCAGTTGGCTTTCTGCCCATAAAAACAAAACAAGTCAAAAAATACAAAGCAAAATACCTCCTGCTTCCTAACATGCTCTTCAATAGGTGCTCTCCAGTACAGCAAGATGCATAGGATTTTAATGTTTTCACAAGAAAGGTCTGTGAACTGATTGATTCTTAACTCGTCCAATAGTGCTTTTGTGCTGTGTATCAGAGGCAAGTGGGAATGCTGGACACAGGTTCTGTCTAGATCCTTTTAAGGGTTGTAGCTCTTCCAGCTAAGGACACTGAAGCTGCTGGTCTTGTTGCTTTTTGAAAATGTGAAACAAATCATGGTTGCATTTTCTGTGTTTTGGAGCTCACAAAATGTGAATTAAGACAGGAAGCCAAACAGGCAACATAAGTAAAATGTTCATTTTGGTTTCCTGTCAAACTGTATTTTCTGAAACTAGTTCTGTTGACTTTTGCACTTTTTTTTTTTTAATATGGGTGATCTCATGGCTCACTTTTGTAGCTAGAAAAGGAACTAAAAAGGTTGACATTGTACTGTAGTCAGACTTTATCTGCTTCAGAATATATATGAATTTTTTTAGTAATAGGTTTATTAGGGTTGACAGTCTTCACAGGGATTAAAAGTGACCCTGATTTTGCCTTCATAGGTGGAAACTCTTGGCTTACATCAGAAAGTTTTTTAAATAGTTTGAAGAATCCACTTCAACAGGAAAATAAGGAGTGGCTGGTATGCATGCTTTTGCCACAAGGCATGTGATCAGTTGGAAAGAAGTGAGCTCATCTCTATGTGCAAAAGCAAAAAAGGGAAGAACTTAGCAGCTGTTTTCTTTAAAGTCAACGTGAAAATGAATCACCAATGTGAAGGTTATTTTCTGCTCAGTTTCCTATCTTTTGGTGTTTCAGTGTCTGAGCTACTGTTGCAAGAGAAAAAATACAGTAGAAATCCATATCTATTGAAGTGTTTGATCAGTTATTTACCTAATAAGATTGTAACTGAGTTGTCAGTCTTAGGAAACACGTGCACATTCTTGCTTGCTGTTAGAAATAACTCCCACCAGTCCACCACCCTCTCAGCTTCTGAATCATTAGGAAAATAGCAAGATTGTGTGTCATTTATAGGAGTGCTTTGTTTCAAAAACACTGACAGAAATCTTGCAGATTTCATTTTGGAGGAAGTTGCTTTCTCTTTCTGTCTTTGGTATTATTCAGTATATTAGTCTAAGCAATCCAACCGGATAAATCCATTGATGTATCATGCACGACTTGTTTGTGCTGATATGTCTGTCTTTGTGCTGTGTTTCAAAGAGTTTTTGATACTTCAGTTGGAACAATGAATCTTGTGCTGATATGTTTGTTTTATGCTGTTGTTTGAGATTTCCTCAATGAGATAAATTTTCAGATACTCTCCAGATGTTACATTTTGCAATTCTGAATGAAACCTATGTCTAAAAAAAGTTTTAGTCTGTATTCTGATTCATACCCATCTATTGGGGGTATTTTAATTTGAAAAATCACTGACTGTGTGAAAAACAATCATAATAGCAATTAAGTTATTGAACACATTTGAAATCTTCTTGTTAAGTGAAATCTTTTAGCCTACAATAGAGTAAATAGAAACATAAGTTCCACTCAAGTTTTTATTCAGTTACAGAATGTGGCTTCAGAATGAATTGAATCCTGTTCTGCTGTTACTTAGACAAGTTAGGAATTGATTGTCTCTGAAGAGGGTAAAGCCTGTTTAATACAACGAGATCATTTATAACCATTTTACCAGTGTTGTTAAATAAAATCAAAGGATAAAGCCCTTCAGAAAGTGTGTCATACGACAGAACAAGCTATGCATGTTATACTTACTTTAATTTGTGAGAAAATAGATACTTCACAAAATAAGAGAAAATCTTGTGAGTAGCTTAACTTAAAAATTTAGAAACTATCCAGCCTATTATATATGGTAAAATAATAGGAAATAATTTTTTAAAAATCAGTGTTCCCATTTTGACTGAATTGTTAGTAAAATTTTAATCAAATTGGTATTTCTGTTGAAGTGAATGCAGTATTATGAATAACTTCTAAAACTAAAGGTCAGCTTGTGTAGCAGTGAAACACTTTAAAACAATAAACAGTGGTCTTCTGTGCTTCTGGCAATGTTTTGGAGTGCTGATCCTAATCTAAAGTGTACCCACAATGTTCATGTTGGAGTTCTTGCCTGTAGTATGAAGTAAGCATTTTCAAATGTATGTATCCTTCTGTTTATAATGTGCTGGATGTTAATCTAAACAATGTTATTTGCTTCTAAGAGATTTGCTTTTAAAGTAAATTTTATTTTGATCTTATTTATCAAACAAATTGCAAAGATTGAATATTCTGGTTACAATACAGCTGAACAGTTGACTGGTTTCATGTTCCAGGTTTGGCACATATGCAGAATAAACTTTGTACTCATCATAACTGGGATGCTGATGTGCTACATCAGTCCTGGCCCAAAATAGACCCAGAATACCTTCAATCATCAGATGTCATAGAGATGTCTGTTCTGGTAAGAGTGCTTCATTTATTTTCAGTAGTGGTTTGTTAATGCATTAGGATGGCAACATTTCTTCTGCTCTTGTGCAATTCAGTTCCCTTCTTACATGGCTCAGTGTGAGGACAGAGGGGATGGAAGCTGCAGTTAAAATGGTGTCCTAAATGAAAAACTGTAATAAACCTGAAAGGAAGAAATTCTAAATATAAATCTTTTTGAGTGACTGTGGATATCACTCCCTGGAGAAATTTAACTAATGAACTGAGGGTAAGGATTGTACAACCTAAAGTATGGTCAAAATACAGGTCCCTCCAGAATTTTTACCTGTCAATACATTCATAGTCATGCCCTGTATAAAACGTGTGTAATTAGATGAAGCTTCTTGTGCTATCCATAATGTGACAGTTGCCTAATACAACCTGTTATAAGCTTGTTTTAGATGGTGTGATTTTGCCACACTGTTTCCTGTCTGCCTCAGGCTGAACTTCTGGCAAATCTCAGCAAAGCGTATTTCCAGAACTGGGCTTGAGAAAAACAGATAGCTTTGCTAACGTTAAAATCACGTTCCAGTTTTCCTTTGAGCTGTAGCATCTTYGCAATTTATGGAAAGAGTTGGCAATTCAGTGAAAGAGTTGAAATCTAAGTACATTTAGTAGTTAGATCTAACTACAGCTAAGCTGTAAGTTTTGAAAATGTGTGTGTGCACATGCACAGTATAGTTCACCATCTTGTTTCCATCATTTTTAAGTGTCTAGCCTGTATTCAGCATGCTCTGAGGCATTTGGTTATGTTTGTTTAGCTGCCCTTTTTGAGAAGGGAAGAGATCAGTTAGTTTTAGAGGGAGATGTGTTGCTGTACAAGCAATCCCATAGCCTACCAGAGCCCTTAGCTAGTCCACTTGAGCAGAATGGAAAATCTACTAAGAAAACTATTAATTCTTGCATTCAATGTCATCAACTGTCATCCTTCACAGAGGCCACAGGATATGTCTTTTTGGAGGAATTTATCAATTGCTGATGTTTTTTTCTCAAACCAAGGAGAAGGGACTCAAATGCCACCTGAGTATAAGAGCAGATTCTAGTCTAAAATACACTGTGGTTTTATTGCTGTTTTTTCAAGTAATTAAAAATTTTTACATGAATGAGAAGGTGGTGGTATACCCACCAAAATTTTCACTCGGGAATAAGCAGACTTTACTCAAGTTTAAAATATATATATATATATATATATATACATACATATATATATATATTCTTCCATAAAAAATCTTTGTGTTCAAGATTGGCTAAGAAGCATTTTAAATTCCAGTGTTCAGTTTTTTTAAGAAGTTAGGAACTTCAGAAATTGTGTAATTAGAAACTTCTTTGCAACTGTGGTTAAAGCAAACTTCTTATTGAATATATACCATTAAACTAAAGATTTAGTAATAGAAAGAAAATTCTTATTTTGATGTTTTTAAGACCACATAACTGAATATAAAAAGGAGGGAGCTTGTGGATGTCATTGCTTGGCCACTGTCAATCATCTTTGAAAGATCATGGAGATCAGGAGAGGTGCCTGAGGACTAGAAGAAAGCTAATGTCACTCCAGCCTTAAAAAGGGGCAAGGAGGACCCAGGGAACTACGGGCCAGTCAGCCTCACCTCCATCCCTGGGAAGGTGATGGAACAGCTCATCCTGGATGTCATCTCTAAGCATGTGGAGGATAAGAAGGGGGTCAGCAGTAGTCAGCATGGATTCACCCAGGGGAAATCCTGCTTAACCAACCTGACAGCCTTCTCTGATGGAATGACTGCCTGGGTAGATGAGGGCAGAGCAGTGGACGTTGTGTACCTTGACGTCAGCAAGGCTTTGGTCTCCCATAGCATCCTCAGAGGCAAGCTCTGGAAGCGTGAGCGAGATGAGTGGCCAGTGAGGTGGACTTGAGAACTGGCTGAAAGGCAGAGCTCAGAGGGTTGTGATCAGCAGCACAGAACCTAGTTGGAGGCCCCAAGGGCTCAGTTCTGGGTCCAGTCCGGTTGTTTTCAACTTATCCATCAGTGACCTGGACAAAGGGACAGGGTGCCGCCTCAGCAAGTTTGCCAGTGATACCAAGCTGGGAGGAGTGGCTGACACACCTGAGGGCTGYGCTGCCMTTCAGAGAGACCTGGACAGGCTGGAGAGCTGGGCGGAGAGGAACCTCATGAGGTTCAACAAGGGCAACAACAACAAGGGCAAGTGCAGATTCTTGCACCTAGGGAGGAATAACTCCATGCACCAGGACAGGCCGTGGGTTGACCTGCTGGAAAGCAGCTCTGYACAGAAGGAGCTGGGAGTGCTGGTGGATGACAAGTTGACCATGAGCCAGCCATGTGCCGTTGTGGCCAGGAAGGCCAATGGTCTCCTGGGGTGCATTAGGAAGAGTGTTGCCAGCAGGTGGAGGGAGGTGATCCTGCCCCTCTGCCCAGCCCTGGTGAGGCCTCATCTCGAGGACTGTGTCCAGTTCTGGGCTCCCCAGAATGAGAGAGACATGTAGCTACTGGAGAGAGTCCGGCATAGGGCTACGAAGATGATCAGAGGGCTGGAGCACCTGCCCTGTGAGGAACGGCTGCGAGAGCTGGGCCTGTTTAGCCTGGGGAAGAGAAGGCTGAGGGGGGATCTTATCAATGTGTCTGCGTATCTGAAGTGAGGGTTTAGAGAGGATAGGGCCAGACTGTTTTCAGTGTTACCCAGCAACAGCATATGAGGCAACGGGCACAAACTGAAACGCAGAAAATCCCATCTGAATACGAGGAAAAACTTTTTTACTGTGAGGGTGACAGAGCACTGGATCAGGTTGCCCAGAGAGGTTGTGGAGTCTCCTTCTCTGGAGATATTCCAAACCCGGCTGGACAAGATCTTGTGCAATGTGCTTTAAGCGACCCTGCTTGAGCAGGGGGGTTGGACTAGCTGATCTCCAGAGGTCCCTTCCAACCTSAAACACTCTGTCATTCTGTGTGATTCTGAGATAAAAACTCCTAAACATTTCACTAATCCTTTTCTGCTGGTGTTGAAACGTCCTTTTCTAAAGAAGAAAACAGAAATCTTCTTGTTTTAAATAGCCATTATGAAAATTCTTTTTATATTTGTTCCTGGTTCATTTTATGTCAAAGCTTCTAAGCTTAAGTCTTGTGTACAAATTCTTCTTTAAGAAAAAGAGCATCCCCTTGTGCTCTAGCAAGCATCCACTCATGGAAGAATGAGGTATATAAAAATCTTCTTTAGGCCCAGGGAAGTAAGTGAATGAAAGACCCGAGTCTATTTTTAACCTAAAGTAGAAAAAGAAATCAAGTTACTGATCTTTGTCTGATACAATATAATTCATCTTAAGAACTGGGAGGAATTCTTAAAAGTATTGCCTATGGGAATGCCTGGCTTTATACTGTAGGAGTAAGGTAAAAGGAAAATATGGAGAAGCAGTGAAAAATCATTGTAAATGTGAATATTTTTTAAGTGTTAAAGCTTTGTGGGCACTGTAGGGTTTCTATGGTTGTAAAAATAAATTGCACTCATTAAAACAAGAAGCACTGCAAAATAAGGAGGAACTGGTTTGTTGCAAAGAGCGTCTCTTCACACTGCACAGTCTTCTGGGCCATAGCCCTATTCTTCTCAATACATCAAACTGCCTCAGGCTGCCAGCAATTTGCCTGCTGAGACATTATGGTTTTATTTCTCTTGACACAAGATACTTCATTATTTCCTGTCTATGCTGCAGTTTTGTCTGTCCATTTTTAACCCAAGGCAGCATAAGAACCAAGTCACCGCATCCTTGGCTGATACAATATAAATTGTATACAAGAAAAACACTTAAATTCACTGGATATGTGTATGTATTTKTTATTCTAGATGTTATTGCAAGGTTGAATATTTGTAATTTGCCTGCCCTTGTATCACATACTATATATTTTTGCTGCTGTTAAAGTGGCATAGATGTAGTGTGAAGACTGTAGTCTTTCATCCTGTGAACACACTTGTGATCAGCATTCATCAGTTTTTTAGGTCATGCAGAACTGTTCAAAACCCTTATCTTACAACTGATGTTAAAAAATAAACTGAGATGGTGTCATTTGTAATGCTTTGGAATATGAGGAAGGCTTAAAAGTGCACAGATACTGGTTTGTTTTCCTTTTTATTTCTCAGGATTATGATTCACTGGGGCTCTTAAAAAAAATGTTTGAGTCTGCAATGTCCAGGTGCTTTTTTTTTTTTTTTTGGTCTTTTGTAGTTCCATTTAATCCTTCATAGTTTCTCTAGCTTTCTAATCCCTCTAGATTCAAAGTAGTCTAGAAGGTCAAATGTTTAATCAAAAAAGGGAAAAAAAAGCAGAACGGAAATGGACAGCTTCCTTCCCCAGGGAGGGAAGAGCCCAAGCCTCATTTGTGTTTCCCCTTGCAATTTGGCACAGCAGTTGTTCAGAGAAACAAGACTAATAGCACCCAAGTTTCTTGTGCTGGCACTTCTACCTGCAGCTGATGAGGACATATGCTGGTCTAGTGAGATATAGATAGAGCTGAAGAGAGCAGAAAACATTTGTCCTGCTGGAAAATCTGACCTCTCAAAAACAAATGTGAATAGGATGTTTGTTACACATGGTGTCACATCAGATCTGCTGATACTTTTTTTAAGAATGGAGTTAATACACTTGACAGTGAATCAGGGTACCAAGTTATAAGGAAAACCATTCTGCAAATACATACTGAAATCATAATCGATCTGTCATTTGGTTCAGTTTGCACACTCTGCCCACAGTGGGATGTGGGAAGATCAGGACTGATACTGTGGGAAGGTGCAGAATGCAAGGGTGCCTAGACTCCTCAACCCTTCTAGGAAAACACAGCTTCTAGGAGTCATATATTTGCTGTGTTGATTTAGACCATTTTGACTCTTGAGACTAGCACCAAACATGCTAGTTGTGGCAGTTCTCTCCCACCAGCATCTGTTCACAAGGCCATATTAGCTTATATCTTGTAGGACATTGAATGGCATTTAAACTAACCAGGCATGGTTTTGAATTAGAAGCTGTGTACCCCAGTAGCGAGCTCATAAGCTTGCTTTAGAGCATGATGCTGCTAATGCCAAGGTCGCGGGTTCAATGCCCACATGGGCTATGCTGAGGGTTGGACTAGATGATCTCTAGAGGTCTCTTCCAACCTTACCATTCTATGACTCTATGATGTTCTTACTAAAACCATACCAGCTTTGATTTTATCAGTTTTTTTTTCCTGTGGAGTACGTTTTCCCTGAATTACCCCGTCAAAAAGAACTATTTCTGTTAATCAGTTGTGTTTATTTTTAATAAAAGCTACAAAAATGAAGCTTTTTTTTTTTTAAAGGATTTGCTTTGCATTAAGGTACTAAAGGCAAGGTTTAACAAACAGCCTTTTGTGGTACTGAGTTATGGATGCATATAAGAATGCTTGAAAGTCGACCTGCATTATCACTGCAAATTAGTGTAATGTCTAGTCAAAAAACAGAAATGACTCGTCCCAGCTGCATTTAAGACTTCATCTTCTTTGTTTAAAAAGCTCTCCATCTTCCTCTCTGAGAACTTCACAGATTATTTTATTTAAAATAAAATGCAAATCAAAAAGTGAAATATATCACTTCAGTGGTGAGTGCATTGTGTATGCAGATCATGGATGAAATTCAGGGGAAAACCAGGTTGTGCGCTTTTTTTATGTCCAAGCTGTACGATGCAACATGTTACATTTAGATGATTGAATAGGTACATTAATGTCTAAACGGCAAAGATCTGCAGTACTTACTGCAGCTTTTTTATGCAAGTAACTGATTTGAACTGGATAAAAATACCAAACTATTTAATAAAATGTAGGGTTGATGTTTTTCATTAGTCCACTGAAAATAAGTCATATAAATCTGAAAGCTTTTGTGATAATTAATGATTTTTATGTCAATTCCAGAAAGATAGTCGGTCAGACCTTCACTTTCCACATATTGTCTACTTTTATTGGATGATAAAAAAGTGATGCACTTATAAGGCTATTTTATAAATTAAGATCATTCCCAGTGGTAGCCTTACTTTGTTTTACTTACGTGACTCTGCCCTGATGATTCAAAATCAGTGTAGAAGGTCTCTGAAAACAGCCAAACACAGGAAAGCATTACCTTATGAGGATTGTGGTTGGTGTTAGCTTTATGAATCACGCTTTTAGTAAGAATGCAACATATAATAAGTTAATGCCTATTTTTATAAAAATGGGTTGTGATGAGTCTCCTTCAGATACATCTTTTTAATTACAAATGTTTTTTAAAGATCTTGCATTCCAACTCTATAGTAAATCACTTAGCTGTAAAGAATCTAAGTGTTTGCAAATCAAAATTTCCACCTGACAAACATTGTTTGTGTCTCTTTATTCAGCTTATGCACCATCTTTTTTTCAAACTTAGAAGATCACAACATTGCATAGTCCCATGAGGCTTGCTGTGTTTGGAAATAAAACTTCCTTTTGCCACTTCTTAAAGTTTCCTGGAGTATCATGAATTAGGTTTCTGTTCTTTCACTGTATGGGAGGATAACAGGAGGTATGGAGACTTTTATCCTCTACTTAGAAATTGAAGTTAGAGGAAAGAAAGTGTGATTCATTTTTTTCCCATGTGTAACAAGAACGATTAGATTCCGGGGGATGAAATTGTATAAATCAGCCTAGCAACTTCTGTCTTTTCTTGTTTTCATGTCTTTGTTTTTCAGATCAATAACAGAGCTTGTGGCAAAGTTAGTGTGCCTCAGCAAGCAGCCCGCAATTTGGAAGAAATCCATGAACTAGTTCTTCAAAGTGAACTTGGAAGCAAGCATCTCCAGGGACGAACCATTAAAAAGGCTTTTCTGTCTCCAAGAACTGCCCTTATCAACTTCCTGGTGCAAGAATAATTAAGGCACTGCTGGGCTATGAAAGGGGACAGAATCCTTCAAGATGAAACCTATTCAAAAATACCAATTATGGTTATTTAAATCTCATATAATGTGGGGAGAGAGGAGATGTTATTAATAAATTGGGTTGCTGCTAAATCTTCATTTGAATCATGAGAAAAGCATTAAAGCTTCTTGAAGGTAAGATGCTATTTGCATTCTCTGGGAGAATGAGAAGGAAGGACAGAAGATCTGGATCACTGTAACAGAATGTAAATTTTATACATGGGTTTTAGTGTTAATCTGAGAAATAMGTCCTATTGGAAAGTTGGCTTGAATAGATGCAGAGATGTAACTATGTTTCCAGGGCTAAACAAGTGTCATGACTACTTGCTACACGAAATGTCAGGTGAGCTATAATCAGTCATAATCTTTGTTCTCTATAGCTTATTTTTGGGTACCATAGTATTAATTCACTTTTTTTTGTAGTAACATTTTCTTACAATTTAGCGTTAATTAAAAGGCTTTGTTTAATACTGGCTAATGGCCTCAGACATGGCAGATAACCAGAAAGGGGTTGTTTGACATATTCCATGCACATTTTGGAAGCAAATTGAGGAAACAGTCAAATGATTTAGCTAAGCCCTGCCTTAGCCAGGGTCCTCCTTACTTGCTATTATATTTCTGTCAATTTATACATGAGAGATCCAAATTCCACAAAGTGCTGACAGTTATTTATGTAAAGAACAGAATGGAAGTGGCTTTCTATTCATAAGCTGTCTGAGAGAATTTCAGGGGGATTCAAGAAAGAGATGAGTTGGCTACTAGTAATGCAGCAATGGTGAAGGCAGACAGCATACTTTTTACTTCTATTCCTAGTTCTTACTGTGCCTAGATCATAAAACGTGAACAAAAATTCTTGTTTTTCTGAGGGATTCATTAAGTAGAAATAGCTGTTTCTAAAAAGCATCCAGACTTTCAGTAAAACACATAGTCATTCTCATGCCTCATTGAAACTTAGAGCCACATGGAAATGTTTAGTGTGTTTAGCAAGTCCTTGAAAAAGGTTTTCCAAAGAGACAACTGCAGAGTTCATTGTATGAGAATCTCTCTTATTTAACATCCATTAAACTAAGGAGTCCAGCAAGGTACTTGTGGACCATATTGACAGTAAAGGTGCCGACAAAAACAAGCAGCTAGGCAAATACAGAGATCTGAAAAACTTTGAACACAGCAGTCATCCAACTTGGGTATTAAATTGAAAAGAAACCAAAAAATCTCCTACTAAAGACTCTCAAGGGTCACTCACTGTAAAGCAATACAAAAGCTCGTTTTGTTGCTTTTATACATTTTTGATGTCAAAGATCTATATAGAATAGAGATACAAAACTCACTGGGCAGGATTGGTTCTATACTTTCCTAATTCTGCAACAAAACTGTCTGGTTTCCACTTCCTTCTGGGCCACACTAGTGCAGTTTTTCTCTTTAGCAGTGCTTTGACACAAGAATGACTAAGGAGTGGAATATTTATAATGAAGATACGGTCTTCACAGATTTAACACTCCACACATCCTAGCCACAAAGGAATGCATTCAGACATTTAAACATAGGCCTTTAGTTGAAGTTAAAATAATCTGAATTCCAGTGTCTGTCTGATATATATGTTGTTATGAATTCATAAAACTCCTGTTCAGAAGCCCCTAAAAGGACTGAAAGAGATCCTTCAAAAGCTGTAACACAGCACAGTCCTGCTTTTTTCCATATAAAAGTTTAACATACACCATAAGACCATTTTAGCAGAGTTTTTCTTTAGGGGGAAGGGTGACATGTTTGGTGTAAATAAAAACTCTTACAGTTTACAAGAATGAAGAAAGATGTTGTAAGCCCACCGGCCCTATGGTGCCTTTTAACAAAAGCTGCAGTCACTACAGGCCTGAGCAGCAGACCGCAGTGTTTATTGCTGTTAGCGCTGGAGTATATTTGCTCTTGCAAAATGAAGCAGTGAATTGTAGCTGTCGCTTTGATTCAGGCAAAAATAAAAATAAGGAGTGGACTTCTGCATACTAAAAAAAGAAAAATAATGATTAGCAATTGCACAAAAAGGATGTAGTCAGAAGTCACACCAGTGTCTTTACAGTAAGTTGAAATTCAGTGCAGAATACAAAAACTGTGAAAAAGAGAGCGATGTGAGAGATGATGTGGAAAGTCTGACAGAGCCTAATCCCCTAAGTAAGTCTGTTTGAAAGATGGGAGAGCTGCCAGCTATGGGGTTTTGCAGTTGACTTGACACCTGTTGAAATTTTTCATAATGTTGACTTGGTGTGAAGCAGGACTGCTGTGTGTTTCATGATAATTGTGACTCACAAGTTTGTTGTGTGCCTGAGGTTGGACTGATATCAACAGGATGGGCTGTAGACTGCTACACAAGAAGTTTTAAAATATTTGTAATATTTTTACTGCAGATGTCTTAAACTTATTTAGTAATTCTTTTGTGTTATGATGTAGCTACATCTTTGTTCTGAAGATGGTGTAAAATGTCATAGATGGTGTGTCCTTGGAGAGCTCGGGAGTTTTAAATGTGGGAGGGGTTATTTGAGACATCAGAAGGAAAAGCACTGGTGGTTGGTCAATCAGATTGCACTCAGTCGGTCATACACGTTAAAATGGATATGGTGACCCTCACCTTATTCCATGAAGTGAGGCACAGAAAATGTAGAAGACTTACTAAAAACCTAGTGGGACAGACTACTACAAAGAAGCAAGAAAACAAATCCGTGACACAGAAAGGACATTTTCTGCATCTTGTCACTCACTGGGGTAGGAGATCATGACTGGAATGATCATTGCACTGAACCAGTCTGTATCATGTCTCCATTTGAAGTCACATAAAAAAAGAATCATTGGCACACTTTCTGCCCCCAAATCATTCATGTAACTGCATTTCCAAAAAATCCAGTCTTCAAACATTGATCCTGGAAAAAGAGAATTAGCAAAGTCCAGAGAAGCCACTGAGTACCTCTCTAATGCTGCTGATTTCATGAGAARGATCTTAGACCTCAAGCAGTGGTGGCAGTGGCATGGGTGTTTCATAGTTGTCCCTAGTGACTGACAGGACGTGCTAATGCTGTTTTGCAATGAAGCAGTAAGGCCTTTTAAATCACATTAAGGAACAATATTATAGCTTAGATTACAAGCTAAGGCAGTTCTCTAGCCAGACTGTCCTACTTAGGCTTCAAACAAAAAGTTATACATGGGCAATTGCTGCACACGCATCTGTTTTTTCCATGTCCTTCAACTGAATCAAAAAATGGAGATTTGGTGAAAAATTAAATCTCTCTTGTAGTTACCAGATTAAAGTAATGCCTCAGAAATAACATCTGCTTAATAATGGCATTTTTAATATGCCTTAGTAAAAGCCTGTTTGTTTGTCCTGAAAGGAGGAATTCCATGGATAATACAGGTCATATAATGTATATGGTTTTCTCTCTTCTTCATGGATAATGCAGGTCRTGCAGTGCATATGTTTATCTACTGTCTTTTAGCATAAATCCTCCAGAAAGCCATTCCTCTTCTTCAAACTTTTTACAATCAATATAAACTAGAAAGAGTATTAGCACTTTGCTGGTATTTCATTCTTAGGGAAATTTGACATATACGGTGTTTTTTCTAAAAGCTTTGCTGTGGATGAAGAGAACGGGAAATTACAATTCATTTTCTAGTTTTGTAATACTTATTACAGACAGCAGAAAGGGGGATCAGTATTTTAGCTTTACTTATGTGTATTTAGCTATTTGGACTATTGCATGCACTGTTTTTGCTGAATGTATTTTCTGCTTCTTTGTTCCTTCAGCCCCCTCCTGTTAACCATCTGAGCTAATTTTAATCACAGGACTGTCCTGTACAAGGAATGTTGAAACAGGAAACCAGGTACCTCACCAGAACCCAGATGGGGAATATACTTACTAGCCCACTGGTTTGTGTCAGTCTGGGTTCTGATCCTCAGGTTTTGACTTAAAGCAAGGTTGCTGGAACTGCAGTCACATTATTAAAAAAAAAAAAAAAAAAATGGGCATTTGTCCTGAAGCAAAAGCATGAAAGCTAGTCAATATGTGTTCCAGTCACAGCAGAAAAAGAGCTGAACTGGAATGTTTTCTGTATGTAGGAGAGAACAGGATCAGAGCTGTCATCTGCAATGCAGATGATAAAAGAGAACTTGCCCGACATGAGGAGGAAAGGTGGGATGGATTTTTTTCCTTTCCTGAATGAACTCTCTTTCCGGTACCACGTAACATTCCATAATTCACTAACCCCATCTGTCCGAGGAGGCCCAAAGTCACATTTGTCAACATTTGTCTTGCAGCACTTTCCTCAGTCAAGTTAGTGTCAGGCAGGGCAACTTTTATTCTGGAAAAGTCCAGGTCTGTTTTTAACCCTGGAGAGTTGTAATCCAGTATCATCTGTATAAAATTGGTCCTGCTTTTATGTGTAGTCAGAGAGTTTAAACAGTCGAAAGCTAACAGTTTCCTGGGTGTATAAGTCGTTGGTGCTGCTGAGTTGGAATATTTTTGCCTTTCAATTAGGTATCCAATGGATAGCTGAGCTGTAAACAATATTGAGGACCTGAAGTGCTTCTAATTTCTTGGAGCAGTAGACTTCCAGGTGCTCTGAAAACTCAACCCTAATTAAACAGGACTTTCAAAGAGTGAAGTTCCTTGCCTCAGTGAGTGCTTTCAGTAATTTGAGCTTAAATCGCTGCAAGAAGTGTGTAGCAAAGTTAGTCACATTCCAGTCACCCACTGAGGATCAGACTGTTGTGTCCTACATAGTGCTCAAGCCTGACAGAAGCCCTGTAACTGCATTCTGCGCTGGTTGCAAGGGAAAGGCMAATAGTCAGGCTCTGAACTTCCTTTTTCTATGTGTAGTTATTTATACCTGCCAAAACTGAGTTTAAAAGGTCCAAGGTTCTCCTAGCACACCCACTTTCTACTGACAGAAGAAATGCTCAAGCTGCTGAGCAGTGGGGAGTTGCTCTCCAGTAATTACACTTGGGGCCAACAATCTGTGAAGCTAAACACATACAGTCATAACAGCTGTACAAGATGCAATGCAGTGATCAGGAATAATAAACACTGGACAAATAACTGGGACAGAAAAGAAAGCAATTTTAATAAAGCAGATTACTGGCATGGGTAGCCTGAGTTTCTTTCTCGTGAAGATTAAGAGAATTGGTAAAACAGGAATTTTTTTGCTACAAAAGAAAATGAATTGTCTTTAAATACACAGCAGCATTAGTGTATTTTACTAATTGCTGTAAAATAGAAATACATGTGTATGTTGTTGGGCTGACTAAGCCGAGAAGGTATTGCGAAAAATTGTAGAAGCTTTTAGAAGCAAATACTTTTCTTAAGTACGTCTGCATCCCTGGAGATCCACATGGCTGGATAAAATAGCAAGGGTGCAATAAAGATATGTACTTCACAATTTTCCCATGTGAAAAAGCATCTTAAAACATCTGTTAGTCAGAGAGATCCTTCTAGGCTACGCATGGAAGAATGGATGGATGCATTCGCTGCATCTGGTAAATCCACTCAAAGTCCAGCAAGTCACACCAGGTCAATGATTAATGGCAGGATATCATCTGACTGCAGTGTTCTTTCGGCATAGGATTACCAAAGGCCATGTATGTTGATTAAACAGATCATGATGCTGTTTGTGTTAATGCACTGAAAAAGAGGCAGGGAAAAGGAATTCTGGCAATTTCTCCAGGGAAGTTACTGTTCTGATAAAAGCATCTTTTTAATAGATCACGGAGAAAAAAGCTATTCCTTCTTTTGAGGAGGGGTACTGAAGAGGAAAACCACCTAACTGCCTGCATTATTTTGCTGTAACAGAAGCCACCACTGAGTCACAGAGCGGTTGAGGTTGGAAGGGACCTCTGGAGATCAGCTAGTCCAACCCCCCTGCTCAAGCAGGGTCACTTAGAGCACATTGCACAAGATCTTGTCCAGCCGGGTTTGGAATATCTCCAGAGAAGGAGACTCCACAACCTCTCTGGGCAACCTGATCCAGTGCTCTGTCACCCTCACAGTAAAAAAGTTTTTCCTCGTATTCAGATGGGATTTTCTGCGTTTCAGTTTGTGCCCGTTGCCTCGTATGCTGTTGCTGGGTAACACTGAAAAGAGTCTGGCCCTATCCTCTCTAAACCCTCACCAGGCCTCACCAGGGCTGGGCAGAGGGGCAGGATCACCTCCCTCCACCTGCTGGCAACACTCTTCCTAATGCACCCCAGGAGACCATTGGCCTTCCTGGCCACAACGGCACATGGCTGGCTCATGGTCAACTTGTCATCCACCAGCACTCCCAGCTCCTTCTGTRCAGAGCTGCTTTCCAGCAGGTCAGCCCACGGCCTGTCCTGGTGCATGGAGTTATTCCTCCCTAGGTGCAAGAATCTGCACTTGCCCTTGTTGTTGTTGCCCTTGTTGAACCTCGTGAGGTTCCTCTCCGCCCAGCTCTCCAGCCTGTCCAGGTCTCTCTGAAGGGCAGCACAGCCCTCAGGTGTGTCAGCCACTCCTCCCAGCTTGGTATCACTGGCAAACTTGCTGAGGCGGCACCCTGTCCCTTTGTCCAGGTCACTGATGGATAAGTTGAAGACGACCGGACTGGACCCAGAACTGAGCCCTTGGGGCCTCCAACTAGGTTCTGTGCTGCTGATCACAACCCTCTGAGCTCTGCCTTTCAGCCAGTTCTCAAGTCCACCTCACTGGCCACTCATCTCGCTCACGCTTCCAGAGCTTGCCTCTGAGGACGCTATGGGAGACAGTGTCCAAAGCCTTGCTGACGTCAAGGTACACAACGTCCACTGCTCTGCCCTCATCTACCCAGGCAGTCATTCCATCAGAGAAGGCTGTCAGGTTGGTTAAGCAGGATTTCCCCTGGGTGAATCCATGCTGACTACTGCTGACCCCCTTCTTATCCTCCACATGCTTAGAGATGACATCCAGGATGAGCTGTTCCATCACCTTCCCAGGGATGGAGGTGAGGCTGACTGGCCCGTAGTTCCCTGGGTCCTCCTTGCCCTTTTTTAAGGCTGGAGTGACATTAGCTTTCTTCCAGTCCTCAGGACTGCCTGGCCTCCTGGTTGGGATCTCAGTGATTCCCTCTCAGTTTGTCTCATCTCTCAAAGATGCGCCATGCTAGTTTCCTGTTCTGTGCCTCAATTTATCCACCTGTGAACAGGGCCTGTGGCATCTCCCCCGAAGTGGTGCTGCAGGGTGTAGCTATTTAAGGAATGTGACCCTGAAAGCCATTTTGTAAAGTGTTGACACCACCCCAAAAAGGAAAGTCCACAAGTTTTCCCAGTTCAGCCCTTGGCCCCTCTGGTGCTGCTAGTGTTAAACAAATGACTCCTAGTGTAATTTGCTGTAGCCATCATGCCCATCCCAGGCTGTCCTGCTGCAATAGAAGTGAAAAACCAGAGCGGGGGTGCTCCATTTCTGCCCCGAGTGTGTGGCAGGGGCAGGCAGCAGGGATGCAGGCATGGCTGTGCACCACAGAAACAAATACTTTGCTGGACCATAGCGGAGGGCACCGGCCAGTCCCCAGCACCTGCTCCCTGTGCTGCGCAGCCACACTGYCACTGTTGGACCTACATCCTCCCTGCCCTTTGAGCTACCTTGGGGCTGCTGCAGCAAAGGTGTGGAAGGAGCAAGGAGAAAGGGCCCTGGAGGTGGGACAGCTGTGTCCCCTGCAAGGCACTGGGCCAGGCTGCAATGTGCCCTCTCCCTCTTGGGGAGGCTGGGGCTCCTGCTCGTCCTGTGGGTTTCCATGCTCGCGGCGCTCCTTCCCAGCTGCTTCCATTTTCCCTGGCATGCCAAGAGGAGCTGCTGCTGCTCTACCTTCGTCCTCTGGGCCGCGAGCGCAGGAGACCGTGGCAGCACCTGCCTCCTGGAGGCATCTGGCTCATCACCTCCTAAAAAGCCCAAGGTCTCACCTGCCCTGGGGTTTAGCCCGGTGTCCCTAGGGGAAGTTTACTACCCTGTACCTGCCCCAAGGCACTTCCCCAGGGGCCTCATGTGCAGCGTAGCCCTCGGTAGCCCATGCTGCTCAGGAGCAGCACTTTGGAAGCAAGGAGGGAGGAGGTGGCCAGGCCAGGCCTCCCGAGGAATGCGGAGGCCCCCCAGGCGGCCAGACCAGCAGCAGCCTGGGGAGGAACAACATCTCCAGACACTGCCTTACCTTACCTTACATTCTTGCAGAGCCTCTTAAAGGTAGAGGCCGACATGTGGCCTCCCTAGCTTGGCAATGTCCCTTTCAGCCACCTGGCACCAGCTGCACTGCGCTCTGCAGGGTCTGAAACTTCCACTGGGGAAAGAAAAAAAAATGGAAAAAAATCATCTGGTTTCTCTCTCTGCAGAAATGGGCCCACTTTTATGTCAGGAACATACAGTGCTTACTTTAGTACTACTGAGGCCTCGTTCTTAACTACCCTTAAGCCCTTTGTATTATCCTCCCAGTAGAAAAGTCTTGACTGGTGTAGATAAATTATACATTTATTTTAGCCCCTTTACAAGCCAGGGGGAGCATTTTGTAATTTCCCTGTGTAATTCACAGCCTGCACATCAGGCTGACGGGGAAGATTAGCGGATGTTGTGGCACTACCTTGCTAGATCGGAGAGGTACGCTTACCGGGGAAGCAACAAAGAGCCAGGCTCCTGCCTGCAAATACGTCTGCGTTACAAATTGTCAACTTTGTTTATATTTTTGCACTGAGGCTTTTGTTGCTTCCCCACTAAACCACAGCACATACCTCAGGTATTTCCAAGTGACATGCATGGTCCAGATTCCTACAGGAAATGAGCAGACTAAGGTATTTATAGCCCCAGGTAGGAGAGAAAAACGACATCAGACTTCTAAGTGTCCATGAAGAAAATAATGGGAGATTTTTAAGGGGGTCTCAGGCCAAAGCCGGTTCTGCCTTCAAACTCGTGCTGTGTCTCAGATCCTTGTCACTGCAGCTGCCCCCGGCCGTTCTGCAGCGCAGCGCCATGACCGTGGCTGGCAGCCCAGAGCTGAGCCAGCACCAGGGAAGGGGGAGCTGCACGGATGGGGCACCCTGTCTGCAAACATTCGTTTCTGGTCATTCAGGGCCCGCAAGGACAACTGCTGAAGCTAGCCAGGCTGCTCGTGCACTGCGATCACCTCCCGTTTCCCCGTACTGTTCCTCAGTGACTTTGGCCTGACCAAAGTACATTTTTCAGCATCAGCTGAGGAGGTCGAGCACTGGCAGCTCCAGCAGCTCCCGGGGTGGCTCATCTCAGCAGCAAACCACCCGCTCCAGGGAGAACCACCGCGCGGCCCCAGCGCTACCAGCCGCATGGCTCCCCTGTGGTGCTGGCCACAGACAGGTACCATGAGTAACTGCTCCAGCACATTAGTCCACACGTTCTCATCCAAACGCTCTCTTCTCATCCCGTGCTCTGCTTCTTCCACAAACAGCACGGAGCTGTGCTGTTGTAGCTTCTCAAAATCTCATGACATTTTCTCCCAGTGAGAAAATTCACCCTCACTGGAGGGGGCCTTTCTCTGCATTTTCCCCAAATCTGCCAGGCAAGTCCCCTCCTGCCAGTGTCCCCAGCCAGTGGGGCAGGTCACTTCGCCACAGCCCAAGGCTGCACCTTGCTGGCTCCGTGGGGCCGCGGGCGCCTCTGGGTCGGGCCTCAGGGCAGCTGGGGCTGTGCAAGGGCACTGGGATGTCCTCCAGGGTACCCGGGAAATTCCTCGGATTCCTGGTGAGGAAAGGGTCACGTTTGTGCATTCACGGCTGAAACACAGCATTTCTCCAACAGTCTCTAAAGCTTCTCTGTTTTGCAGCGGCTCTCTTTCCCGCACCCCGCTGCTGACGCCTGTATAGGTTTCTGGGGCACTTTATGCGGGTGTTTCCCTGCTCTGTGATGAGGAGGMGATTTTGAGTGGTGGGCGGTTGCCATGGCAGTGAGGGGAAGACATTTTCTGGCTCTTTTGATGTGATGAAAGGGAAAGGAAGAGACGGGTTTTTTATTTACAGCGTTTCTGGACGCGTCACCGCAGGGCGCTCTCCCATGTGCTCGCAGGGTTTTCGGGGAGGTGTGGGGTGCCCACGGCGTGTTGGTGGCGAGCGGGGCCGCAAGACGGCACTGACTTGGAGGACAGGCTCAGCTCTCTTCCTCCTCACTCTGCCTGGCACCAAAGGCAGCCCCCAGGCAGAACAGCCCAGCGGGGCTCATTTTCAAAAGGACTGAGGTCCAAAGGCATGAGGGTGCACTGAGGTACCTAACTCCACCCTAAAACCGTCATACATCTGGCCGTCTCATACCAGAGAGATTTTAAAGGTCCCTTAATTCCTTTAAAGGCATGGGCTGTAAAACTTTCAAGAACTATAAAAATTTGGGACAACATCTAACTGCAGCATAATGCTGTACAAGTCACTGTAGTACATCTCCATTCCAGTAGAAAGCTAGGGTTAATCATCTGTTTGCTTGGGAATATCCCTGGCCCAAACCTCGCAGAAAGAATACATGCAAGCACAGAACTTCAAAGGTATTTTGCTGCCTAATATTAATTGAAACCACTGCGAACTAAGCACCAAAATGCCTTTGAATTTCTTGGCTATGATTCCTGTTGGAAGGCACTTGCAATCACAGTGTGTGCTCATGCATGTGGAGCCTGGAACAAGGCCAAATGTAGCTTTACAGTTGAGTATCCGAAGGTCTTCAGCAGTATTTTCCATGTTGTCTGTGCATGTATTGTTCTTCACACAGCTGATTTTATCCTTTGGCATAGGAAGGAAATGTACTTTACATAGCTGGTGAAGGTCAGCAGTGTCAGAGCATAAATTCAGCAAGAAGGCTGCTTCCCCCAGAGGTGGAGAGCTCCTGCAGGTCCAATTGTAAATCAACTTACAGATGTTAGATTACAGATAAAAAGTAACGGCAGAAAATGTATGTATGACCCTTAAAAAAGAAAGTCAGAATAGGCAATGATCTGAGTGAAGTTACAGATTCTTCCTTGTTTTGTTTTTGAAAAGCCAAAAATAGATACTTCTATTCCAAAATATTTCTGTTCCATCAAAGTGTTTGTTTCCTAGAGATCCGAAGAACTTTATCTTGGTACATTTGCAGAAAAAAAGACAATAGATACTAGTTGAGTCTCTGGTGCGCTGGACAGGAGCTTGCCTTGATTAACTTTACATCCTTTGGTGAGGAGAGGGGAAGAGGGCACAAGATTGAGGTGTAACTTCCTTTTTGATGGCTCTGTGTCCTGCTTATATTGCAGATTCCTCCCATGGGTGAAGCAGTGGGATTTATGCTTCAACCCTTATTTACCTGTTCTAGTTCCTTTTTGCAGTTCTCTCAGTACGCACATATGTGGATTCAATGAATCTGTTGTTTGGTACCACCTTTGTAAGTCTTAATTTCAACATTTTAACATAAATGTTAACATTTTAAACCCAAATGTTAACATTTTAATATAAATGTTAACATAAATTTTAACATTTTAACATAAATTTTAAACATTAACACCTTCCCATTTTGAATGAAAGCAGTGCAATTTTCACATACTTCCATTCCATGTAATACCCACATTACTCCTGATGCTTGTTTTTAGCAGCAACCTTTAAGATTACCGCTAACTTGATTTCCCAAAGCACTTTGAAGCCAGTGGGACTTCCTGGGAGCGGGAAGTTCTAAACTGTTTGCTTTGATTCATCAGCTCTAGAGCTTGGAAATTTGCAGCTTTGCAATCAGAAATTCCTGGATTTCATGGTAAAATGCTTTTGACAGTCTCATCCAAGTCTTGTGTCTGTCCCTGTTCTCTGACCACAGATATCACATTTAGGAATTGCCTTTCTGAGCCCAACAGTGAAAAGGCAAATTCAGCAAGTTCTTTTGGGAGAAGCCGCTTTGAGAATCTGTGAAATTATCCTCTCTGACACTCAGTTATTGGATTATTTAAATCTCCTTTCCCAGCCCAGTCCAGAGGACAAGAGGAATTTACCATCACAAAGCGATCCAGACTCAATGCAAAGCCTAGGCTGAGGGAGGGTGCCGTGTGCCATGCTGAGTAGCTCTGGGCTCACATTTCCAGTCCTTTTAGGTCCCTGCTCCTGACGGAAGCAAGCACTGCCCTGAGAGACATCTTCTTGGTTGTGTTTGAAAATTTTCATTCACTGAAGCCAAATAAGGGAAGCAAACCAAACACTGCTCTTTGTTCGTGATTTCTCTACCATGAAGGGTGATAGATGTTGCAGGTTCCCGCACTGACCCTGACAAGCTCTTTGCACGAACCGTTGCCTCTGCCGCTCGCGGGAGATGCAGGGTGGCCCACGCCGGGGGGTCGCATGGCTCCTCTCTGCACCAGGCAATCCCTATTTTAAAAAGCTGCATTGCTTTGGCCCTTTAAAAGGAAGCTGGTTAGATCTTGAAACTCAGTTTAGGTTTGAGCTGCCCTAATTGAGCTTAACCTTAGGCTCTGCAGATTTGACTAAGTCCCTCAAGAGAGTTACTTTCGTACCTAGTTGCGGGCTCAAGCCTGCACCTGCATGGTGCTAACTCATGTGTCCAAATGCGCAGAAGGAAACCCCCTGGCTGGCCGGCCAGCAAGCATGCACAGAAAGCAAATGCCCCCGTCCAAGTTGGTACTGGGAGCCCCCTGCTTGTGCTAGTGTCTCTGCACGACCCAGAGGTGAAATTGCATCCAAGCTGCTCCCCTGTCTCCAGGGAGGAGGAGGAGACATTCGCCATCAGGCAAAATGATCGTGCGATTTCCACTCGCCCAAAATGCAAGGCGAGCCCTCTCCATCGTGGCCAAAAAGGCCCCCCTTGCACACAGTTGCTACCGGGAACGTGGCCAAAGCACAATGCAGCCTTCAGCAGAGATGATCAGAATAAAGGATTAGGTCAGGCCGCATATTCATGTCTTTTTTTTCCCCCTGACAGTCATCACCCTTTCTCGTAAGGCAGTTTCCCCCCATTCCTCGTCAGCTATTACAGCTAACAAAACTGCACCCCATGAAAAACAGTGCTCTTAAGAGATCCGGTTACTCGTTCTTTCGATACTTAGTGACAGATTTTATCAGCTCACATTTTTGGTGCTGTATTTTCCAGAAGGGAACATAACACTGAAAGGCACCTTTTGCTTTATTGAATCCAGTCCCTTGCTGTACTTTTCTTCAGAAAAAGAGGACAGACAACTATTCCCCTCCTCTTTTTGGCTTTGAAATGACTTGAAGCCTCCTGCACAGGCCTGCTGACCAGGGTGGGGAGCTCTGTGGCTTGAGGATGGACACCCAGATATGAACAAAATGTCTCCCGAGCTGTTGTGGCTTGCCTGAAGCAGGATTTAGCCTTGAGACACCCAGATTCTTCAAAAGCAGAACATGGCTTGTTCAGCTCGGCCTCAGTAAGCCCCATGCTTCCTTCCCTCACCCGCCTCCAAGGACAGCAAGTTTAAAAAGGTTTGATAGACAGGATTATTTTCCCTATATGAAAACACCAGCTTTATAAAACTTGGCAGGCCCCAAAGTTCACGCGCTGAGTAACTTACAGCACGCTGGTGCTTACAAGCTCGTGGCAACCTCTTCTGCGGGCCAAGAGCAGCCGCCCCCAGCAGATCAGCGGGGATACGCTGCGTGCATCGCCTGTCGGACTGCCATACCGCCGTGCCCCAGGGGTCTGCCTCGGCACCGTACCCCTCCTGAGACCCAATCAAACCTCTTGTCTAATACCATTTCATGTTTGAATCAACTTCTGCAAGTCTAAAGGTTATCAGAGCTCAGATTCAAGCATGTGGTTGTCATAGAAATAACATCTACCTCTTGTTGGGAGCCTATGAATTCTTCTACAGCAGATCTGCACCTTTTGCAAGGGTTTAAAATGCTGCAATTTTTAAACACATCAGGCTGAAACTTGCTGGAACAGTTGTATTTTAGATCTGGCAAACTGTCTCAGTTGCTAAGCAGTGTTTTTGTAAAATAGGGAGGGGATTTTTTATTTCTGACACTTTTTGGTCACAGCCCAATTCATGATTATTAAAGGGAACAAACTTGCACATTCCTCAACATCTGGCTGTATCTCCTGAGTCTTGAGGGAAAATAATGAAAAAAAAAAAGTCCTGAGAACACATATTGGGGCCTATTCGATCAACTCTCTCAGTTGATTTAGTAAAAAGCACTGCAGCTTCCTACTGACGTCCCCTCTCTCTGGAGTCCTACAGAGACCCCATAAAATAGTTTCCAGAAACCTCGACATTTCTGCCATGCAGCATGGCACAACCGAGCACCCTGGCAGGATTGCATGAGAGCTTGGTTGGTTTTTCACAGGCTCGGGGGCGGTTTAGCACCCTCCACGTGTGCAGAAGTCAAGTGGCTTACGCCTGTGTTTGCATTTCTACAGCTTGCACACCAAGAAATTAAACTATTTCCCTGACAGCTGGGACTCCCACTTTATCAAAATTTCCGGCATGGAAGTGGAGGTAGGTGATTTCTCAGAGGAATGTGGTGTAAGAATAGTGATGTACCTCAGCAGCGGGGCAGTGTTCAGAGGAGACGCAGGAAAACCCCTCCTTGCTCCTTCGAGAGCCAGTTCCTGCCTTTTTAGCAAATTACGACTTTTGTGGTCATAACATTATCTAGGTTCTTCTTAAGTTCAGCTGTGCTATTTGACCATACATGCACATCACCACTACCGCAACAAATATGCTGTTTGCACGCTGGCTGTATCTGAACCTGCATGCATGGATGTGCATTTATTTTATACTATCTTCTATTGTTTTTACACATACCTGCAGTTGATTTTAATCGAGTACCTGCTCAATGCAGTTTATGGGATTATGTAAAAAGCGCAGGTGACCACCCCCCCCACTCTCCCTAGTGCTTGTTCTGCCACCACCCCCACCTGTCCCCTTGCAAAATTTCTTATTGCCCTTTATACAAACCCTGCCTCCTATCCCTCACAGCAGTGTCCTGGCAATATTGAGCCCTCCACAAACCATGCGCTGTAACAATGGTTTTCGGCTATTATTAGAAAGCAAATAACACATACCATCACTCCTTGGAGAAGAAAATTAACTTCAAACACGATTATTTTGTACGGACGTGTTCCCCTCCCCCCGCCCCAGCGCTATGGGACTAGACACGAGCTCTTCTGCGGCACCGCTTCCCGCAGCCTAACGCGGCCTATTTCCTATCTGCCTGGCTTATGATCAAACTCGGCACCGGGGGCTGCTCCGGGTCGGGGGGGGGGCGGAGCCGCCGCGCCAACGGCCGTGCCAACGGCCGCCC
>NW_028186479.1:6053855-6072433 GCF_003343005.1 Rhea americana | reverse complement strand
CCGCCGCCCCCTCCTCCGCTCTCAGCTCCGCCGCCGCCTGGGACGGCGCGGAGCGGCGCGGTTGGACGGCGCAGCCGGGCGCGGAGCGGGGCGCTCCGCCGCCGAACACCGCCCGGTGAGTCCGCCCCGGCCCCGGCCCCGGCCCCGCTGCCAGGTGCCATCTCTGCCCGCCGCARCGCCACGTGCGGAGCCGCCTCCGCCGGGCGAGCGGAGAGGGAAGTTCCCGCCGCTGCCGCTGGCGGCCGCGGCCCCGACGGCGCGCAGCAGCCGCTGTTTTCTCTTCCTCTAATTTTTATTTTATTTTTTTCCCCCTTTGGAGCCTCTCTTTCTCCCGACGCCGCCTCGCCGAGGAGCTCGCAGGGATGCCGTGGTGAGCTCGAGCGCCTGGCCCGGGCGGCAGCCTGGATTTCGGGTAAGGCAGGGAGGCACACGCGACCGGTCAGCGATGGATAAATACGACGACCTGGGCCTGGAGGCCAGTAAGTTCATCGAAGATCTCAACATGTACGAAGCCTCYAAAGATGGTCTCTTCCGGGTGGACAGAGCCCCTGGGAACAACCCTGAATTTGAGGAGACCAGGCGGGTTTTTGCCACTAAAATGGCCAAAATCCACCTCCAGCAGCAGCAGCAGCAGCAAGAGGAGCTGCTGGTGGCCGCCTCGGGCTCCCTCAATGGCGGAGCTGCTTTTGGTGCCCCGCGGMTGGGTGCGCCGGGGCCCTGGGGTGGGCCGCAGGGCAGCCGGGCCCAGGCGGGTGGCAGCGTGGCCAAGCCGCCCCTGGCCTGCACCACGGCCAGCCCTGCTGGCCCCCCGCACTCTGTGGCTTTGCCTGGCCAGCCCCCAAACCCAGGTGGGTACAGTTGCGAGGATAGCATCCCGGGGGCACATGGGTGCCATGGGGCCACCCCCAGGCCCTTCCCACCTCCTGCTCTCGGGGGCTGCCCTGCCCCGGGAGGCCCGGCCGCACTCCGAAGCTGGGATGGGGATCTAGATGGGTTTGCCCTGCCCAAACCTGCTGCAGGGAATTGGCGGCCAAACATCCATCCCAGCGATCAGCTGCTTCAGAGCCCTACGAAAGCCCATGGCGAGCCCCAGCTGCATCAGCACCAGTCTTCAGAGAGTGGCCGCAGAAGCTGGGAAAACGGGAGTGAAGGCCAGAGGAGTGGCCAGGGCCAAGAGCACAAATCAGCAGGGCAGCGGTCCTCCTCCTTCTCGCACGTGCGAAGCCCTCCATCCTCCTCTATTGGATTTGAAGAGGGAGCACCAGCAGGTCTTCCGCAGCAGCGGTCATCATCCTTCTCAACCTCATCTGCATCGCCTGCCACGGAGTTTTTGGGCCTCTCTGACTCACGTGGTCCAAGTGCTGGAGTGGATATCCCAGCCACAGACAAAAACAGGGACTGCGGCCAGCGGTGGTACCACGATGGTCCTCCATCCTTCTCTCCTGGCTCAGTTCCAGTGCCTGGGCCCCCAGGCTTGGACTATCAGCAAGCCAGTGCTTATCCCAACGCTGCCAGCCGTTTTGTTGCCCATGGGCAAAATCACAGGCCCAGCAGCAGCAGCTCAAACCCTGAGCAGAGTACCTCCAACACAGCTTCACGTGGCCCAATGACTTCAGATGCTCCCAAGCCACCTTTCAGAGAGGGCCTGAGTGCTCTGCCATCCAACTCCGGACACCAGGAAAACTCTGGGGCAACAAAAGTAAAATTACCCTGCCAGACCCTCCTTCCACCACAGGAGCAAGGGCCGTCTGCCGCTGAATTAAAATTAGAAGCACTCACCCAGCGTCTGGAGCAGGAGATGGATGCTCGTCCGAAGGCTGATTACTTTGGTAAGTGTAATTACGGAAAGGCAAAATTAAAAGTTGTTATGAATATGGTTCATGACTAAGTGTTGCAGGGTTTGCACTGTCAGGGTTACCTTTTCCTGGTGCTTTTATTTGGTTACCCTTTTTCACTTGCTCATGTGTTTTCATTTAACTGTTACTTATCATGAGGATTGGTGCTCTTTTTCCTATGAAATATTTTTTTAATCCAGCTTCTTAAATTTTAAAGCAAATGTGGTGTGACAGCTTTAGGGAGGAAAGTGCAGAGGACAAGCTGGAACAGACAATATCTTCTGAAATTATCCTTAAGGAGGCACTTACCTTTTCTTAACAATATTCATGATTCTCTGTCTCATAGAAGTTTGTAACATGACCATATCTGAACAGAAAGATAGCTTTCTAGACTGCTGAAGAAATGGATGGTGTCAAACCCTACATAAGGACCTACAGACTGGAGAGCGCAGTTCAGCTCAGGGGAAGCTGTGGAGGACTTCACTTGACAGTAGACGCCACGGAGGCCATCATGATTGAATGTGCGGCATGCTCCACATGCAGCAGGTGTAATGAAAATGCTCTGGTGACCAGGGTTATGTGACTTGCATAGAAATTGCAGCTTAAGTAGGTTCTGAGGGTCTGACTATGGGCAGCTGTGAATTTTTCTTGAAAAAAGTTGACCGAGGATGTAAAGGTTGTTCTTTTCTCAAACTGATGGAGATTTTCTTCCCTCCCCTCCTGTCCCCCACCAAGAGTCAGTTCCCATCAACTCTGTGTGGGTGAGCAGATCCTGAGTACTTCTGGAAAACAGGCAGTAGATGCACTTCACACCAAATCTCGGGTCCACAAGTAATCCAGACCACCACCAGATGGTAGGTTGGCATTTTGTGATGAAAAGAGCCTGCTTACATGGGAGGATTTCTGAAAAAGAAAATTAAATGCCCTGCTGGCTTAAACTGATTTACTATCACAGAAGTCAATGGCAAATGGGGTGTTTTCTTTCCCTTGTCTCTTGTGGCCACTTTGTAGTGTAACGGCAGAGCAGATAGTTCAGCCATTCACTTCTCTGGAAACGGGAAACCTGGTGTTACTTTTGCTAGGAAGGATGAGAATTCTGTTAGTTTAACTAATGACAGGAGCAGGTCTAGTGTATATTTTCCTCATGATTTTAGCTCTGTAGTCACAAAAGTAGAAGCAAGAATAGATTAAACTCTTCAGCCTAATACAGAGAATCAGTTTGCATCTCAGACTGTGTGAGTCCTGTGGCATATAGTCTGTTTGCTTCCCATCCACAATGATTGCAGAGTAAAGCAGCAGTGGTCTGTACATACATCAGTGACCCTTAGAAAGCATGTTGCTGCCTTTAACTTTACATTATGCTTCATTAATGTAATTGAAGGGAACTCTAAATAATTAGTTGCAAACTGCATATAAAAAAAGTGTTTCTGACTGCCTCTATAGTTACGATAGTCCCCTGCAGATGGCTTTGCTGTGATTATTCAGTTTAATATTTGAGATTGAATTTAACCTTGTAACAGGGCAGCTATGGTTTTACTTATTGCAGAACAGTGACCTGAAAAGTTGCTTTACTTGGATTATTCCAGCTTGGGAATGTGTTTTGATGGTTTATGTACCATGCAGGGAGCATGCAGCTTGAATGAACTCAGAGAACCTCACCCCAAGAGATGCTGAACTCATTTGAAAAGGAGCTGATTAGGAACATGAGTTTGGAGAGAGAGAGAGAGAGAGTTTGAAATCTGACTGTTGTGTGATAGGCAGCCTTCTACTCTGCTGGATAGCTTTCAGGAGTCCCTTCAACCCTATAAGCCCCATTCAGTCCCTAGGAAAAAGTGTGCATGACAGGATGTAATTGGTGGTTAGATTATTTTTACATTTTTGTCACAAAATAAGTGGTAGCAGCACTTTATCTCTCCTTTATCTCTCAGGAAGTCTGCAACGAAGTAGTAGTAATTCTGGCAACCTGAAGTCTTGCTGGTCAGCCTGCTAAATTACCTGAATCAGAAACTTGGGGTGGGAGAAGAAATGGAGGCTGCCTTATTCCTTGTGCGATCTTTTGATATATTCCTGCCAGGAGGTTTTACACCCATGTGTATTTAGTACAGGTGCTTTGCAACAATTAGTGGGGAAGAAGAGTGAAGAAGGACAGGGAGAGTGAAAAATGAAAAAAATGCAATCATGATAAAGGAAGAAATAAAGTTTGGTAAAATCTCAGCTCTATGGAAGAAGACTCAGCAGACACCCTGTGGCTGACCAAGGGAAAAGAAAGGGATAGTACAGAGGTATTTTAAATCTGTGCCCTTCTCTTCTTCTTTTTATCTTCTGTTTTCATTTTTTCACTGTTACTCAAATTTACTTCCTTTGGAAGAAGAAAGGACCAAGGTGATCTTTTGCATCTGTGGTTACTAAGCTATACCTTCAAATTACTAAACTTCAACATGGACTTTTTTTTATATATATAATAGCGATAAAAAGGATCACTTTTTTTTTTTTTCAGATATTCCTCCCACGTTTCTGTGAACTCTAATGCAACAGCTTTGTAGTGCATCAGAGCCAGGAAGTGAAACTAGAATTGAAGTGTAAATGACCAAACTGTTTTATCTAAAATGCTTTCAACTCTCCTAATCTTGGGCGCTGCTCTCGGGACAAATAGTTTTTTTTTTTTTTTCTTTTTTTTAAGGTAGATCTATCTATCTTAGTAAGATCTGTTCTTTTATTCTGTCTCTGTTTGGACTAGATATTAATCCTGAACAGTTCTGGACCTGGTAAAGGAGCTGTTTATTCCTTCACTATGTGAAAACAAATGTTTGTAAATGAAAACCTGAAAAAGGATAAACTAAGCATGGTATAGGTAGGATGACATGTTAAAGAGTAACAGTCTGGCTATTTGTCAGCACAAGCTTACTGTACACAATACATTTGTCTACTCAAAATGCGTATGATAAGTGAAAGGAAAGAAGCAAACAAAGCCAAGAATTTTCCATTTTTATTATAACAGCATATGTGTGAGCAATATGGGATAAATCAAACCTACATGTGTATCTAAAGGAATCTGGGCAAGAATGCTTTTGAAGTGCTGTCTTGATTTATGTGAGCTTTTGGAGGCAGACATAGCGAGTCTCAGGTGCTACCCAGGTTTTTATGCTTGGGGAAGGAAATTCTTAAATCACTTTCTGAAGAGGCGTTTTCCCAGAGCAGCAGAGAAAGGGCCCCAAATCCCTGGGAGGTGCCTCTGGAAACCAGCTTTGATTGTATTCAGGTTTATGGTGTACAGTTTCCAGGGAACATCCAGGAATGAGGTATCTGAATCCCACTGACTTTCCATGGCTGCCTGAATTGCTTATGCTCTTTTGGATGTACCAGCCTTAATTTCCATGTGGTGATTGGGAAGATTAATTAAATAGGAGTGTCTGGGGGAGTTGTTAGTCCTACACCAGCACCACCCAGGGCAAAGCAAATGTTTCCAGTTAGATGAAGTGGTAACATCCCAAGGACTACCGAAGGACTATTTTTTTTTAGGTGAGAATTAAGCAGGTGCACACTAAATTGAGTGTCAGCCTGGGCTGCATAGAGGTAACCTGATACAGGAATGCGGCTCATGCCCGTGCAGGCCTAACTGTGAGGTAGTGAGGGCTATAGAAATTTTACCGTTCACTTTTGTAGAACAGTTCCTTGGTCTGCAGGCACAGATGGAAACTTTTTCAGGTGTAACATACAGAATCCTGTTTTTACTAGTGCTTCTTCCATACAGACAGATGGAAATTTCAGCCTGATAAACTACACTGTTACCAGGAGCTTTTGAAAACAATTTTCATAGATGTGTTTTGTGTTATAAATATTTGTTAGGTGTTAAATTCTGACCTCTTTCATTTATACTTAGAGTAGAGCTGATAAACTGCACATATCTTAGGAAGGCCCTAGGCATCTTGTTTTGCAGCTGAAATACTTCCTAGCAGTCAAAACAGGGAAGATCTCAAAAAGTTTGCTGATTTCTTTTCCCCTTCACAGGAGCAGAACTGCAGGCGGAACATTTAACCCCAGTGGAGACAAGGAACCCTAGCACATATGACTGGGTATAATTAGCTTGAAGGCCGGTGGTACTTTTTCAGTCTTACGCATAGGGAAGTGACCGTGTTACCACTGTTGAAACAGCAGCAGATTTAACTTTAAGGCTATATGTGCTTGCAAACTCTACCAAMCCCTACTGATGACCATGCACCAAAGAATAATTTCAGGACTGCAGAGTGGAGAATTTTCTGGTTGAAATTAGATTTTTTTTTTCTGAGGCTTGTTCTCTAACAGCATCTTTTCCATTGGGAACAAGTGAACACGTTGTTCTCTACCTGTTGTTGGGAGAATGCAACAGCTGGAAGGAGACCTGTGTGCAGGGAGAGGGGAGTCATGGTGGAATGGGGAAAGCTGGGAGGATCGCAGCACATGAGTGTGTACAGAATGCAAAGCTTATCTCACTGCAAGGAAGCAAGCAAGTAAATATTTGTCTGGGATATTACTCTTTAAGATTAAAGCAATCTGTGCCTCTCTTCCCCTTGGGGCTCTTGGAAGCTCAGCTGGATTTGCAAGTTAAGAAAAAAAATCCACTCTAAAAGGAGAGAAAAAGAAAGGAGTGCAGGCAGAGGATCAATAGGTCTTTTAGGGAGAAGACTTTTGCAATGGAGACTGAAAGTAAGAAGGAACCTAACTCATTTTGCACTGGAGTTAACATAATCTCTTTTATCATTATAAGGTACTTAAAATGTCACTGACGTAAACCTGATGGCATTTTACATTTCTCTGGCACTGTGTACATGACTGTCTGCAGTGCAGCAAAGTTGAGGGGTCAAGAATGTTTCACACAAAAAACAGTCCAGAAAAATTGCACATACTGACTCTTAATTCTTTGGGCAGAGAAGTACCTGCACATCTCTGCTATCACTGAGTCATGATATGAGGTTGATATGAGTGATGAGATTGAATGATGACTGGAAGCCAGACTGCCATGTTTTCCAGGCACTCGATGTTCACACAGGCATCCAGATCTACTTGAAATCAACTGTTTGGGAGTGTGATTGCAGGGTAATGAGCAACAGTTCACCAAGATACAAAGTATGTAGGAAGGGGTCATCCCTGCCACGCTGAATTCAGAGTTTAATGTAGAGGTGATTTTTTTTTTAAGATGAGCCACAAGAAGATTGCATCAAGTTTTATGGAAAGTGTGAAGCAAAAACAAAATAACTAGACATGTTAATTATGACATGATGAAGTCATTAAGTGTACAGTTTTTCTGAGGACTGGATTCTTATGGAATAGGTCTTCAAGAGTAGCTTCATGCRTATCTTCCTTGTTGGAGCATGAAATGGGAGCAAGGCAAGAGAGGAGCTGGGTTAGAGCTCAGAGGGAGCAGGGTATACTTCTAGATTAGCTGTGTGCATGTCTGGGCAGATAGGAAAGGTGATAGTGGAGATATTTACATGCAAAGACTGTGGCRGTTTCTTCCATGTGCAACTGGGTGTTCTTTAGGGTCAATCCTTATGATTTTGAAAGGTTTTGACCCCTCTATAGTTGAGGCTGGAAGGTAATTGTAAAAGCTATTGCAGTTACATCTGTTGAAGAAGAATCAAACTTACTACAGGAATGTGTGCCTTTCATAAAAGGAGTGGGATAGATTTATTCTTCTAAGGGATATCTCTGGCTTAGCTGTGTGTGCAGACACATACCACCAGACTCTACCCTTTACCTTGCCAGTGCATTTGTCTTCTCAAGGACTGGATTGAGGTAACAAGGAAATGTGGCCTGTCCTTGGAATGGTAATACTCATTCCATCACGCTTGGTTCTCTAAACTTAAGTGGGTCTTAGGAAACCCAACCAGGAGCATGTGTAGGAAAGTTCGGCTCTTCTAGACTCTGCTAAGAAGAGGGTAATGAAGAAACTGTTGTCTTTGTTTGGTGTGTAGAAGGAAATCATTCCAGCCAGTCCTAGAAAAWGCTGTTGTTCAGCATTCTTTGCATTAAAATCCTAGCAATACAGTAAGTAAATAAGCCCTTCCAGTGAATGTGAAAAACAACATTGAGGAGAAATATTGTCTTTGGAGCCTTTGAATCTGTGGCAAATATAAATCCAGCTGTTGGACTTTCAAGGTGGGACTGACATTTCAGATTGAAGGATGGATTAGATTTCAATTCTGACAGCGCTCGAAGTGCTGCTTCTGGCCTGTTTGATYTCGTGAGCTGAGGCTATTTCTGGTGGCAGTGCTTCTTGTGATCTGCAGTGATGAAACCCAGTATGATAAGAGTTTGGACACAGCTTACAAGGCATGTTTTCAGGCCAGCTGTGCCCCAAAGGTCCTATTGTTCAGAAGCTCAGATGTAACTTGGGCAGTTGCTTTTCACATGATGCCGCATGATGCTAAATGAACAGAGGTTTCTTTGTTGTCCGGGGCCGAGCTGCCCTACCAGCAGAAATTGAACTGAAATCAGCAGTTTACATCCCTTTCCTTTCCAAATCTGGCTGCCATTCTGCCAGTGCGCTCAAGTGTGAATTTGCCAATGCTGCGCGTGCGTGGTTTTTTCAGGCTTGTCATAATGTGGATGAAAGAGAAGCCTTACGTTTCTTCCCACATTTTAATACACTATGCAAGTTTAAAGGCCTTATTTTTAGATGGGGTATATGCTCAAGTTGGCTCTTGTAAGCACTTGTTTTGTGCGRCAAAGCAACCAACTGCAGGAACTGGGCAGCTGGCTAAGGCATGCATATTCAGAATTCATCTGCTGCAAGCCGAGGATAGAAGTTTTTACTAAAAGTTACACTACGCCAAGAAAATTACCCAGAGCTGCTGACTGGCATCAGTGGCATGTACAGCTGTATTGATGTTGATGACATTTTAACTCACTGGCTAGTAAAAAGCATGCTCAGCACTGTTTCAGAAAATAGTAGTTAGAGTTGACATGGAGCAGGGCATAAATACAGTTTTGAAATGGACTGGGGTTGGATATTGCTTTTGCTGGTCTGCCTTTGATCAGGTTGGCGTAGCACAGACGCTGCTGAGCTCGGCGACTGACTGGCACCTGCAACAAGTATTTCTTTTTCTGTGCATAGGCTGAACTGAAAGAACAGGATCATTGTGGCAGCAGGAAGAGAGCTGAAAAAAGTAGAGGGAAAAATCAATAAAAATCACCTTTTTTCCGCTTTCAGGCTGGGGTGGGCTAAGAGTCAGAGCTGAAGGCTCAAGTGTGTTGCCAATAATACTGAGGAGTATTAAAATTGGAAGAAGCAAAGACTTTCTAGAATAATGCCAGTTACTAGCAAGGTTTAATTGACTTTTAAGTAAGATTTAGCAGATGGAAGAAACAATACAACAAACTGTGCAGAGACTTGTCCCAACACCATTTTTCATTTGTCAACTTGTCATTTAAAACCTTGCCATAAGACATTTTAAAATATTTATAGTGTGGTTGGTTAATGCGTAGTGAAGCAATTGATGTATTGCATCTTTATGGACAACATCAATTTATTTTAAAAGCCTTTTCATTATATGACTTTTTCTATTTTCCCTATTTTAGAGGCTGAAATTTTTAAAGAAATAAATAAAAGGGTTATGCAGGAAATGGAATAGGACATACACTGTGAGATAAAGGAAGGGAGAAGGAATGATGGATCGGTAGGTGGGTCTGGAGGTTTAGGAAAGGATTATTATGGCTCTGAGAGCTGAGGGAGCCTTTAGGGTAGCTCCTGCAGCATCCAGCAGGAATAGCCCCTTGGGGGGAAACAAGTGGACAGTCCCTACCCTCCAAAGCCTGAATGAAGGATTTTTCCAGGCTAGATAGAGGATAAGCAGAGGTAATTTCTGCTCTCTGTAGGCTTCACATTACAGGATTTTTAAAGTGGGTTTTGATGCCTGCCAGCACGTTTGCAGCCATCAGGCAGCGGCTTCGGTGCCGGACGGGGATGCTGGCCCGGTCTGCCTGCGCCAGGACACCTCAACGGCTGTCGTCAGCTGCTGAGCTCTTCCCGTTTACTGCGCAGTGTCTGACGCTCCAGGTGCTTGAATCACAGTGGCATTTTAATATTCCTCCCAAGATGGGTCATCTGGCATTTGATGAGTTTTTCTGAGAGGGAGGGCAGAGAGGCTCCTTCTCTTTTCTTGCTCTTGTTTTGGCTGGAGCCAGACTTTTGCAAAAAACGGACTTGCTGCTGGGGTACGTTGTGTGCCAGCACTCTGCTGGGTTACCGCCCCTTTTGCGGAGACGTGCCAATGACATGAAGGAGAAAGGCATGCAGGCTTCGGTTGTTGTGCCTTCTGCCTCTTAATTCATGTTACTACTCATACATATTCAGTATCGTCACTCGGCCGGGTGCTTTCTGGAAAGGAGGAAATTGGAACGCGCTGGTGATTTTCTGGAGCAGCTGCTTGTTGGCATGAAGAAGGGGAAAATGTAGGCACTTTAGTACAATAAATACATAGTTTCTGTGGAAAGCCTTGGGAATGCCATGGAAAGAAGATTTTAAGCGGCAAAATCTGCAGTTTTTCTGCTCTCAGAACTTTCCACTGTGCATTGTTGCAGTGGATAGGCAATTTTACGAGCCAGYCTGTAGTTTTTGTGTCAGATGATTGCAAAATATATTGGGCTGGAGCAGAATGTACACATTTATGAGAGAAAACATGTATTTGAAAAACCATATTTTTCTGCCTTCACTTTTTTTTGAAATGCCTGCATAACTTATCTTTAATTCTTGAATGCATTTGCTTTCTTCAGATGTTTGTTTCAGTAAATAACTGAGTAGAATCTGCTTGATCAGAGAAGAACCAGCTAGTTCTGCAAACTTTGTGCCARTCTGCATGTTGGGGTGGGCCTGCAGCCAAGCTCATATGTCAGTTCGGGTCTGTTTTGGACAAAATAGACTGCTTATTTCTTTTCAGCCTTCCCTTCAGGTTTTTGTCAGTTTGGGCTCTGGCTCTCAGTGGAGTGGAGCTTGGAGCCACATTAGTGACAGTTTTCAGTGTTCTGGTTGAACGCACATATACAGCTGCACTAAAGAAAGGCATGTCTGCACTGGGAAAATTAAGTGTCTGCTTTTCAGCAACCATCTACGTGCTACCATAAATGGGTCTTGAGCATTTTTATCACTGCAGTGTGAAAACTATCACAGGTATCTGCTACAGGAGGAAATCGTTCTCAAACTTTGATTGCCAGCATGGTTCTGCCAGAATGGAGAGTTACTTTTCCATGCTGTCTTGTTTTTTCTCCTGACATGGACCAAACCTTTCTGATTACTTTGGAGCTTGCAGTACCCCAAAAGAAGTGAAGTTTTGTTAACCACAGCATGACCAAGGATCTCTAGTTTGATCAGTCTCTCCCTTGTGTTGGGCCAGTACAGRTGAGATGTGACTGACAATCCCTGTACTCCAAGTAGTCAGAGTAAATCAGACTGACCAGCAGTGGAAGAAGAGACCAGGAGGTGAAGTTACATCCAAAAGTTTGCTGTGCAACAGCGAGAGAAGGCAATCTTTGTATCTGCCCTTTGTGCTGCCCATTTTGGGTAAAATAGAGACAGCTGAAGTAAACACGAATTAAAGCAAATGTCAGTAGCTAATTTAGAGATAGTTAAAGGGTGATTAAAGGGCTTTAAAACTGGTCTGTCACAATCACATGGTAATGCTCTAGGTAAATAGACTAGCTTGCCCTGTCCTTTTACTTGGACAGGGACTTCCTCGGCCCAGCCACCAGTGGTGGTTTCTGGCAGCCCTCTCTGCCTCTCCTCTGTGTGGTCTGAGCACAGTGAGGTGGGTGCCAGCTCTCAAGCCACCAAAGAACACGATAGCAATGATTTTCTCCTCCCTGACAGTGGATGACTGGGAGTCACACACCCCCTCCCCSCAGCTCTCCCCCCACGTTGCTGGGGTGGCTAGTGCAGAGGACGTAGCGGTATCTTTCCTGGAGGACGGTCCCATTTAGGTGCAGAGCTGCCAGCTTGTTTGGCTGCTGTGCCCTTCAGCTATCTGCAGCCTGAGCTTTCTCCTGAAGGAGAGGAGGTCACGACAGCCTTGGAAAGGGCCTGGCTTATTTTGCCATGTGGGAAATTTATTTATTTATTTATGGCTTATTTCACCCCTGTCCCCACCCTGGCCACCGCATTTGGCAAACATTTCCCCACCACTCCCAAGTAAGAGAGTCCCATCTGCATGTTGTGTTTCCCTGGCGGAGTGAAAGGGCTGTAGGGTGGCTGCTGCAGCTCTGAGCTGCATTTACGATTGCATCCATCCTGACTCAAAAAGTTGATCCACACGGGCCTGCCCTGGGCCTCCTTCATCCCATGGGCTATCTGAGAACCAGATCCATGTTAGCTTGCACTGCTGCTGCCAGCAAATACGTGCTCTTTAAAACAGATTTATTTCGTTCGTTATCCTGCAAGGATCTAGGAGAATATCTGGAACAGGATRCTTTATCTGTAGGTAGTATTTGTGTTAAAGCTGTCTTTTTCTGACATGGGTTAGGAGAAAGAAGAGAGGTAGATTTTTCACATAGTCAATCCCCTTTTAGTTTAGTAAGAAATTTTTAGAAATTTGGAGCTTTTAGCAGAAGGCTCAAGAGTCTGAAATACAAAAAGATTTAAAGGGACTATGTAAAGAATTGTATTTTCCTCTTGTTGGTTGCCACCAACAAACTTATATTATGCATTAAGTCAGAGGAAAAGCCCTGAACACCGCCTGCTACCACTCAGGCTTCTGCAAGGGTCATTAAGTATTTCTGAATGTGTATGAATGTTTCGGAAATGTACAGGAGAAAGAAGGGGATGTAATTGTAGCCAAATAAGGCTCTGARCCTGTTGTTGCTCTAGTCACTTTATTTGCAAAAGGATTTTGCTATGAAGGTCTGCTGTTAGCAGCAGTTCTGATGTCATCTGCATCTTGTGCCTACATTGGATTGTCCGGTCCTAAATTCAATCTGAGTTGCAGGTGTGATTACTCATGCCACCAGCTCACCTCTCCCTCTGCATGAACCAGCTGTGTTGCTAAACCCCACTGCTGACCTCTGTTGTATCTTGTCCCTTCTAGGAACCTGTGTGAAGTGCAACAAAGGTGTGTATGGAGCCAACCAGGCTTGCCAGGCAATGGGCAATCTCTACCACGACGGCTGTTTCACCTGCGGAGCCTGCAGTAAGTACTGCCTTGCCCAGCTTGCCTTTGCTGCCATGTTTGAGTAGAGCTGTGGCAAATTCTTCTGGATCGACATTCTTCTGATTTTGAAAAAAAAAAGCGGTTATTCAATTATGTGCCAGATGGAGTTTGTTTCAGCTGTATGTCTTTGTGGTGGTGTTCACTCTTTGTTTTTGAATAGATTCTTGCAAGGCATGTAGAAAAGATATTTTGGATTATGTCTGCCTTCAGCTTTCTGGTATGGAGGACAGTTATTTTCATTCCTTTGTGTCTCGGTATAGCCACATTTCCTTATTTATGAGAGTATTTTTTTAAAGTGACAGTAAATATGCTATAACTATAACTGTTTTTTAGATTTATTTTTTGTTATTTGGCAAGTCAGACTTTAAAGCCCTTGCAATCTGTGAATCCAAAAGAGAGACACCACTATGAATACCTTGCTTGTCTCTGTGGGCTTGCCAGATGTGTGTGGCAGCAGCTCTGTGAAAGTAAGATGCAACCTTTTGTAAGGGGAGACAGTTTTTCTCTTGCTTTCATTTCTCCTGTCTCAGCTAAGTCGCTGTGGGGTGGCAGCCAGCTCAGCTAGTTTAGCCTAAAAAGTTTCTGCCTAGTCTAGTGTGCTGTCTGGCCTGAGAGCCTGTCCAGAGAGAGCGGTTCATCTGCCTGCCTTAGACATTGGGTTTAGGATGTAGCTCCTTCCCCTCAAAGGGAGTCTGGACCAGCAGCTCGGACCAAATGCCTGTTTTCTAGCTGGCACAAGCAAGGTTGATCCTGCTGCATGTCTCCAGCATGGTCCTGTTGTATGTGTAGCATGTGGTATGTGTGGGAGGCTCCAATCTGTATCTCTGTGACACTATCTCCAAAGAAAGTGCCTGGCAAAAACTATYGGTCACTGAAATGGCTGACTGTCCCGCTGGGTGCCAAAAATGAGAGCATGGTGAAAGGAAGAACGACAATAGTTTTTATTTATAGACATTGCTCATGTGGCACCCACACTCCTCACCTTGCTGCCCTTGAAGCACTATGGTTTTTCGTCACTGTGTTTTTACTTCATACGTGATTTTTACCAGCTGTAATAGCTTTGTCCTTCTGAGGACTTCTTGTCAAAGCATTTACTAGCATGAATGAGCCACGTGACACATCTTGCTTTTTGTTTTTTAAGCTGCACAGACAGAGAAACTGAGCCATGGGGAGACCAACAGCTTGTCTCTGCCTGCTTCCTTTCAGTTGGTTATTTTGCTAGTGGTATCAGAATAGGAGCAGGGATGGCAAGCTCTGCAAAATTTGCCTACAAACCCTACTAAGTAGTTAAACAAGCCTGGTGAAACTCCACACTGCTTTTCATACCCAAGACATAGTCTGAAGCTTGCTGGAGCTTATAGTGTGCTTCAGTGTATGAATTCTCCTAAGCGGCTTTTAAAGGAAGTCTGTGATGGAGCTAGGATGAGCACCCAAGTCTCTTGATGCCACTCCTGGCTGTATTTGTAACACAGTGTTTTTTGTATTCTGTTATGTTTACTCTGGGGCTAGTAGCATATTTGTAGAAGTGTAGCTATATATATATACATGGCAGCAGCAAGAATAATAATCCATCTGGTGATTTGTTTATATCAGTTTGGTTTTCCCAAGATGAACTTTTTTTTTCCTGTGTTGTGTTCAGAATTGTAAACTTGTCAGGACTGCGAGGGAATGTTTTATTTGGAGCTGTAAAGTTGGAACAAATATAGAAAGGTGTGTGTGCTATTTAATGATACTTGAACCTTGAACTCTGCTTGCTTCCCAACCGTCCAACAATGACTGCCTTCCCTAACCTATGTTTTCAGTAGAGCACTTCCCTGTCATCTGATTGAAGACAGGAAAACTGAAAGAAAAGAAGTGTTTGCAGGTGATGGCAATTTCCTAGAGGCTCAGAAGTCAGCAGCTTGCTCTTTTGTCTCTTTTAAATTAATTTGAGATCTTTTCCCACAGTGAGAATTTGTGGCTCCATCCCAGGGCTTTACTTCAGCAACTTTTTACCCTTTGTGTTCAGAAAGCCTCCAAATTACCCTTTCACACCAATCTTCTGTTAAAAATAATTCAACAGCAAGTTCAAGCTGTCTTAAATTTCTAAAATTACCACTGTGCAATTGATGCTTTAGAAATAAATGTGTAGATTTTAGAACTGGCTTTACCTTCTTTATTTAGAGACCAACACTACAGAGGTATAAGTATTTACTTCCATTTATGTTTATAGGTGTTTGGTTAAGAGACAACTTAATCCCTTTTCTAGTGAAGGGGGTTGATGAGGACTGAAACAGCAGCTTATTCTATTAGCTGCTTATTCTAAAAGGCAACCSTTTCCAAAATTTTCCAAGACAAAATAGTTTGTGTTTTAGATGAAACTGGAAAAAGGGAAAGAAGCTTAGTTTAGCCATACTCAAAGGTTAGTTTAACAAGGTGAAGCTGGTTTTCCCTGTTACCTGGGTAGTAACTGAAGACTCTCTGGAGATGTGCTAGGGCAAAGGATTTCAAAGGGAATGCTGCTGGTTAAAAAATGGAGTAATGATAGAAAATACTGTATTTCATTATGAGAGAAGAAAAAGGAAAGGAAAGCCATCAGTCTAAATCTACTATTTTACATGTATTGAACATACAATATATTTAGGCAATTTGTGTGCTGCAGGGGGTGGACAGAAATCTTACTTTTTCTCAATGCCCTGGAACATTGTGGTAGAAAACACAACTACTGTCAGCAAACCAGAGAGAAACAGATTTCCCAAAATCCACTCGTTTGCAGTGAGGCGCACACATAGCTGGCTTTGCCTTACCCTCACTGTGGCCAGTTCTCCCAGTCGCTCTGGGGCAGTAGTTTGTGTGGTGCGTGCTGTGCGGTGTGCATGGGCTGGCCCGAGCCTTGCTGGGGTTGTGCCTTCCTCGAACAGTGCCGGGACACTTCCTACACCAGGAGGGGATCGTGGCTGTAGCGGGTCATTCAGGCATGCGTGTGCATACRCAGATCTTGCTGCCAGGAGTGACACTTGGTGATGTCCCCTCTGTGGAAGAGGAATGATTTTATCCTTTTACGCAGATGTGGGTCCTGGTTCATTGCTGTCCCCAAAGGTACAGGCTGTTGGAAGGTGGGTCGCAGTAAAAGAGAGAAAAGTCGTGATGCCAAAGGCTCTGCTGGAAGTTGAATGCTGACATCTTGCAGAGCAAGTGGAGGAGAGCCAGTTAGCAGATCTGAAGCATTAAGCCAACCCGTTTCTCAGGGAACGTGTGCTGGCAGCGATGCTACAACGTACGACCTCCCCACTTAACTGGGCTCTGAAGTGGGCAAGAGCAGGAGGCAAGGTGCTGCTGACAAGCTGCTGCGTGTGTCCCGCATTTCCCAGGGCTCAGGGCCAGTCTGGCTTTTTTTTCCTCTTAGTGGCCGTGTTGCAGTGGGTTTCAGTAGAGCCCTGCTGGAGGATATTGAATTTTGTTTTTCCTTCCTCTCCTCCCAGAGCATCTCTTCTAATTGCTCAGAATAAGCATATGGTACCTTCAAGGATGTGTTTGCTTCTTTCCTTTTCAGTCCGCTCACTGGCAAGCGAACAATAACAAAAAGGGCCATACTCTGCACATCGAGGAAATGACTTCTCCCCTTCCCTCTCCACTCCCAGGCGATTTGCTGGTACAAGAGAAAAGGAAACGCGCTTCAGATGTTGCACGTTTCTGGGAGCGCTGTTCCGTTCTCTTTCCAGCCCTACCCATCACTGCGGTCCAGCAATGTTAGTACTGTTGTTTACTTGTTGGTTTGCCATTTAGACCAGCTTTTCAGCATCTGTTGCAAATTGTTCCCAATTATATTACAATYGAGAAAAGGACTTTACATTGTTAAGCAGTAAATGTTATTCCTACATTTCAACCTGTTTTAGAAGCTCAATATAGGCCCATTTCTCCTCCCAGTGACATCTTAAGGCAAAGCTCCCAGTGACTTCCAGAGAGGCCGACTTACATGTGCTGCCCCCAGAAAACTGTCTGTAAACCTGGAGCCAAGTCACAAGTTTCACTTGGGCTTACAGGAGTATAAATGAGAGCATAATTTGGCTTATTATGTACAGGAAACTACTTAAGAAAGCTCAAGTCCTTCCCATTTGTGCAGTGGCCTGACTGTGCTAAGGAACACAAGCACTTTTTACCTCCTTGGTAAAAAGTAAAAGGCAGAGGAAGGTGTGTGTTGGTGTTGCAGGACTTCCTTGTATCTGAAGGAAGGCAGCGCTGGAGTGAGGCCCTCGTCGTAGGTGTGTTTTTCCTCGCATCTGTACATGAATGGCAAGGCTGCCAGCAAATCSCACTTGGAAGAAATCCTCACTTAAAAGGGCAGTTTCCTGTGTCCAGTCTGCAGTGATTTAAAGCTTTCTTAAGGTGCTTAGGAGAAGTAGGGCGTGTGTTCGCGTTTTTCCCTTCCAGCAGCGTGCTTTGCAGCCGGGTCTGCTGTGTTTGTAAAGGTGTAACTGAGTTGACTTTCTGATTAAACGGGCTGGATCTCAGCTGCTTAACTGATGTCTGGGATGGTATGAACGGTTCTGCCCTGAGGTAGTGGAGGGCACCTAAGGTAGTGGAGGATACCTAAGAAGAATCCCCGCTCCCCACCGGCCCCCTTGCAGGTTTAGGTTATTTCTCTCTTTCAGGACATCGACCACAATGCAGATGCAGTGCCCACGGGTCTGTCATTAGCACGGGGAGCACGTGCCTCTTTACAGGCCTTCTGGGATCCGTCCTATGATACCACTGGGGTAAATACGAGGAGACTTTTAACCGCCAGAAAAACAAACATTTCCCTGAACGATGTTGTCTGCCCAGCTGCAAAGCACGTCTTGAGCAGCATATGTGGAGGCTCTGGCTTCTTTCTGAAAAGTGAGTAGTTGAGCTGTGTTTTTAARATCAAGAGGAGTTCATCTTGGATACCATCCAGTACAGACTGTCTTTGAGAAGTCAAGGTTTCTTGTGATTTCAATCCTAACATTTCTGCACTCATGGAACAAACACTGAATATCTGCACTCCAATAAATAAAATATACAAAATTACCTTTTAAGGTAAAGCATGTTGTCCTCCAGATATTTTTATCTGCTATCTTGCCATTTTCATTTTCGTGAGGATTTCTAATTTTGTTCGTAGTTGGATTTGCGTCCAAATACTGCTTTGGTTTCCCAGATACAGAAAGCTGAGAGGGTCTACCCAAGGTGTCGGGGGGAAACAATACCTCACGGAACTAAATTTCCAAGATTCTTTGTTTTCTGAGATACATATGTTCAGAGATAAATGATAGACAAGAGCAATTTGTTGAACAGAGCTATGTGTATGGTACAGGCTTGAGTTGTCAGGAAGAAGAATTTACTGTTTTATCTGAGCCGCTGGTATGCAATGGAGAAATTTTGGCATAGAAGTCGAAACAACAGATTTAGAATTATTACTTTGGCATTTATCTTCTTGTTTGTTACAAAGCAGACATGCAAACAGGGTAGCTTTTTGTAGAGGGCGAGAGGAAAAAAGAGACTTTGGGCTGTTTCTGCCATTTCAGTAAAAATATCTGCCTGTGGAAGTAAATTTAAAAAGAACCCTCAAAAA
>NW_028186479.1:5998197-6053813 GCF_003343005.1 Rhea americana | reverse complement strand
CCCAGTTTGATGGGCAAACATTTTTAGTTAACAAATAGTTTGTTACACATTAACCTTTTAGGTTGCTAGGAAATCACAAGTACTCTCATTTTTCTGAAAAATAACCAGAGCTCATTTAGTTTATGATGTGTCCTCAGAATACAAAAAAATGCAGATATTTCAAGGTGTTGATATTTATTATCTCACTAGTAAGGGGACCTTACAATAGATGTATTTCTAACCAGCTGTATCTTTTCAGCATTTTTCTCTAGCACTCAGCCAGGCATGTATCTGATTGCTGTCGGTTGTCTGGGAAATAACCTTTTCAGATGTACCACCACTGCGCTTTAGAGAATATGGTTCTTGTACTTGAATCACTTGGTCCTTGGAGGAAATCTGAAAGCCAAAAAAAGTGCAAGGAACATGTCAGAGATGACTATGAAGGAAATCAGTAGGCGAGGAAGGAAGTCAGAGAGAAAGAACTGGTTGCAGGGTGGTATGAAGGAGGCATAGATGTTAAACTGAAACAGAAAATCCAAGACAAGGACTAGATTTTGTATTGCAAAGAAGTGGGAATCCTGTGTGCTTGCCAAATTTCAGAATTCAGCTGTTGATATGTCTACATTACCCCCTTTTTTTTTTTTCCCTAGAGCTCGTTTATTTTAATGTCTGTGTAAGGGTAACAGGCTGCGGGGCCAGTGGTAGGATTTGAAATAACACAAGTTGGCTGTGTTTTGCTACTCCTAAGGATTTTTTTTTTTTTTTTTTTTTTTTTTACATTTCACAAGCTAGTGGTGTTTAGAGGCATCAGATGTCATTTACTAAACAAGGTAGGTAAGGTACGAAGCAGTGTAAATGCGAACATGGCCCTCTGGCTGGGCTAATTAGCCTTGCTGCTGTGATTATAAAGCATAGCTACTTGCAGCTCTGCAGCTTTCGGTGACTCTGGGCTAATTATGTTGTATAAGCATGCCCCATATTGGTAGATAACCCGTAGAAAAACAAGGCCATGGTCTTTGTTGACACTGCTAAATTACACTACGGCAGAAGGTTACCTTATTATGCAAGTGCAGCTTAATTCCAGACAGAAGGACAGATAGCTTTGTCCACTGAATTTCCCCTCAGCAACTTGTTAGGCACAGGTATGTTGCCATTATCTTCAATGCAAAAAATGGCTAGTGGAGGCAGAATTCACATTTCTTGTAATTGGCTCGTGCAAACTCTGAATATAAAACCACTAAGTTGATCTGCACGTGTGAGAAATGTGCAGCTCTTCAAAGTGGGCAGTGTTGAATATTAGCTAATAATCATACTACAGCATCACTTTAATAAAATTAACATACGAGAGTCTGTGTAATAAACGATGTATTTTCGGCAAAAGCAATCTCAGTAAAGATTCAGACATGCCTGGCATTACAGACAGTTTGGAGACAAGGAAAGCATCTGTGGATGTTTCAGCTCCCATCTAAATTGCTGCCTTGTTCTTACTTTCTGTCTTTGGTCGCTCAGCTCGCTGGTGAGAAATCCCCGCTCTTTGCCACAGGAAGTGGTTGCTGTGCGTGGAAAAACACCAGAGCAGGGCAGCTTTCATTGTAGGATGAYGCTACTTGTTCCTCTCCTGGCCAGGCAGGAAAAGACAGGTTTGAGGTTGCTTTGGGATCTGGGATGAAGGAGCTTTGGCACAGTCCGAGCATCCTCAGTAGATATCCSTGCTGGAAGGGTGCAAATCTGCCGTGGTAGGTAGCAGGAGCAGTGAGGGGTTATGCATACGCCTGGTGTTTTTTATTGACGCATTGTATCAGTTGCACATGGGTTTTGTGCTGCGCAAGAATCGGGTCAAAATGAGAACAAAAGTTGTAATCTGTAGGGGCTATATACCCAGTCTTTCTGGTCTGTTTGTTTTTTAATGTGATCTTCACAATGCTTCTTTTTGTTAAGATAAATTCTGCTGTAAGACTTGTAGGAGTTTCCTGACAAAGTTTTCAAGTGATATCTATGAATAATTTTCTAGGGATTAGCTTGAGACACACTGAGGCTTTCCACAGCAGAAGAAATTTAAAAATTGATCTCTCATGTAGTTTCAATTCAAAGCTAGTTCTAAGGCCAGGGTCAGAAGCAGTATTTTTAACCACTTTGGAAAGTTTGTTGATGCTGCTCTTTGTGAGGAAGCAAAAAATATGGGAATGCTTTGAAGTTTTCCTTTTCCCAACCTCCTCCAATTACAACTTCAGACTTTCCCTATGCTTGCCTTATCTGGCTGCATTTTGCAGAGACCACTTTGCGGGAAGCAAAGCTTACCTCCACCTTCCATTTCCCCTGAAAGCAAGAGTCTTTCTGGGATCAGGGCACAGGAGAGATGTTGCTTAGTGGTGTGGCCTCCTGTGAGTTTGTAATGTTCCTTTTTTAGAGCSCTTTCTGCCCTCAGCTGTGGTTTGCTTTGCTATTCAGCACGGCTGGCCATTTGTAGCATGTGCGGTGCAGCTAGAGCTTGCTTTGGGCTTTCTGGCCTCAGATCTCTTTCACAGAGCTTTGTTTTTACTGCCTTGAATGTTTTGTGAGACTCTGGAGGGTATTTTGCAATTGTACAATAAAACTGCTATAGCCAAGTGACAGAGACTGAGCAATTCACATGTTAATGAAGTTGCTGTATCTTAGAGCAGTTGCTTTTAAGAGATACCCTATCCTTCTGCCATTGTTTCACCAAGACTTTGATCTGAACTGACGTATCTGCCTGTTAATCAGAGTCTGAATATACCTGATTTGGGGTATGTTCAGACACCTAAGTGACTCTTTGATGCAGCCCTAGTTTAAGAGTGGTTGGAAATGTTAACATTTCTGCATCAGATTCTCTGCTGCATCCAGCCTTTGACGGTGAACAGCAGAAATGGGACAGAAACCAGAAATCAATTAGAGTCCTCTGATGCTGTGCTTGGGCTGCTTTGCACAACAGGTCCCTGTAGTGTGGGTCAGTGAAGTCAGTATGTTCCAAAAAAGCATTTGCCAGCTGAGGACTGGTTGGTCTCAAGTCCTGCTGAATGGTGGGCAGCAGGGAGTTCTGTATAGTGACCAGGGTGGGGGGGAGGGTTATTTGAGGTTTCTGGGACCTGTATCTGCTGTGGTGCCTACAGGCTGTGAACGAACTCAGATCTGAATCTCCTTACAGCCTTACATGGGGAGAATAAGAGATAGGGGAAAGACTGCAGCTTGAGGTAGAGCCATCCAGCATTGAGGAGGAGCTTTATTTGATCCTTAGTGCCTAGCAGGTTGGTGTTTCCAGCCTGTTGTCTCCTGACCATGTGAGAAGGCTATCCCCCTGACTCCAGAAGCTGAAATACATACATATATATATATGTATATATTTAATCTGTCATTAGTAATCACATGTCCAGATTCATCTTATAGCTGTGATACTACTCTAAGAACTGATTTTTTTTTTTTTTTTTTAATGCCAAGGATTCTCAGCCCAAAAGGGATGGCAGAAGCAGCTGCCTACGTGCAGTACTTCTGGCCCATCTGCTGTGCAGATACCCCAGGGAAGTCTGTGGCGCTTAGGTAGGTGAGGTAGGGTCCACGCAAGCCCTGAGGCAAAGCAGAGCTCCTGGTCTTACATCCCCATGGGGCTCTGTGGTCTGAAGATGGCCCTGCACAGTGATATGCATTGAGAGTAACCTCCTGCCTTTGAACATGGCTTTGTGGCCTCATTCTCCTTTTAGTAAATAATGCAGAAACAACTTCAAAAGAGCAAGTTTGGTCCAACTCCCCAGCAAGTAAATGACAGAGCTGCCAGCATCCTCCTTGAGCTATTGCAAGTGCCTAGTAAACTTCTCTCCAATATAAACTTCAAAAGAAGAGAGCTGTCATTTGAGAAAATGATACAGACAAAAGCAGCAGCATCCTRGGAGCGCAGCATGGTGGTATGCCTATTATCAGCTGCTAGGCAAAGTGCGTTTATTTTAGCACAAAGGCACTACTGACTGAGCTTGAAATATTCTGAATTTGGTGCTTAAATGACCTTCAGGTCATCCTGAAGGTCCCACAGCTAAATGGATTAGACAGACGTGTTAAGGATGAGCAGTACATAAAAGCACAAGGATCAAACCTCCTGTCAGGGAAAGGAGCATGAAATCTTGTAACAACAAGTGAAGATGATAGGGTGGAAATGCCAAAGAATTTTAATTGTCTAAATTTTTGCAGATAAGAGATTAGCTAAATTCAGAGTGAAGGGAAAGTAAAATATGGTCAGGAGTTAGCATTTTAAGACATGTTAGAGCAGTCAGTCCTGAAAGTGGCAAGTCATTCATTAATATTCCTAGATTTATCAAAGGGTGTCATCTCTGCAGTCACCTCAATGATGCATGTTTGAACTAAGTAGTGATCAATCTGGGATTCCTGAGATATAGTCYGAGTTCCCGATGCTTTCCGTTGGTGAAGCTATGACAGCGTGTCTGTGCCCAGACGAGATCTGTGCCAGCCGGGGCGGCCCAGGCTCGGAAGTGTCACTGTGAGGGAGACGTGTTTAATTTAAAGCGCGTGTAGAGTTCTCACTACTTAGTGGCTTCCAGCACAGGACCTGCTGGYTAGCGACACTGGAAAAGAAAAACGGCGCTTTCTGAGAAGTGGAGCTCAAATTTGTAAAAAGTAAATAGCACCGGTTTCTGCTGYTGGATCTCTCCGTTTCTGATGAGCCTGGGAAATAAGCACGCGTTTTGGTCCCCAGAGCCTCGCCTTTGCACGCGCAAACGCAAGTTGGCGGGTCAGAGGCCGGCCCGGTGCGTTGGCCACGGAGTAGGGGCYGGTGGCTACCTCGGCGCTAGCCAACAAAGCGGGGCTGGCTCAGGGGCTCAGGCACCGTCCCGCACACATTCGTGTTCCTCGTTTACTCGCACGGTTTTTGCTGTGCTGGCTAGCATCTCCCAGGCAGTGCCTGGTTTGGGAGATAACGCGAGCCGGGAGCTGATTCCGGTAGGCGGTACGGACGAGGCTGCGCCGTCCTGGGAGGGACCCGAGCCGTTGCCACGCTGCTCTCCTCGGCGCTGTGAAGCAATCCCAGCCTTGTTTGTTTTACTGGCGTGGACGTAGCCAGAACATCCGTTCCCCAGCTCCACTGGGACAGTCCCCAGTTCAGCCACGGGGAAGTGAACTTTTCCTGTATCTTGGTTTCCCATGTGCATGATGAGATGTTTCCTTACCTCAAGAAATCCTTCCACGTGTGGGGAGGGAGAGGCTGAGAGGGGCAAACAGAGAAATCTGCTTTGTTTGCAGGCACCATTCCCTGATCTGGGCTCTGTTYCCTCAGCAGCTGCATGGGCTTTTCCGCAGTGCCACTGGGTTACTCATTTTTCTGACAAATTTCCTTTTATGTTTCTGCCAAATGCTTTAAGAAAAAARAAGTCGCAGAGAGGTGTAGAGCTAAAAGTAATCAAAATGACCACCTGTTCCCTAAAGAAAATAATTAAATCATTCCCCCCTTCCCTCCTCGAAGTATTCTTGGTGTTAGCACCTCTTCTTCATGTGCCCCCATGAAATCAACAGCCAAATTATAAATCCTTTTTTAAAGGGGTTTATCCTTCTGCTAAAGGAGCTTACAGCAAAACCCCAGGCACAGAGTGCTAGCTGTGACAGTCTTCTGAAGGGCTGTTGCAATCAATCTTGACCTGCTAATGTCARGGGGTTAAAAATATACCTGGTGTAGGACACCTCTTAAGTGGTTCTTTTGGTCACTGTAGAAAAATGGCTTGGTGGCAACCCTCCAAGCCTGACCCCCTCTGCTGGCTGGGGGGGGGGTCTCACGGGTACTGCTCACACACCGGTCAGGGCCTTTGTCTGGGAAAAAAAAAAGTCCTAATTTTTATGGTGCATGTGTCTTTTCTTCACCGTTGCTGGCTTATTTTTGTGGAGGAACATCGCATAGAGATGGAAAGTCACTTGAGCAGCTGGATATTTAACTGAACTAGAGCACGTGTTACCTTGTAGCTTAAAATAAAAATTTAATGTTTCATTTCTTCATTTTTAATAGCGCCACATCCCAGTGCTGCATATAAATCARTGGGAGATTTGCATGATTATTGCTTGCTGCCTCAGGCCTCGTGGTAACCTCGACAATGGCTTTGCAAATCCCCCTGTCCAGAGTCGCGCTTTCCCTCCCCAGAGACCTGAGCTCCCCRCTAATGCTGCAGCACATCAGGCTTATCTGTATGGAAAGGCAGGAAGGTTTATTGTGTGAACACGCACCTTGGATTATTTGGCCACAAAGCTAACAAGTCTGAGATTAGATTTATTATTATTATTATTTTGGGCTCAGGGCTGTGTTTTGGTGTCAGTAACCTTGATGGAATATCAGTGTGAGATAAATCAGGGCAGAATGGTTTAGCCTAAAACACATATCCTCCTGGAGGCAAACACTAAAATATGTGCGTAGGGCAAATTACATTTTCTTCTACTATCTGGGGTGCCAGCCTGTGTACAGAAAGACCATCGTGTAGCCCTTGCTTGCCTGTCRCATTGGTTGTGCTTTGGTTAGGTTTGCGAAAGAGTGGAAACCTGTATCCCTGGTGTACGTTGTTCCTTGGGTACTTTTGCCTGGCAGGATCTGTACCTCGCGGAGAACGCCCTGAAAGGGCTGCTGGTAGCACTGGTAGGTGGGGCATGAGGCCGAAGGTGCCATGCTCCCTCAGTTACGCTGCTCCCAGCGTCCATGGAGACATGCCAAGGTTGAGAGGGGGAAGGAGGGCTGGGGGTGATGGTAAGTGATGGGTGGTGGGTGATGGAGCTGGGGCATCCTGCACCCTGCTGTGATGCCACTGGTGTGTATATGTGTGGTGTCCCTRCTGCTGGGTTTGCACAGCCCTGCTGGCTGGGTTGACCTTGAAGGTGGCTGTGGCARGTTCTCCATGGATCAAAAATAGAAATCTGGGTCTGTATGCAAGAATGTATGTCAAATGTGCTGAGGAGCAGTAAGCAGTGAGCTGCTGCACTGTGATGCTTTGGTTTCTCATGTTTTTCTCTTGACCAATGTCTGTTTTCAGATGACAGACCAGCTGAAACTATTTGACCTTATTGAAAAGACTGGGCTGCAGTCTAGCCATGGTAGCTTGCTGCATTTAGATCATCTGTCACCTAATGGTCATGCAGTTATCCCCACTGGAGATTAAAAGGGAAATGGAGCACACTAGAGTGATGCTCTGACTCATATGTAGTCCAGTAAATGCTCAGCTGAGTAACATGTACAGCTTATCCAAGAAATTGATGTGTATACAAACCAGGGCTTATTTTTCAAGAAATACATACTAGCACATTCTTTGCTTGCCCTGATGGGTAAGAATTAGATTGAGCCTTATGGACTAGTGGTGAAATGTTGTCTGACTGAATTTACTGCTAAAACTTTTGAGCTTCTTTGGAGTCTTTCATTTCCCCAAGAAGCAGCATGTGTTGTTATCTGGCCTGAGAGTGCCCTCTGGTGTACACATGAGATGATATAGATTTTCACTTACTGAATTGGCTTTACTTGGCTTCTTCCTTTTCTTAAATCTTCCCAAACAGCGTGATTGTTCGTTGAAGGCTACCAAGTAGATAAATGCCATAAAACACCCAGCCGTGAGCTGCAAACCTGTCACTTGTGTCTTTCCTATTTATAAACCAGCACTGCTGGTAATTTTTTTTAAACAATATTTACCACGTGCAGTGTATCAAGTGTCAGGTGTCCAGGTTCAGACTTTCTTCCCAAGGTCCCTGACAGGTCCCAGAGACCAGCCCATGGCATGTTCTGGTGCTGTGCCTGGACTGCAGTGCTGCCCCTCRTTGCTGGCCAGCCCGGGGCACGTGCCTGGGGGTTTCTTAGTGGAGCACAGCAATTCGTCCACTGCGGTGTTAGGCAGTGGTTTCAAAACCTTGGTTTAACAGGGCAAGTGGGTTGTGAAGCAGTAGAAGCATCATTTTATAAATAAACAAATCGTAGCCTTTTTCCAGAAGGATAGAAGGACGTTTAGAAGAAGCAGAGACAGTGTAAGCACATGTTGCAGTAGTTATGTCAAACTGGAAACGGAGAGTAAATGTGAGGCATAAATACAAAGACCATTATAAATATAAATTTTCCTCATATGTAAAGCTGTTTCTTGTGTCATCTTATCTCTGTTAGGACATACTGATTTGAAAAAACCCACAAAGCACATTCAGACTTTTAAACCTTGTTGGCACAATAATGAATGTGCTGGTGCAGAACAGAGAACAGCATGTTCAGTGCTCCAGCCCCAAGCTTTTCTCAAAATGTATCAGATAATAAGAATGATAATATCTTATATATCTCATCTGGCAGCTGCTGGCAGTAGGCAAAGCACCTTTCAGTGGTACAGCACTAGTATGACATTTTTAAGCAACAAGAGCTAGTGTGGATTATCCTCTGCACATCTTTTCTTCGCTCAGCAGGATGCCTGCAGTTACTGCTGGGCCTGCTCTTGTGAGGTTATTTCATGCTGTGCTAAATGTGCTAGGAGGTGATCCAGGCATGTCAGCCTATCACCTCGCTACCCAGAGGTGAGACTCTTGTTAGGATCCAGCAATCAGCCCTCAGCAGTCACTGAGGACTGTCTGTGTTAGAAAACATGCTGGAAGTTGGGAAGGCCTGTGCTTGAGGTGGATGCTGGTCTTCAGTCATCCGACTGGTGCTTTGATGTCCTTGTTGTGAATCACCTCAGTTATTTGCGATGCTGTTTTGCTGCATGATAAGTGATGTGTGTCCTAAGGCATTTCCAGCAGCCAGTTTTTGCTCATTTTTTTCCCTACTCTTTACTGACCTTTTTCTTCTCCTTGTGTTTTTTTCCTTAGGTCGGAAGCTGAGAGGAAAAGCCTTTTATTTTGTCAATGGAAAGGTGTTCTGTGAAGAAGATTTCCTGGTGAGCACACAGCTGACCCTTGTGCCTTTAACAGCATGGCTCCCACAGAGCCATTGCATCTCGGACTCCACAGGAGACTCGCACCCTTCACAGCAGCTTTGCCCATGTTTCACGTGCTTCTAGGACAATTCCCTGGCCCTTCGTATCCTCTGTTAACCAACATATCAGACTCGGAAAGTTGGCTGGCTCTGTGATCTGGTGGCTGCCCACATGTGGTAGTGGAAATAGCACAGTGAGAAGCCATGGTTTTTCAGTACAGAGCTTGTACTTGAAATTGTAGCCATGTGTGGTGGCTCCTTCAAAATGAATCTCTGTAGAAATGCCATGGAAGTAAGAGCATGATGAATGGCTAGAGAAGATCGAGTGAATTTCCCTTTCCAGTTACCTCTTTTTGCTTGAGCACCTTTGTGGATTTCTTTCCATTGCCCTCAGTGGGTTTTTTGTGATTGTACCTGAGTGTGGAGCAACCCCTCAATCCTCTCCTTTGCCAGTGGAGAAACTCGTAACTACCCTGATTTTACAAAAATTGCAAAATGCTGTGTAGCCCCCACAGAGCTCTTGCAGACTAAGACTTCATTGAGACTTAAACAGTTGCTCACTTACAGAGGCGGTCTAGTGATTTATATCAGAGAGAAGTCAATTATCTTCTTTTTCTTGCCAGTATATTCTGCACAGGCTGAAAATGGAAACATCTCATTAAATACATCCAAAGTATTTCATTTTTCCAGTTTGTATTTCCACCATTCAGATGGAATTTGAAACATTGGACAGATTATGTGCTGTGCCTGAGATGTACTGCATACATGGCAGTCAGCTCCTCATCATTAGATCTCAGCAACAGCAACCGGAAGGTGAKCTAGGCCAAACCAGAAGAGAGCTGGGACAGTACCCCAACCTTAGAAGTTTCAGTAGACCTGTAACAGTGTAACCAAAGGTAGAATTTGGCTTTTCAGGCCTACATATACAAATACGTGATAAACACAAGTTCATGGCTTGTAGACTCATATGATCAAATAAACATGCAAGTCTTACCAGTAAATGCCTTATTTGCATGTGTGCTTATGATACTTATTTATATAATTAATTGTATTTAAATTTGGGACTGCACTTGTTTGTGCAAGGAGAACAGGAAAAAGACCAAACGAATAATTCCCCACAATGTGCAGTTGCTTATGTTCTAGTAGCCTTGTGAAATTTTAAGCCAATTCTTTCTTATCCTTGCAGTATTCTGGCTTCCAGCAGTCAGCTGACAGGTGTTTCATTTGTGGCCACTTGATAATGGACATGGTAAGTGATAATTGTGTTAGGAAAAAAAGTTCCCCCAGCTTTTTAGAAGAATGCGTCAAAAGCAAAATATATTAATATTGAATACTATCTGTTTTCATGTTAGTCTGCCTAGTGTGAGATTGGTGGGAGAACGAAAATCCGCTAAGCCACTTGTTCAGCCTTGCAAGGAGGTGAAGCTAGCACCCAGCTGTGTGGTACAGAGCCCTTGCTCTTCCTGTTTTTGGTGCAAGCTGAAAAGCAGAGCCTTCAGCTCCTTCTTCCCCTCTTGGGATTCCCTGGACCATACAGTCATAATTCTGACTGTACTTCCTGCTCAAAAGTGGTTCTGCAGTACTTCCTTACTTGTGGGGCAGTGGTGCTCCATTGCTGAGCCTGTCTTCCATCTAGTCAAGGTGTGGGTTCTCATGTAGCTCATGAATGAAACTGCTGCCTTGTTGTTGCTTTTTGTGTGTGCTGGCAGGCCCTGGACTGATATTCTGGGGAATGGATTTGACACAGAGTATGTGATTTGAGCTCAGATCTGTCCAAATCCTTGAAAACTGCTCAACAGATCTGTGCATGTCCTGCTAAAGCAGGCAATTCTCATTAGCCTACAACAGGTACGTGTTCAAGGTTTGCGCTGAGTGGGTCACATCTCAAAGGGTCATCTGGGCCTTTTTCCAGCATCAGGCAATATTCAGATGTGACTCATTCTGAGGGAGACAAATTCATAATCGTGGAGTTGATGTTGTAGAACTATGGCTGAGGCAAATAAGTAATGAATTTCTAGGTGATCAGTTCACCACACACCATGCAAGGTTTTCTGATGCTTACTGTTAATTATCTTAGCTTGCCTGGTTATGCTAGAAAGCATTAAAATTGGAAAAGTTATTCCATACTCAGAAGTCTGATCACAAGGCTAACAGGCCATGTAATTCCACCTGTTACTTGCTCGTCCAAAGCTAGCAGTGAATTACAATTGTTGAGTTCAATACAATTGCTGTAGTCTRTGTTAATTAGAAAGCCAGGCTACTGAGCACAAAGTGCCTGGAAATCTAAGAAGTTATGGAAACCTAGCAAAAATACTTGTTTCAACATCTCATGGAGAACGTAAAGATGTATTTCTTYTTGTTGGTGTGGTATGTCTTGTTTTCTGATTATGCTAAGTAATCTCCACCTGTTAGCTTCCCCCTTAAATTTCATCACTTCTGTCCTTTGTAATGCTAAATACCTTGTCTGAGACTCTGTAAATTGTTGTCTTACCCATGCTAAAAAAACTATTCTTTGGAACCAGGTGTTATGGATTGATTTCAGCTGTGCTTTGTATCCCTGTTAACTCAYTCTTTAGACAAGGTGCCTGAAAAAAGGCACAGCACTGCTGACGACTGTGCAGCACTGTCTGATGTAATACTGTGAGTATATTATTTTCACCTTTAATGCCCCTTCATGCATTCTTTTCCTGTCTCTTGGTTTATTGCAGATCCTGCAGGCTCTAGGGAAATCATATCATCCAGGCTGCTTCCGATGTGTGGTCTGCAACGAGTGTCTGGATGGTGTGCCATTCACTGTAGATGCTGAAAACAAAATCTACTGTGTCAGGGATTACCACAAGTAAGGACAAAATAAACAGCAGAGTGGATCCAATCAACAAGCCTCTACTTTAATGTTTCAGATAATTACAATGTATGGATTATTAAAACAGACAGGACAAGAAGCCAGAAGTCTGAGRATGGCACTAGACCCTAGAAATTCCTGATGTCTCTCCTTGCCATGCCATCAGTTTCCTGTGTAACTATGAGGAAATCTTATCTTATCCCCAGGCTTCAGATACCCCTTCTGCAAAGTGGTGATAGTGTTCACTGGCCTCACAGGGAAACTAAGATAGTCAAATAGTGTTTGTAAAGTGTTCAGTGAGGTAAGAAATTAGTCCACTCTGAACTAAAGATTGTGAATCCCTTCTGAAATCAGTACGAGTTGCTTTTGAGACTTCTAAAGAGCCAAGAATGCTATTAGAAATCACTGCTGAATACAAAGCAAAATTTTTATCCAGCTCTAAATTAAACAACCGATAAATCCACTTAAAAATCACTTCGGCTTTTCACAGGAAAATAACAGGGCTGTACTCCTAGCTGGTAGTTAAGATATTAGAGCTGTGTACATGTTGAGTGTCTATTTAGCTTGCTGTGCTCCTTGCCCCATTTTCTGAGCAGGCAGAGTATTGAAATGTTGCTCAAGCACTCCCTGTTTTGTATTGTGCTAAAATTTTAATTCCATTTGTGTGTCAGCATTGTTCTGAAAGGATACACATTTCCTTGTAACATAATATGTATCAATTATACCATATTTTTCTTTTTATATTAAAAAACCTTATGGAGTCTTAAGTGCTTACAGTACAGTATTACTGTTTTCTCTCAGCATGATCCTATCGCAGTGCAGGGAACCAGTTAATCAATTCTTTTAATGTGTTTTTTGGAGGGACAGTCCTGCTCAGTTTCTCTCTATTCTGTCTTCTAAATCACTAAGTCATTTTTGCTTAGTTGCCAAGCTGCCAAGAATTTTGCAGTGATTTTCTTTTTCTGGGACTACTTCAATATAAAATCTATTTTTGCCTGACTAACAATCTATGCTAAGTATTAATTATGTCGGAAAAACAGGTCTTTTATAGGTTTATAGTGACATAGAGAGCTCTTTTCAAGACTGGTGCAGGACCTATTCATTAAGCTTTGGGCTTATTGACTAGTAGTCAGTTCTGTGTCACTCACAGGAATATGCAAACAGCAATTAGTCATGGATCAAATATAATACTCATTCGTAAATAGAATGCTATTGCACTGGTGAATTAAGAATCATCAAAGCAGCCCTAGAATCTGTTTTTTTCAGTCTGATTTCCTTAGTCCATCTGTCCCTGTGTGTATGCCCCTGTTCCTTTATTTCCCCTCAAGTAACACCCAGATGACTAATTGGAGACAAATATGGTGATGTTTGATCAATCCTGAAAAAAAATTGTGTTTTGGGAATGAAAARTTTTCCTGTAGATAAGTTATTTACAGATGCAGCTTTTCATTTTATCACCAAGTACAAGCTTTTTCTTTAATATTGATCTGTAACTTACCTTCTATTTCTCATTGCTTTTCTAGAGTTTTAGCTCCAAAATGTGCAGCGTGTGGACTTCCCATTCTGCCCTCTGAGGTGAGAGCCTTTTATTTCTTACTCCCTGTGGGGGAGGAGCATTGTTTCTAAGGTCTTGCTCTTCTTCCTGCTTGGCCCTGTGTCAAGACATATGTCTTTGTGGTTGAGGGAAAATGACAGTTTCCTCCAGATTCCAACCTTTTGGCCTAGTGCTGTATACTGACCTGGACATGTGACCCTTCCTTTGCTTGGTAATGCAGCYTATTCCCACTGAACCAGGCTACTTTTCTTCATCTCCTGTACCATTGTGCTGCTTTTAATGTTATGTTGGAATACCTTTCCATCATGGCAATAAAAGCTCATGAGTGACCTTTTGTGACCCCCTGTGACTGGCTCATTTTAGTACTTGGAAGAGATGCATCTTTCGCAAAAGCAATTTAAAATTCTGAAAAATCTATGTATTGAAATTACCAAATCATTAATGAGTAATCTGGGATAGATGCAGCTGGAGAGAATTTTACATTTCTGATGTTAAATTGTAGAGGATGTTTGCACTCAATCGATGTTGAAGCTTTACTGTAAAAATAACTGCAGGTGGCAGGATTTATTTGTGGTTTCCAGCCAGCAGCCCRAATGCATTTGTTCTACATTCATATTATTGCAGGAAGCAATCTACAGAGTCTGATCCTCCTGTAATCCTCTGATTTTGTAATTTCTCTTGTGCTTGAATGCTCACAGGGGTCTGATGAGACTATTCGGGTTGTGTCCATGGACAAGGATTACCATGTGGAGTGTTACCACTGCGAGGTAAGTCAGCAGCTTTCTAAARGAGTGGGCACTTAATAACCATAACTAGTGTTATTTTAGAAATGAAAGTAAATCCTCTTGTGCCCAATGGCAATAGCTGAGCAATTCAGAGTTTACATTATGAGATCCTTACTGCCTGTTACCAATGCCTGAGAAATTTCCARTTTGAGGAAAAAAGTTTTTCCAGAGGGTGTCTAAAGTGTGATTTCATTTACTGTCCGTAACATTATGGGCAAAAATTAGTTACTGCTTTTAAAACTTGGCAGTTTGTTTGTTAATGAAAGAAATGTGGTGAATTAATAAGGTTCTATTGCCRCCTTTTAGAAACCTTGAGCTCCAGATCACATTAATGTATCTGATTTCCAAGTCAGATTGTTGAAAAATGCTAAGGTGATGACTGATCCCATCTGGCGTAACTTTCCTTCACTCTAATGGAAATTTATGYGTGAGGAGAAGGGGAAGGTTATGTCTGCAGAAAAAAATCCCAAGAAATACCAACTTTTAAGCATTCAGTTGGTCTCTATGCAGGGTTTTCCAGAGAGCCTTCATATTTCTGTCCTGTAAGTTAAAATAAATAGATGTCTTCCATTGTTGTGCTTGCAATGCAGTGGAAGGAGGCCCTGCCTCAACAGGCCAATTTCAAATGCAATTAATTTAATATGAAGTGGTGAACTCTACCTGAAAGTAAAACACGAACACATTTAAAATACGTGGGAATGCAACTCACCATGATACTTACTAATGAAAACTACTTAAAACAAATTCATACAAGGCTGCCTTTCAAAATGTCTATGACAGATGCTTTCCTTCTCATGACAAGTACAAGCACTCAGGACTTACTAGGAAAGAGCTGTTGGCTAGGTGTCTTCTCTCCTTGTCACAGAATCATCCTCCTGGGAACCAGACCTCAGATGATGCTGGAAGGTAAAGCCATATTCTAATAATTCATGTGGCCTCTCTTTGCAGGACTGTGGAATGGAACTCAATGATGAAGACGGACATCGCTGTTACCCGCTAGATGAACATTTGCTTTGTCACTCCTGTCACCTRAAACACATAGAGGACGGCACAACCCCAGCAGCTCGGTACCAGCATCACTACTAGCCAGCATGGCCAATTTCTGAAAGTCTGGACAGAAGACTTGTTACATGATCTCCCTCTCCTCCACTTCAGTTGATTTCTTGTGCATGTTTTTCCTCCAATCAACAGTTTACCTGTAAAAGGATAGAAGAGCTTTTTGCTGGATTCTCAGAGTTTATATGCTTTTGAGTTCCRGCTGTATCAAACTATGCCTACTTGACCAAGAATGTGGCATGTTATCCAAAATGATCAGTTCACTCTTACGTGCCTTTCTCTGCTCTCTGGAGGTTCCTTTTGGTTCATTTTGAAAGATTCTTCAGTAAAAGCACAACTTGCTGTCATGTCTATGAACTCAGATCATGCTATGCACAATTAAAAAGCCAGAGGCTGGCCTGCCTGCCTGCTGGGAACATTCCTTCAGTCTAAGTGTTTTCCAACAAGCACCTTTCATCAAATTCCCCCCAGGAAATCAACTTATTAATACCAATTCTTAGGCAATCTCTCTCTCTCTTTAATTCTTTAGGAAAAGAAAAGAAAGAGCTCTGTTCAAAATAGCCTGCTTGGGCCTTCTGCTTAATTCCCAGAACTTTGATACCAGCCTGGCTTTAAAAGGCACCAACTCTCCAAGCAAAAACCAGGCATGCTGACTGGCAGCTGGAGGCTGATCTCCCATTTCAAACAGAACAAAAAAATGGAACAAGCTAGGCTAAGCTACTGTGGTGACTCTGGGCCTAGGCTTGTGTGTCAGCATGATATGCAGGGGCCTGTCTGCTGTATTGAAGTCTAAATAGTGGATTATATTTGGAAAGGCCTGGATGCTAGAAGTTTGAACACTGGGGAAATTCATTCTTGTTGTTGCTTGCAGAATCACTTTGGGAAAAAAGCTCTCTGCACACAGACATTTGCCTGCGCTTTTCCCAGTTTATCCCCATAACTCAATCCCCAGCCTGGCCACTCCTTTCCAGAGTGTTTCCAGCAAAAGCCATTTCATAACGGTGCTTATTTAGAGTTCTGGGAACAAACTCGAGATCATCATGAAGGCTTTTTATACAGGGATTTAGAGCCCAGCCCCACCACCCGTACTCAAATGAGTCCAGTCATCAGTTTAAACAGATTTGCTCATGTGAACAGTAACAGCTTATCTGAGCAAAGGGTTGGGGAGTTTGGCCCTTCTGTTCTGTTGAGGAAAGCAGAAAGGCAGATTATATCCCACTTTGAACCCCCTTGCTTTACAGTCAGAGAAATCTGCTCCCCCAGTGTGTTACATATGTGGTAGATGTACCTGCAGTCCTTGCTCTGTACCAATGCTATGCAGACCCTCTTATGCAGGTACCAAGTTTTTGTTTAAGAAAAAGCTCTTATTTTAAAGTCTCAGATGCAATATGAGGTCTTACCTACTCTTTTCAGCACATATTTTCTGGAAGAATAGTTAAAATGCTCTTGTGTGCATGCCAAGAATTTCAGTTCAGTTCTGATGGATAATGGACTGAATAATGTTCTTGAAGATCTTTTTAGTGAGGAAACTACAGTAAATTAGTTGAGCAGTGGCATTTACACACCAGAAATGAGCATGATGTGAGTACCCACCATGGTTCAACTAAACTTCTTTCCCCGTATTATGAATGTAGCTGGAGAGATGATTGAACTTCATACCATGTAGTCAAATTCCATCTTACAGATTTTGGTACTCACCTGGAGTACTTTTAATTCTCAAAACAGTCCTTCGGGGCTAAATGATAGACTTGCGATGTTTTTTACTGTGAAGTAGTAAAGTCTGGCGCACGGTTGAAGACCAGTATGGGCAGTATTTCTCTATACTCTCTCTCTCTCTCTTTTTTTCACTTGGCACCTGTTACAGGACAGAGAGGTCTCACAAAGCRTGCCCTTGTGGATTGCTTCACCCTCTCTCAGCTGGAATGGGGCCCAGACTCAGCCTTATTTTTTACATCTGTCGTGATAAGGCATTTTGACCCAATAAACAGTAGCTTTCCTTTTCCTTGCCAAACTAACGGGATTTCCAGCCACCTCAGCAAACCTTTTGCCCTCTCCTTACTGCAAGTGCGAGGTGCAGCAAGCAGACCGTCTCTTGTGGCACGAATAAATGTCACAGCTCTCTCTTCTGTGTGGGACAAGCTGTTATGCTAAGGCGTGAACGGAGGCACAAGCATCTGCTTTCGAATGGGAGGGGACAGTGGCCTGCCAGCACCCTTCTGCATGTCTGCATCAGCTTGTYGGGACTGAAATGCGAACACCCTGCTTTGGCCTAAAACTGCTCAGGACTCCTAAGTTCAGTGGTTTTGGTGTGCAGTTTGGTCGGGTCAGCAGATGATCTAGTCTGCTGCCGCCTCCACCTGTGAGCGCCTCTGCCTCTGTTTCTGCTGCTTTTCGAGATGGCGATGCTGGCACGAGGCCAAATGGGCAAAACTTGACTGTGTTGTAGCTCGGCTCTGAAATGCCGCTTCTACCTGTGACTTGCAACCTCGTGAAACACTCCTGAGGAACAAGAGTTAACGGAGGGGAATGTCCTGCAGTATACTGAGCTCTGAGGCATGTGTAGCTATGGAGGATTTTACTCACGACTTCAGGGGMAGTAGAATTGACCCTAAATGTGTGCGCTCCCTGTAGCCTTTAATTGGGCCTCCATATGATGACTAGCAAAAGGATGGGAGCTGATACAGCATGTAATGGCTGCTATATCTAGGCAACGTGAGTCAGGTGTAACAAAATACACAAGACCGGTTGTGCAAGGTGCTGAGCGCACTCATCTCAGCCTGCCACGTGAGTGAGGACCTCACGCTCGTCTCCTGCATCTGCAGCTAGGCCCARGAGGGGTTGAAGACCTGATTGTGATCTTAGGACTGTCTCAAGTACTGCTGTGGGAAATAACACCAGCTGAATGTTACCTAGTAAATAATTCAGCTAGTTCTTGGTTCCTCAATGAACTTTCTTTGTCAGCAAAGACGGCACCTGAGTAAAATATGAAAGTGGCTTCTGGAAGTGAGCCTGAAACACCAGGCTTAGTGGGTTGCTGTGTCATTGAGAGGTGGGCTACTATGTGGCTAAAGCTTTTGCTAGCTCTTTTGAGAGCACCCTGTATGAACATGTGTTCTGGCCTTCATTTGGGGAATATCGGAAAACGCTAACAGGACTGATACTCTTTTTAAGACAGAAGATCTCCATTGCTTTAGGGCGACATCTGATGTAGGATCAACAACAGGGCTAARGGAGAAATGCTCTACTGCTAATAGTTTACGATTACACATGGAARACATTCCAGTGGCATCCAAGTACAGCACTGCTTAATCTCTAGATACCAGCTTTTAACATTGGGGGTCTAAACTACTCAGTCTTAGAGACTCCCGCCACCCAAATAAGCAGGAAAGAGGAGTGGGAAGCTGAAATTCTTCCTTTGTGGAAAGCCTCAACTGGCCAGTTTGCTCAGAGCTGTCTTGCAGGAGACTACTTTGAATGAATGGAAAATTTGRCCTGTGTTTTCACACGGTGTCTTATTACTCCCATCAGCCATTCTGAGGAAATGAAAGGCTGTCCTACTTTTGGTTTTGATGTCCTGGATAAATTATTAAGTACGAATGCTCTCCTTTTGGTATAGTTATGAAGAGCGAGAAATGACAGTGTGGAGTGCTTGAAAATGGAGTGTCTGAGTTCACAGTTTTGAAGCAAAAGCATATACTGCTTTGTTCACCTATATGTTGCCTTGCCAGCTTTTATCTTTGGGAGTTTGAATTAATTTAAACTCAATTAACTSAATTATTCTTGTCCTTTGCAGAAGGTGGCTTCTCATCTGCTTTAATATCTGATGTCTGTTTTCTATCCCTAACTGACTTACTCCCTGACAAATGCAGAGGTGACTATGAAGGGGAATGTGCAAGGCTGCGAGTGAGCCCGCTGCCGCTTCCCTGCGCTGTGAAGTGTCAAGCCAGAGCCAACCCTTCTCATGTTCAGCTTCAGAGACTTCGCTGGGCTTTCTGCTGTGCTCATTTTGGCCAGAGAGTAAGAAGAAGGCTTAACTGGTCAATTCAGAACAGTTCCAGTTTAAAGGCACTTCTACAGAAGAATTTCAGAAAACGTGTGTCAAATTCTACCCATCATCTGGTTTATACAGGTTGCTTTCTGCTATTCACATGAACCTTGTAGTCTTTTATTTATTGAGATGTGAAAAAACTGCCAGCAGCTCTGGAAAGTTAGTCTAGTCTTTAATTCCTAAACCAGCTTCCTCATTTCAGTTGTTTTAGGGTAAGGGATGCTTAGAAGTCCCACTGTGGTGGTAATTAGTAACTCATGTGCAAATAGTTAYTGAAATGATTTTCCTGAAGCTTGCTTTTAGGAACCAGATTTTAATAGATATTTTTGGCTCAGATCGTGCTGTTAAATTTCTRTTGCTTAGAATATGGGAGCTCATTTCGATAGAGATTTTTGCTTAAAAGCAAGAAGAAACTCCAGCTATACAAGAAGCAGATATTTTGTGTATTTTCAAGTATATGAAGTGACTGGGGTCAAAATGATTTCACAAAACTGCTTTGATGTTAAACACAGAGAGTAGCTTTTAAAAACACCTAGGGGAGGAGTGTTTGATGAGCCAAGGGTCTTATGGCTCTTCAGCTTCTCAGTCATTTGGGAGCTTTTAAAATGTTCTCCCAGTCTTTCAGTGTTTAAATATTTTTTTTTTTTTTTTTAACAAAGTGAATAGCTCCTGGGTCTGGAAACTGGAGTTTCATCAGGTTAGTTACAACAGACTTGTAAGGGAGAAGCTAAACTGGTAAGAGTTTGTATGCTTTGGGTTAGCTGTTTGAATGACAGGGGTCTCTTTAGCTGTCAAGAAAGAGAGTAAATATTTTCCTATCCTTTTTCCTTATGCTGATTTTTAGCATCAGGCAAATATTTGACATCAGTATTCAATTTCAGTATTTACTGCCTTTTGGCTCTGTTTCTAATAGYTGGTGAGACCACTGCCTCTCTCTTCAATGAGTTCACAACCCTGGGGGGGGGGGAATTGGAGTCTCTTTCTTCTTAATTTATCAAATTTAGTCCCTGTTTTACACTTTGACACTTTGCTGGAAATTTTGTCACTTTCTAGTTTCAGCAACAGCAAAATTGGGTTCTTGCTTAAAGAAAATTTTCACATATATCTTTGCTTAAACATATTGACCTGATACTCCACGTTACCTGAATAACAGCCTGCTGTTGGTTGATTTAGTGGCAGTTTTACATGCTGGGATTGTTCCTGTTGCTAAGAAAATCGCATGAAGGAGCCTCTACATTTCACTTCAAGTGCATGAGTAGCCCATTGAAGCCAATAGAGCTGTGCACATAGACAAAAGTAAATATGTGCATAAGTCAGTGCTGGATCAAGATCAGRGTTGGATTTATTACAGACAAGATATATTTGTGGATAAATCTGCTGTAGTGTAATAGTTGCCATGAAATCATCACTAAAACAGACTGATGACTTCTTGTTCAACAAACAAATTTACACACTAAAACACCGGRGGTACATAGGGAAGCAATGATATGRTTTAAAAAAATACAGTGGTTTTAGGGCAAAGAGGGCAGGTAACAGTAGATGTGTGGCACATGCTGCATGTGCCTGAGCTGCTTTCTCTGCCACTGAGATGCTACTGTGCTGACACAAAGTAGTTTTAGATGTATTTGGTGAATGAAAGTGAGAAAAAGTCCACCCTGGCTGACAGTGGTCTGGCTCTGTGGTGGCTTGGGAAGAGATACGGTCAAATACATGTCTCTTCTCTGTTTGCTTTAGGACCGAGTCACTGAGTGAAGACCAGAGGGATTTTGCTTCTCTCATTGCAGAGCAATGAGTTTGTTTTTCTTTTCTGTTTCTGCATCTTGCTGCTCATCGGTTCTAGCTCTACAGTGGTATGTGTCTGCTTCATGAAGCCAATAGGGTCAACCTCTTCCTGCGGTGAGACCCACCCCAGAGCCGCTCACTGTTTCTGAAGCGAAGCAAATTTAGGTTCTTCAGCAATAAACCCCCTCACCCTGCTTGCTTACAAGGCAGCCAGAAGTTCATAAACCCCCTCGCCCTGCTTGCTTACAGGGCAGCCAGAAGTTCGTTCACTTTGGCCTGCTAAGGCAGGACGAAAGGCGGGAAGGAATTACGCCCACGTGAATACACGTAAGGTGGAGTCGTGCGAAGGCAGGCAATACGGGTGCCCCGCAGCGCCGGTGTCACCCGCAGTGCCAGCGCCCGGGTGAACGGATAACCAGGCTGCCGTTTGCAAGCGGTGCCGACCCTGATCCTTGTGCCCAGCGCAGCAGGTCTGCGCTGCCGGGCCGCTCGGGCGCGCACGCACCCGCCAGCTGTGGCTTCCTGCATCCAGACAGCCCCCCCAGAGCCTGGCTAGCAAYACTCAATGGTACTAATTCGTTGTTGTTCCCTTGAAAACTCGACTCCAGAAGAGAGTATTTTAGAATTTTTTAGAAGTGTAACAAACCTTAGCCACATGTGAATTCAACCCTCTTTTCTCCTGTGCTGTTAAATATTTATAAAGAATGATGGCCTGCAGCGACGGCAACGCGCCTGGCCTGTTGTGGTTGCTATGATTAAAGACAATACAGAAAAGCAGCTCCGAGTGTAAAGTCTTTCGTCAAGCAGTGATGATTACTACTTCAGGCGTCCGCAGCATCCTTACCGCCCTTGGGACACAGCCTTCCCGGAGGTGCAGGCAAGCCCCCAGCAGCAGTGCCTCAGACCTGCTGCCGAGGGCCCCGGGGCAGCGATGTCAGCAGGGGGACGATGTTGTACGGGGACATTTTCTGGGCACTGCTGGTGGGATTGGCTGAGCGGCACCACAGCAGCATGAACCACCAAGTTACCAACTCAAATGAAGCAAAAAACTCTCTACAGGATTACCTTTAATTGCACTTTAGAGCTGTTCCCYGCCTCCCCTCGTTCAGGTCAAAAATTTTGTTTAAGCCCTGCCCTGAAGCCTTTGCAAAATCTCTGTACCTTTTGTTGTGCAATGCTGGCTGCAAGCACAAGTGCTGCAACACCGAGCTGCCAGCCAGTTTGCCTTGTCCAGCATCTGCCCTAGGAGGGCGGTTAGTGCTTGAATCTTCAGCAGAGGATAGAAMTAGCTGCTCAGTTCCTGTTGCTCCAGTCCCAGTGTGGTGGGGACGAACAGGGGAAGAGTGATGGGTAATGAGCATCTCTTTTTCTTCCCTATGTCCTATGGAGCAAACTGGAACAAGCCAAAGGCATGAGCTGGCAGAGGCCAGCACTCCTCTCCCCAGGCAGCCAAGCTCAGGGTGGGATGGTGCCAAGGACGCAATAAACTGCAAAAAATTGGGGAGAGATATCTGGAGAGAGATCTGGGCTTCCAGAAAGATGGGGTGAAACCAGGTCTGTGAGGCCAGGAAGGCGGGCTGCTCCCACCCCTCAGCACCTGCCTGCCCGCGCCAAGGATGGGAGCAGGATGGGGCAGCAGCAGGGTGCTGGGGCCACTCAGGCATGGGTAGAGATGAGTTCTGCTGCAGCAGCCCCTTCCCCGGCTGCTCGCAGCTGTGGAGAGCAGTGCACATCATGGCCTGGCAGGCGAGCCCGGGGAAAATTTGGGGCAGTTGTGGCTAGTCCTTGAATCCATCCGTCTCATGAAATTCTGTGGTTGTCACCAGCAGAAACCCCYAGCGTACCCTGAAGGACCTCAAAAGGAACCCAGTAACTGGGGTGCAGTGGGAGAAGAGCGCAAGCTCGTGCAGTCCTCTGCAAACCTCGGGATCGGAGCGGCCTCTTGAGGCTTTTGCCCTGATGGACCCCGTTGTGGGGGAGGCTGGTGCAGAGGGCATGGCGGCAGGGCGGACTGTGAGTGTGAAAAGGGTGTGGAAGGTGCTGCCAGGTCTCGGGGGATGCTGAAGGAGATACAGGCAACGCTATTGAGTTGGACTCTGGAAGCGAGAGGGAAGGAAAGAGAAAAAGTGAGCGCCGAGCCAGCCAGGAGTCGAACCTAGAATCTTCTGATCCGTAGTCAGACGCGTTATCCATTGCGCCACTGGCCCTGCTCGAGAACTGTTGTTTTCCCGCATTCTCTTTACTGCCTCTCTCCGGCCGCCGCGCACTCGTGCGGGGGCGGTGCTGGAGGCGGGGCCGGAGGCGGGGCCAGTTAGAGGACAGCCAATCCAACGTCTGCTCGAAGCTCCCCGCCAACTCTCCCGTCAGGCAGGTCCTTTGGGGGCGGGGCTTACCGCCCCTCCTTTCTCCCCTCCCCTCTCCGCGCTGGCCAATCCCCTTCGGCTTCGTTTGAAGTCCCCTCCTCTCCCGGGCCGGGTTGCGCCGCGCCCTGGTGCCCCGCGGCGCCTTGGGGGCGGGGTCCGAGCGCGGGCGCCCAGCCAATGGCGGAGCCGGTAAGTCAGCCCAGGCCCTTTCCCCCTCCTCTATAGGCGGTGCCCGGCCTTGTCGCGATCGCTCGCGTTTAATGTGCTCGAGGAGGTTTGTCCTGTGTGGGGTGCCGTCTCTCGAGGCYGGACCAGGGGGGCGCGTCAGTCCGGCAGGGAGGGAGCGGCCGGGTCGGAGCGGGCGAGAGAGACGCGGAGCGGCGGCGGCGCCGGCGGCGGCTGGAGGCAGCCGCAGGGGGACAGATGGCGGCGGCAGGAGCGGCGGCAGCGGCGGCCTACGCGAGCCTCAAGCTGTGAGTGACCCACGGGGGGGTGGGGGGGGAAGGGGGCGGCTCTGTCACCTGCCGCTGCCGGCCCGGCCTGAGGGGAGGCGGCGGCCGTTGGAGCGGCGCCTCTCGGTACCGGCCCGGCGGCAGCGGGCGGGTGGGTGGGTGCAGTTCCGACCCCGTCCAGGCTTTCGTCTTGCGGCGTGGGTCCGGGTAGGAGCGCTTCTGCCGCGTCTGCCTCGGTTTCCATTTTTTGCGCGTACAAAATGGGCGCAGTTTCTCCGCGCTGCCGGCCGCGTCCGGGCGGGAGAGTTGTGTTGCTGCAGCGYTGGCTTCTCTGCCCTCAAAGTCTTGATGTAACCGCTGTGTCTGGGAAGAGGAAGTGGCGCTCTGCGGGGGAGGGGGGAACCCTCGGCTGCGTTTGGGCTTTTTATAGCTAGCTTTCTTAGAAAATCTTAGTGATGCTTAGAGTAAAGCTTTGAAAACTGCTTTGTATGTTGCAGTGCTACTTGCCAGCAGAAGGCTTTTAAGGATCTTTGCCTAACAGTGTTTTGTAGTAATTTTGATGCCAGTTGCTCAGATTTCATTAATGYAAATAACTTCTGGGACTCTCCTGCGTAGTGCCTATCATGTCCCTCTTCTAACTTTTTTTTTTTTAAATAAAAACAAGGGTTTGGAAGAGAACTGAATTCTTTGAACTTGCATATCCCAGATATTGCTTGGTGCATTTTATACAGCAAAAGAAATTACATAACCAAAACAATACTAGATTAAAACTGAAAAGACATTTCTCTTGTAAGCCCTCACAGTAGATGGTTTGAACTCCTGCAAAAAAGGATTACTCCAAGCATGAAGTTCTTCATGTTGTTCATAGTTATTTTAATGCAAAGGTGAAGTGTCCTTGCATGTCCTGAAGGTGTTCCTGTGTTTTTCACCTCCAAATACTAGCGTGAAACTGTAATTGACTTACTGATGCCATTTTGAGGCAGCAGCATCTGAGAGTGGTTTTTAAGCCTGATTTGACTGTAACTAGTGCTGTGTTAAATTTCATTTGACACTTGGTTTTGGATTCAGAGCGAACACAGATTTCTCTTTAGATATTTGTATAARCAGTTTGCTGTAATGCTGTTATCTRTTTAACAGTCACTGGGCTTCTTTCCTTATTTTGAATAGTAGTTGTGTAAGGATACACAGACATTGGAGGTAACTGAGTACTACTAAAGATAATCAGTGGTGACTGAGAGATTCTTGCTTATTTGGCAGAACATTTTTTTTTTCTTGTCACTTAAACCATATCTGTCTTTCTTTAAGCTGAACTTGTGATCTTTTTGCCTGCAGAGAGGAAAAAAGGTGAGTTGTGAGAGTGTAGTGGTTGTGTGACTTGTAGTAAGCAATATGCAGCCCTTACAGATTCTTTTTTTTAAGATAAAAGARCTCCCTTTTAGATACAGGGTAGTAAAGAATTGACTCAGTTTAAAGTTTAATCTTAGCTGAAAAGTAGGCTTTGACCTTTCTAGAACAMGGTTGTGTTAAGAATAATTTAATATAAAGCTCTTGATAAACTTGAAAATAAAGTTGTTTTCTGTTCAGRGTTTTCTTTTTCTGTTACTGCAAAAAGCTGTGGTAATGCCTGCAGACTTCCTACCAAACATCTTAAGATAGGACTGTAACTTGGTTGATGAGTTAAAACTTACTAGCTTGGCAAGGTCAAGGCAGAATGGTCTTTAGAGAAATCTAGGCCACACTTCAATTCAGAGTTTTAGTGGTAATAGTTCTTTGTTTTAACTGATTTCTTCTCAGCTATGAAAAGGTCAGATTTTTAACTGCGCCTGTTCTAGGCGATCCAGTGGCCCTGACTGGAGCTTCACTGATTTTTAGTTCTGTTCTCCAGGATCTCCTTCTGTATACAACTGTAGGTTCTGGCTCTGAATGAAACGTCTTGCTGTGTTTCATATTATCAAAAATAGTGATGCAAAATCTTTGCATTTTGATGACAGTGTCATCAGTCAAGCTCAAATGATACCAATAAAAGTACTAGTGCCTAGCATCTATGCTACCATTGTAATTTCTTGTGTTATACCAGCACTGAAGAAAATTAACCTGTGAACTGCTATGCTTAGTTTTGTTGTCTAAGTCACTATTGTACTTTCTTTCTGAAGCTACCTAAGAAAGGTAACTAACTAAAACTTTTGTCACTATTGCAAATAGTTAATGAGCTAGTAGATGGTAATGAAACTAACCAATCCAGTTAATCCATGAAAACTGATTCTCTGTTCTGCAGACAGCTTTGGCAAACTTGATTGTTGTTTTGCTGACTAGAAATTATTTTTTTCTTCTTGCTTGAGTGCTGAAGACCTTATGCTTGCTGATACCATAGCCTTCTGACTATCAYGTGAGCTTTTGACACTAGCTGCGTTTGAAATTTAACTCCTATCTCCTATTGTTACACTTACACGTTCTGAGAAAGTACAGATCAGTCATTAGTAGCTATTAGATGTAAACACACTGCCTTCTGGCTGTCAGGTTTAAAAGTGCTGTGTGTGTCTGTCTTTTTTTATATATACACGAAGGTCTCGGGGTTTGGGCAATATTTCTAGAAAGACTTGCAATGCATCTTTTTTTTCTACTTAATCTAAGTGCCTGTCATGACGAAGTCAGGCCTTTTGGCTGAGGAGGGCACAATTTATGTAGTAAATCATTTGCCATCTTATATGAGTAAAATATAACTGGAAATATTTATTAATAAGGTATACTTTAGTCTCTTTAAAAATATTTCCATTATACTTCTTATTGTATTTAACCTGGGATTATAATCCCTTTTTCCTCCTTACAATAACTATTACTCCATGGGAAATATTCCAGTTCCTTGAGCTCTTTCTGCCCAAGGAGTAATATTTATTGTAGATCTAAAACTAGAGCACCTGCTCACCTAGAAAATCTGGAATCTCTGGTGCGCTGAAACTTGCTGTTAGTGCTGTTACCTAACACACAGTTGGGGCTGTGTACATATAATAACATATTTCCTATATCTCACTCGACCACTTTGATGTCTTGAGTTCTGCAAATGCATTGCTGTGCAGTGGTTTTTTTATTACAGTATTTAGAGGCTGACATCTAAGAGTTTCCTGCATTAGAGTAATGTTAAGTATTTATGGTGAAAGAATCGATTACTGAAGTAAGGTTTGGCTGTTGAGGTSTAGAAGCCTTAAGTGATATTGAGTGAAGTGCTATCTTTAGTTGCTATTAGAGCRTGATGGGTTTGCTTTCATGCTGTATTTGAAAATAGGATTTTTTTTTTTTGTAAGGTCAGCCTAATTGAAGTGTGGGATGCAGTTGTGATTTATCTTCATAATGTGCATAACTAAAAAAGGTGAAACTTCAAAACAAATACATAAACTAAAAAGAGTATCTTGCATAACTTTAAATGAAGTTGATTTTATATTTGGTCTAAGCAAGCAGTGTTTGTCTGTCTTGGTTTTCAGTTGTGTCAGGAATCAGCTTTTTTTTTTTTGGTAAAAAGGTCCTCTGAATTGAGTTATTAATCAAACCAGAAAGTTATCACATTTAATAATTTAAAAAGAAGAGAGCCATGAAAGCCGCTAGTAAAAAAAAAACCATGCATTTTTGTTTAAAAAAAACCCTTAAATTACCACACAAGAGTTTTGAGATAGGATGACTTCTGTGTTCACTCTTACTGGAGGATAGGAATATAGAAAAACCTGAATTTCATGATGAAGGATAGGGAAGCTTTTGTAGTACAGATAGCTACTAAGAAAATCAAATGCAAAAGCTGTGAAGCTTCCTTCTTTAATTTAAAAGTGTCTTTATTTTAGTAGGAACKTCCAGAAGGTTTTGGGGACAAAGTGCTGTTGACACAAGACCTACATTATACAGACATGCTGTGTTCACTAAAAACCACTAGAAAAGCCTTGTATCCAAAGCGGTACTTGGAACCCAGGAAAATTACTACAGAAGTAAGAGATACATAGTTAACTCTTGTGTTCAGTTTCTAAGTGATCATAGATGCTCTCTCCCACCCTTCCCTCCCCCCCTGCCTCTGCATGCTGGTGTAGAGTGGTCTCTCAGCTGGGCAGTAGAAATGCCTCCTGCATCTAGAAGTTTATGTTGCAGAGCAGTGCTTGGCTAATGTTTGGAAAGTGTGGGGACTGTAACTTCAGTGGAGCCGTTTAGTTTTTTCCTGTCTTGTTACAGCCCTAGATGTACTCACGTATGTCAATGCCCAGAATRATTTCATAAGAGAAGTAGCGCTTGAACTGGAGTAATAAACCAAAAAGCCTAGCAGCAATTTTGCTGAATATTCTTTTTACCTCTTAAAGGCAAGACTGCTGAAAGCACTTTCTAATTGTAGCCTCTGTGCACTCTTTTCATATAGGTTCTCCTTTTGACTGCTTCTGAAATAGTCAGAATAGCTGAAATAATGAAAAAGAACTTATTTTAAAGATTTATATGTATGTGTATATATATTAGTTCAAACTAATGACAGATGTCTAACTGTGCCTTCATTTCCTTCTAGGTCKTCTTTAAATCACTTGCAGATACTTGCTCCTCCACTTGAACTGTAAGAGCTAAATCTACTGAATGAGTTGCTTTGTCTCTTGGCAAAAATCTGCACAGGTTTCTAAAGTGGAGAGTTTTTTTTTWAAAAAAATGAGATGCAAGTCACCTTTAGTAGTACATGAAACATGATTTTTTTTTTCAGAAAAATTTGCTGATTGTGGTGCTTCTAATGCCTTTCCTTTTCTTGAGTATAATGAGTTATGCTATTGATGTCAAATACCTTGTTTTGACGCTCTTCAGGAACACTGAGAAATAGCCCATGATAATGGTGATCTATTTCTTTAATATCCCTAAATGAGAGGAATTCAAATTTTGTGCAGCTTTTATGTGCTGTTAAGCTGTGATGGGAGCATGGTATCACTGGTGAGAGTTCTGGGTGTTTGGCTGGTTGTAGGCAGCAGTAATAGTGTAGCTGAGGAGAATGCAGGTTTGAATATGAAATACAAAAGTTGAGTATAGTTTGATACGAGAACCGATTTCCAAAGAGTATAGGCTTCTAGAAAGTTCAGGTGTGTTTTGATATAATCTAGCATTTAGACTTTCATCTGTTCCCCATTTCATTAAAAGAACAGAATCATTTTGACCACAAATTCCTGATTGCTGTGAATGATCCCTCTTTCAGCAGTTTGATATCTTTCTCGCAGGTGAATAAAATAAGCATGTGTTGTACTTGTGACAGGCGTGCATACTCGGCTCTGAGAGGAATCCATGAAAAACAGCATTCTYGTGTGGAGTGTTCAGCTTCGTTCTTGAAAGAGAAATAGGAGGTGATCAACTTAAAGAGAATTTAAGACTGAAAGGGGTATCTCAACTAAAATGAGACTACCAGCTWAGTTTTGTAATTCATAAGTGTGTAAATCAGCTTTAATCTCCTCATTCTTGGCCTCATCCTCAACTAAAACTTATTTTAGAATTTTTTGGGGTATTTAAACAAATGAAGCAAGGGCTAAGCGAAGCATCTTTCTATTAAGATCTTTGAAGAGCACTGTTCCTTTCTTCTGAGCAAGAACTTAACTCTTTTGCAAGATTTGGGTCTTTTCAGCTTGATATGTTGTGAGGTGGTATTTAGACAGCTTTTCATTATGGTTTCAACTTAGAAGTACTTGTTTAAATTCCTTCARCTTCTTAGACTGGCACCTTGATTTCTGCAGTTTACCAAAACAAGATGCAGTAGGAGTGAAGTAGGAGAATTATGGGTTTGTAATCCATATTTCAGTATTTAAGGAACTGAATGTTTGTGATTCCTACTCCAATGTTTTTAGTTTGAAAGATAATGGACTCTTTAATGTGGACTTTCATGTRTATGTATGAAGCACCTAGAAGAATGCTATACAAGGCACATACTCTTGGTATGTATTGTTCTTTTTAGAACAGGTAGACTCATTTTCCTATAAACAAGTTGGATAACTGTTCCTCAGATACTTCATAGATGGCTCTACAGGGTTTTTTTTGTTTGTTTGTTTTTTCTTTTCTCCAGTTAAACAGTTGCTCTTCTGGCTCTTCTCTAGTTGCCTGGAGAGGTTGTAAAATCCCCATCCTTCAGGAAGGTCAAAACTTGCCTGGAGAAACATGATTTAACTGTCAAGATGGATTTAGCTTTGAAGTTGGCTCTTCTTTTGAGGGTGGGGAGGGAGAAGAGGAAGAAAGAATAGATCTGTTGAAAGAGGTCTTTCAGATCTCTTTCAGAGGTCCCTTCTGACATAAACTCTGATTCTACTTCAGCGAGCTGAATTAGAGAAAAATATAAAAGTKCTTTAAAAATGCAAGATCTATGTAAGGAGAAGGAACCTAAAAAGATCTACTGTCCTGTAGAAAATTTTCCAGAATAACATGTCTAAAAGTGTTGTTACCTGACCCSTGGTCTAGTCAAGCCTTAAAGTGAGGAGAACTTCTGGATAGTTGAGAGCATTAGTTCAAGAATGTTTAGGGTTTTTGTTTAGCATTTTATATGTACGGTAACAGGCCAGTTCTACATAACAATAGTGTGGTTGCACAAGTATGACTTGTCCAGATTCTTGCTAGTATCTCACATGACGCTCTTTTTTTTTTTTTTAAGAACACTTCTGAAAACTATTTTATTTTACAGTTAATGTTGTGCTGCATACAACTTTTCTGAAGAAAGACTGGTATGAAGTCTGAACAAGATGTCAGTGTTAGTATAATGTATGAGATGTGGACAGACCTAGCTAASAATTCTGGGGAATGGTGATGTTGAGAAGTATGTTTCAATGAACTTGTTTGTGACTTTAACTGTTTTGTATTTTTTCCTACGAGTCATTTCTGGTGGATTTTTAGTGCTTAGAACACTCTCTAAAGCGAAACTGGTATTCTCATCACTTTGCCTTTTTTCTAAACTTGCATCTGGAATGTGATTCTTATCTTCTGATGTGTTACAGCATTGACTTTTTTTTAAGAAAAATTTGGTTTGGGATTATTGAATTTCTGAAGTGTCATGTTCTAAGTTTACATGAATTAACACAGTGGACTAGTACACTTCACTGCATCATTAAGTAGCTCTTATTTTAAAGGAACTAGTCTATATGCCAAGTCTTTTTATTCCAGGATCCTAAACAAGGATTAGGATCATTAAAGAAGCCATGGATTTTGCAATAACTGATTACAGCTCTGTTGGTTCTCTTATGCACTGTTTGCATCAGTGGCTTTGGGTAGGAATCCGGTGAGAATTTTATTCGCTCTTGTAGCTGAAATGAGGTTTAAAATTGATTACTTTATCTACAGGTGGTGAAGAGCCTAAATACAAAGCAATAAATCCAAAGTAACAGTGCTGCTAAACAAATTCCTTTCTTTCCTATCCATTCTGTTAAAGGCATGTAACGCCRGAGAAATTCTATGTGGAAGCTTGTGATGATGGAGCTGATGATGTGCTTGCTATTGATAGAGTCTCCACTGAAGTCACTCTTACAGGTACTCTCCTCACCAGTACTTCTCAAGATAGGCCTCTTTAGTCCTTTGGTCTGCTGTTCTGCTCCAGGCAGTCCCAGAAGATCTTCAGAAGCTTAAATTGGTATTAAGATAACTTACCTTGAATTGCTGTTTGTTTTTAAAATAGTGCTTTGTATTTCATGTGGCAAAGAACTTTTATTTGTAACGCTTTTTCACTGTAGAATTGATGTTGTGGGTAACAAGAGGAATTATGCTTGCCTGATTTTGATATCTCTATCGCTACAGTAAAAACTGATTTTCCCAARCTAGTTGGGATTGATGCTGCAAGTCCAAGGTCAGTTGTGGGAAATGTTGATCCCTGGGCTTCTGCAGCTTTTGCTGACTTGTCTCAATGCTGTGGGGGTTTTGTTGTTCTTGTTGTGTTTTTTAGTGCTGAAACATGAATTTGCATAAAGCCTTAAAACATCAACAGCAAAAATCTCTACTGTCAGTTGTTAGCTCTGTGTTGCCAATTTGAGTTGGAAAGTCACTGCAAGTARTTCTAATCATGCTGGCACTGAAGTCTTCAAAGTTTTTAAATTTTTATTTAATAGGTCTTTTTAAAGAATTCAGTGCATTCTAAAAAGCCAAAGAACTTATGATGACTTGAAACTAAGGCAAGGATGAATTCCTTCTTGATATTTCAGAAGATTGTACCTTAGCATTGCTGTAGTACTTCTGTCTATTTAGAAACTAGCAAACTTGATATAAAAAGACCTATTAGCCCTGTTCTGTACCTCATGCAAGAACAGTGTGCTCATCGCATTGCTATTGGTGTTGTGATATAGTATTTCAATTTCTTCTTCAAAGTTGATCCTTCAAAACTGTAAGGATGGCTATCCCCAGGCTCCTGTTAGGCCACCATCTGTTTCATCAGATAAACTTGCAGCTGCTAGATCAATATACATGGTTGGCAACTCTGTATCTTTACAGAAGTGTTTGAAGCAAAGGAAAAGTCGAGCCCATCTTTCTCTATTCTCTGAACCTAACTAAGAGTTGGGGAAGATGCCCAACTGTGTTTTTAAATTTGTCATTAGTTTCCCTTATACTACTCTAGAAATCTGTAGATAGAAGAAGATTTAACATGTTAGCACTTGCAATTGGTTGTTGGACACTGTTTGGACCTCTCAGTATGTTTGGAATATTGTATTCCTTACTATGTCTATACTGTGGTCGGTAGCTTTGCAGAGATGCAAGCTTGGGTTATTGGAACAGAATTAGACTGAGACTAAGAAGAAGCAAGCAAAAGTGGGAGATCCAAGCATTTGTGATTTGTTGTGCTTATTGTCCTCTATTTCAAAACAAAAAGCTTCTGGATGCTGACAGGAGAATGCATTACTGAAAGTCCCCCTGCCAGACTATCATGTAAATGAGCTTGGATTTATTCTATGGGAAGATTGTTTTGGTTAAACAAAATAAGAAATTGAGTCAGAGTGCTTCATGTTTCCTACTCCCTGTGCCCCCAGTCAGGCTTTGAATTTCTCGTAGACTACTTCCAAAATCTGTGATTCCAGCAAAACTTGGGGTTTGACCAAGAAGCTTCGACCAACTCAGTGTGATAGTTTTGTGATATAGCCATGAAAGAAACGTTCTGATGCTTCTTTTTGTCTTTTCTCCTGCTTTTTAGTTAAGAAAGATATTCCCCCTTCAGCTGTTACAAAGCCTATATATGGTGTTTTGGGAACAATCCGATTGGTGGCAGGTAAGGAAAACAAAACTGCTCTTTAAAAATACTTAGACATATCATATTGCTAAAGAGCCCTTAAAACCAAAAGTAGTCTTTACAAGGTATCTGAGATTGCACTTTGTTTGGTATGATCATTTTATGGGCTTTCCTTGTGGTTGCTACAGGATGGAGGTATCAAAGCGTAGTTAATCATGGATATTCATGGCCCTCTTAAGCCTGCAGCTATTCAAAGGTAGAGTTAATTGTCAGCTTGCTAGGTTTTAAAGAATGTATTTCAAATGCATATGAAGAACTTTATCTGCTTATTCTTTAACTATGTTCATCATAGCTGCAGGATTTAATGCAACAGTAAAGTATTGTTTTTTGAGGTTTGACCTCAAATCAATAGTGTTGGTGCACAAATGGCTGGGAGAAACAGGATGATAGACTAGTGGATACAGCTGTTTAAGTAATGGCTGTGTTAGAACTTTTYTCCCAATATGCAGGAAATTCAACACTTGAAAATAAAAAAAGACAAATCAGAACAATTCCTAACTTCTAGGGGGTTACAGGATAAGATAAGAAGAAGCTGTCTACTTTTTAAATATCTCACAGTGATGTTTGAAATGGGTGAGTAGGCACTGCCACAGCTAAACTAATGCCTATTGTCCTGGGTTCTTAGACAACAARCTTCCCTTCCTAAATTATTTAAAAACAAATACACTCTCCTGCTCTAGGAGTAGGACTAGGATGAATAGGACTTTTGGATTCTGAAGCATACTTTCTTGTGTATATTGCTGACTTACTCTGTACCATCTGAACTGAGACCAAAGTCACTGGCCTCTTTATATATTTTCAACCATGAAGACTTTAGACTGTCTCTGCTCTGAAGTAGTAGCAGCTGACACCTTTTCCTGACACTGTATTTTTCTGAAATTTGGTGTTTATTGGTAGTTCATGGTCTGTGAGCACATAGAGATGTGAGTGGCTTAGCATCAGGGGCTGGAAAAGAAACAGAAATATCATTGCTGTAAAAAACTAAAAGTCCTATGTGTTGATACTGTTTTCTCCTGTGCATTTAAGCAACCTGTTTTCCTTCAACCTGTTTTCATTTAAAATCCATGGGGAGTGGAACTTGAAGAAACCTCTTTCTTATCAGTTTGAGTTTTCTGGGGTGGTTTTAGGCTACTTTTTTTAATACGTGTGTGTGTGTGTGTATATATATTTGTATATGTGTATTTTTTTTAACTCTAATCTTTCTGTTTTACAGGGACATATCTCATTGTAATAACAAAAAAGAAAAAAGTAGGTGAGATCTTCAGTCATGTGATCTGGAAAGCAACAGACTTTGACATCATCTCCTACAAAAAGACCATGCTGCATTTAACTGATATTCAGGTAAGAGTGGATTGATTTGCAAGGTGGGGAGATCTCACTCGATGCTTCTCTAGTTTCTTTTGTTAATCTTCTATTAATTCTTTTGTTAACTATACTTTCCTCTCTGATTTGTTCACACTACCATAATTGACATGATATTCAAGTATAAATGGGTAAAAAGTTACATCATTCAAGATAACAGGTTAATATTGTGCAACTTAGAATATTGACCACACTGAATTTGAAGTACATGTTGTATACTTCCCCCTTTAAGATGGTGCAGTGAGGGAGGGAGGAGACTGTCTTGCTGCATCTCTGCTCTTGTCCTGAAGTCTGGTATCATCTGAGGGCCTTAATCAAGGCCTTGCTTGCCTAATGTACTTCAGAGGTGTTCTAGTATTGCCTTTTGCATAGTCTGTAACAGAGCAGTCTTGTGAGCCAGTCCACAAATTCACCACCCCTCTTCCTGTTAGTTTTTCTCATGGCTTTACTGTTCTGATAGCCCCTATAATGAGCTGTTTTGCTGTTTAGTTATCTGTCTTGCTTAGCTTGTGGAATTGTTGTATTCTATGCTTACCAAGCAGGGACAAATTGAATTTTAAGTGAGAGGAAAAGGATTAAATGTTTTCTAAAACAAGTATGTTATAGATTGATACAGGGCAGGCAGAGGTTTCTGAACAGTGAAGCTAAAGCCAAATCTGATGCTCTTTCAGGAAAAGAATGAGGTTAATCAAAACATAAACCAGAACMCTTACTAGTTATTGACATAATCCTCACAGTAAGTTTTATCCTTTCTTTGTTTCCATTATTATTATTTTTTTTTGACTGAATGGCTTTCATGAAGAATGGTGGCTTCCTTTTTGCTGGGAAGTCACTAATGTCAATTTAATCTCAGTGGATGTRTTAGTTTAATCTCTAAGGTAAATATCTCAGGGTACTGTCTTCTCCTGTCTACCATACTTGATGATCTCTCTTCTAGTGTAGTAGCCAGAAGTTATGGTATGGTAGCCACAAGTTACCAGTGCACTGGTATCAAAACTGCAGGCTCTTGCTCTCCTTAGTCTCTGGATGCTCTCATGTGCTACTAGAGCACTAGCAGTGTTCAGAGCATCACTTTAAAAAGTAGAGGTAGTTTTTAAGAATAAGATAATTTGACAYTAATAAATGCTCTTTCTCCCTCACCCTTTCTTCCCAACAGTTGCAGGACAATAAGGCATTTTTATCCATGATTAGTCATGTCTTGAGTGTGGATGGATTTTACTTCTCAACAACGTATGACCTAACACACACGCTGCAACGGTTAGCCAACACCAGCCCAGAGTTCCAGGAAATGAGCCTCCTAGAGAGGGTAAGGATTTCATTTTGCTCTTTGTCCTTGTCTAACTCACTGTCATTCATTTCAGTGTGGTACAAGCTTAGTTTGTGCAGCTGGTGTTTAAATAGTGTCAAAACAAATGATCACAAATGAAAGGAAGCTCCATACAAGGTTTTGAATGATATTGCTGGAAGTTGTGCTCCTAGTGCACTTTAGCTTAAACCTACTTTTTACAGTTAGTATATTAAATTGTTGCAAATGGTGTTGAAGAGTTCATAGTCCTCTGTTAAACTAAAAATGGGTTTGCTGTTTTAATCACAAAATGTAAATCCATTTCACTAATTTAACTTGTTGCTTAGATGCAAATCATTTTATTAAAAGTCGCATTGTGTTTCTGAACTGTGTAACTGTACTATCTTTGTGGTCTTGTCAATCCAATTGTAGTGGGGCAGTCCTCTGGGGAGGAAAAAGGTGACCACATAAGGTCACCTTATCGGAAGCAACCAACAGGAGTCCAAAGTAGATTGAGTCAAGTTAGTGTTCGAGTTTGCTTCCTTATGTGCTTAGAATAAGGTTAGAACTAGCTAGTTAGTAATGCTCCAGCACAGAAATTTATTCAGTGCTGCAGTTCTCTGCCCTAAAGTGTTAGGGATTGTGTCCGAATGTATTAGCCCGCCCTGCCTCAGTTTCATAGCTTATTAGCAACGACAAGTTTTAGAAATGTGTTTAGAAGTGATTGCAAATTTCAGATCAGGAAGATCAGAATGCCTTTCTGAAAGGTCTGCTTTAATTGAAGGTGAAGGAAGAAAGTTTTGACTTGAATTGACACTTCCAATTGCAGCAAGAACTGGAGAGAAACCCCTTGCCCTCATCTTCCCCTCCCCCCAAAATTTAGGCGTGACATGCTTTTCCTTGAGGTGGAGTAAGTCTCTTGAGTTTGTCCATATTCTCTTTCAAAATAACATGGAACAAAACTGTGGGTTTATGGTTTTTGGCCCTCAAACATTGCATTCTAAACTGTGCTTGTTCCTTATGTTTGATGTATGAATCTATAATACTACTTTCTTGGACAACAGAACCACACAGCCGAACTCAAATTCAGCTTTAAAAAAACCTTTCTCTTAAGCTTTGGAGCTTCAGAATCCTTGTCCCAGTAAATTACTGAATGTTGCAATGTCAACAAGGTTTGAACTGCCTAGACACTGAAATACTGAAACTCTGGAAGTGAACGGTGCTCTTTGTTCCTTTGCAAACAAGGTGAGAGTGAAGTCGCAAGACTCTCTTCATTAGTGAGACTGACTAAACTGGAGACGCAGTGCGATGTTTCTTCTAAGGGCTTTTTTTTAGTTATTGTTTTGTTTGTGGTTTGGGTTTTTTTAGTTTATGTTGGGGGGTTAATTTGCGTTACCAAACATGTTTCTTGCAGTACTATTGCTGAGGAGAGCAGTTGCTGACAGAGAAGGATTGGTTTGCCTAAAAATTGTGGCACTTCAAAGTGTTGTTTGAAAGKCAAAGTGTAATAAAAAGGAGGTTCATTAAGTAAATCAATGGTTTTATCTGGAACCATTTTAATGTAACTTCATTCTCCTGTAGTAGCAGTATAATGGCATAACAAAAGGTTGATGGTAATTTTGGGTATCTCCACTGAAAMGAGATAAATTTGTTCTATAGTTTGCTATTATTTGGAATGGTAGAAGGAAACAGTGCTAATATAAGTGTATTAAGGTGTCACATGAGGTTCTTGTAGTACTTCAAATCCTACTTGCAGTATGATTTGCCTACAAAGAAGGATGTAAACAGACCGACCTAATTGGTCTAAAAGCTGTTTTAGGACAATCCATTATCTGAGGTAACAAGCGCTCCTCAGGACAGGAGGCAGAAAAGTTTGTATTTCTGTTAGCATAGGCTCATCCATATGACAAGCAGCTCTATTCCATGTTTCTTTTTTTTTTTTTTTTTTTTTGGGGGGGGTATTACAAGATCTAGTATATGATTGACTTCTAGCAGACAGTTGTACTTGCTGTTTGCTCTTAGACTTAGGAACACTCCAGCGCTGAGCTTGAATTAACCTCCTCCTCAGAGTGAATGCGTTGTCTTCCTGCCTCRTGTCATGAGATTGAAAGCTATGGAGAGGTGGCATCATTGCGCTCTGCAGGAATCGTCACTTTGTGACTAAGCTGGTAGCTCTTTGGAATGTACTTAGATCCTTGCTCAAGACCTTTTTAAGGTGAATTGGGAATAGGAAATATGCAAAGTTGAAGAGGATGGCTTATATTTCTGTTGAACTTTTTTTTCCCTCTTTAACTATGAATATTCAACTTTGAGTTCTTAATTGTTTGATTATTACTTACAAAACCCTTTTGTGTTTATACCTTCTACCTAYTTTAGGAGTGTTAGCTTGCTATCGTTCTTGCAATTTTTGATCTAGTCAAGCCTTGTTTACTTAGGACAGACACTTGAATGTTCTGCTGATATTGCAGCTGAATTGTTAATGGCTTAGTGTGTCAGAGGTCAAGCAGCCCCCTCTAATCTTTGAAGGAATCATCCTGTTTTTTCTTTTATTAACTTAATTTTTTTAGCTTTCTGTTTGAKACTATACAAATGATTCTGATGAGCAGATGTACTTTGAGATAGAGTACCCTTTCATCTAAACTTGTGTTAGTGCATAGGTTTTGTGTATCTTTATGTTGAATTAAGTGGAGCTTAAAGCCTCTAAGAGCGTGTCTGTCTCTCTCTTTTTTTTTCCTTCACCCTCCTTTCTTACAGGCAGATCCACGGTTTGTGTGGAACGGTCATCTTCTTAGAGAATTTGCTGCTCAACCAGAGGTAATATCTGTGCAATGATTATACTGATACGCAGTGGATACACTTGGTACTAAAAGCATACAACACTCTCCTATGATTTTGAATCTTATTTCAGGCAGCCAGAATCTAGCATAGCTCAGTTATTTGTCTTYTAGATTAGCAAAATAATGTATGCATAAGTTGAAATGGTTCAGTGTCACAGCTTTCTAACTTCCAACTAGACACCAGTGTCCACAGTAGTATATAGTAAGGCTGACTCTTTGCAGGTGTCTGCATTTGAAGGTACTGTGCTGATACCATGCTGAGAGATATTAACTCAAGGGAAAGTTATACTGCATGCTTCTCAAGCTTTTTTGAGTCTAATTACTTGTTTATCCCAAGTATTTGCAGAGTTCAGTTTGTCATTTCTTAGTAGTTTCAAATCATCTTTCTTCATGAATGCAGTTTAAAATCAATTTGGTGACTAGGTTGTGGAGCTGACTAATAAGAGCAAGACTGACATTTTAGATTCTTTTGGTTTATTTGAAATAATGCTAGTACAATATTTGCTCATATTTGCTGGACAGAGTGAATTCAAAATGCATGACGATGAGCCACAAGTATAGCATGTCAATGGCCAGACTGAGCTAAGCTGCTTCCTACCAGAGACTTTAGAGGCATGTTAAACTTTAAGTGGTCTTCACTACAGCAACCTTTTTCTCTTTATCGGTACTGCCTGTTTATCCAAGTGAATAATACACAATTTGTATTTATCTCAGTAACCTGAGGAGATGTGCTTTTACATTAGGTAGTGATGTTCCAAAATGCTGGATTGTAGGGTGTTTTTTTTTTTTTTTTTTNTTTTTTCATGTGATGATATGAATTAACAGGGCTGTTGTGCCTCCTTTGAGGGGAGGAAGGAAGCCTTGGGGCTGGCTGAGTAGCTGGTTTGGATGGTGCTGCACAAACTGTGCTGAGGAGATAGAGAACCAGTGGTAGGAAGAGTAAAGATAGTCAAGTGTGGCTGGTTAGTAAAAAGAGTAGTAGGAGGCAAAATTCAGAAACTGAAAAGGGAGATAACTGATATATGAGGGAAAGCCTGATCTAATATTGACTGAAGGTAGCTTACTACAGTAACAGTTGTAGATAAACACATTTGGAATTTCTGACTTTCAGTACTGGAAAATCTTATTTTTAAGCTGTATTGAAAAACCAAGTTGTTAGATGTGGCAGGATGGTAGAAACTGTAGAATAAGCATTTCAAGGATTATTTGCACAGAATTCTTTCTACTCAAGACTTGTGTTGCTAACTATTGTCTCAGCTTACATTGTACCGTTGATGATGCAATGAATTCATATGAAAAGGTTTTTCAGTGTGTYCTGGTTTATAACTAATATGTTTGTAGAAGAATAAATGCTTTGTTCAGGACAAAGCAGCCTTTTTTGCCAAGGTCACTTAATGATAACAGACTTCCACTATTCCCCTTCCTTTCCCTTTTCTCCCCCCCCCCGCCCCCAAAGGGTTACATATACTACTCTGGTTTTGTTGTGAACTTTTTCCTCAAATAAAGAATTASTGCATCTCAAACAAAGAAGGATATCAAATATATAAACTATCCCAAAACTCCCAGACAAATCCCAGACATAATTAGGTTATGTATCTTTTTGTTGGCTACCGGTGTTTAATGTTTTAATTATGGTGTTCTATGTCTTTGTTTCAGATCCATAGGTTTGCTACACCAGTGATGCATGGATGTATCCTTTTGTTATAAAGCTCAGTGCTGAATTTGGAGTCTAAGATTTAAAAAAAAAAAAGCTTGCTAATGAGAGTAAATTATATTGGCAAGTAGGACATAGAAAATATCAGAGTTAGGCTGTAGTTTGTTCACATACAGGAAAAACRTGCAAGTGAGCTATGAACTTTTCATGTTAATTCATTTGAATGCTTTTCTACTCTTAAACCTAAATTTGTCTAATCTTACAGACATGATATGCATGGYTGTCTTTCAAGAGGATAAAGGCAAATATGAATATGGCAAACACTTACATCAGCTTTATTTTTTTTCTCCTTGCTATAAGGGTACCCTCAGTTAGCACTTTCTAATTTCTAAATGAATAAAGTAGACTGTATTAACTAACCACTAAGTAAATAATTCAAACAATTATCATCAGGGCTTTGGATTTAAAGTAAGGGAGAATAGTTAAGAGTTGAAGGGGTGCTTGTGGATGTTCCTGTTGCATCTATCTGCATAGAAAGATGAGGAGTCTTGATGAAGACTCTTCGGACACTTCTAGCAAGTTGCTTTTGCTACACCAACACTTCACTTTGAGTGAAGCCTTTTTATCAAAGCATTCATGAGCTTAATTTTGAGAAGGGGAGTGTGCTTGTCAGTAGGTCTAATGCTCCCTGGAAGCATTGTTTTTTGTGCAGTGGTTGAGCAAAAGTCAGTCCAAGGTGCTCCTGAATGTGGAGTATGAAAAGGGGTTACTGAGACTGGACAAAGTGCAGCACTCCTCCTGGCTGTTGCATCGCAAAGGCTGCTCAGGTACGGTGTACGGTAAAGGCAAGGCGTGCAGACCAGACCAGTTGTTCTGGTAGGGCTGTTACTGCTGGCAGACCTCCAGTCCTTCCTGGGATTTCATATAAAGGCAAGTGTGGTGAGAGTAGGTGGAGAAGCAAGGAAAAATGGGAAAAGGGAACTGTCAAAACAAACCAATCCTTATCCTGCCTCTGCAAGTCTTGCAGGGAGGTGGCTAGGTGGGTTGCAATAAGCAATTGGCAGACTGCAGTTAACACCTTTCTCCTGTCCTAATTTCACTACATAAATAATTAGTATGAGTAGTGTATGAGCTGCTGTAATTCAAATACTAAGTGCCTTAGATTCACAAAAAATCTGAGAGTGGATTTCTAGTAATGAAGCTGCTAGAGCTGAAGAGCCCTAAGCAGCACTGCAGTAGTGCCACTGGCAGCTATTTCAATAAAATCAAACTCTCTTCTTTTTTTTCCCCCTTTTTTTAAGCCTAAATATATTTTGTTCAACTATCTGGATTGGGGTCTTGGTCCTGCAGCGATGAGAAATAATGGGCTTTTTTGAATGACTGAAACTTTCACCAGCTAAAGACTAAACTAGGTTTAACACTTCTGTGTTTTTAAAGTCTTTTTTTTTTGTGTGTGTGTGGAAAATAGTCAATAGCAAGCTGCCATTTAAGTTAGAGAGATTACAGACACAGTCTTGAAGAGCTAAATGCTCAGGGGTGAAGAAACTAATATTTACAATTGTTTAGATGTTTTTTGGAAGCTTTCCTTTCTTCCATTTTTCTTCCTTAATCTAGTGAACTTGAGGTTCTGGTGATTGATTCCAAAATGAAGATCTCATCTCTTCTCCCTTTCTTCCTTGACATAGGAGGAAACCAAAAAGTATCGTCTTGCTACAAAATCTATCTTATTCTTAAATATTCTCCAGGAAACTGCTCTGAGATTGTAGGTTGGAGAGAATGCTGCTAAGCAGCTAAGTTTAGCAGTAACCTTTCTTACAGGAAATTATTGGCTATGCAAGTGTTTTAGGTTAAAGGGTGTGGGTCTTGACAGTAATTTTCCAGGAAAGCAGAAGAATCCCTTAGGATTCTTTTCAATCCATAAGTTAGAATCCTCTGCTTAAAGAGTACTGAGAATACTTTGGATTATGTAGAGGTAATATATTTTTTTTTCTTTCCCTAAATTCTTAGTTTGGGGGGATTATTCAAAAACAGTGGTACAAATAAAGGAAGAGTCGGGATGCTCCATGTATGCAGTCAGTGGGGTCTTTAACATAGCTCAGATGCTTACATGTGTAGTTTAGCAGCTTTATGTTATTTTGAATCCTTGACAGAAAATGCAGAATCTAAAGTGGCACATTTTACAGGAAAATCTAAAGAAAATGTGTTTTGTTTGCTTTTACCAACCATAGGGCAGTAAGTATCTTGGCTTCTCAAAGAATAGAACAGAGTGTAATATGCCAGTACTGCAGCTTTGAGAATTACTCATTTCAGTCTTGTGCTTATTTGAAAGTTGTGGGTTAATGTTTTGAGTCACTTTAGAATCACAGGCTGGGTAAGGTTGGAAGGGACCTCTGGAGATCAGCTAGTCCAACAAGCAGGGTCACCTAGAGCATGTTAGACAGGGTTGCATCCAGGCGGGCCTTGAGTATCCCCAGAGAGGGAGACTCCACAACCTCTCTGGGCAACCTGTGCCAGTGCTCTGTCACTCACGGGGAAGAAATTTCCCCTCACGTTCAGGTGGAACTTCCTGTGCTTCGATTTCTGCCCATTGCCTCTTGTCCTGTCACACGGGACAACTGAAAAGAGTTTGTCCCCGTCCCCTTGACACCCTCCCTTCAGGTACTTGTACACATTGATAAGATCCCCCCTCAGTCTTCTCTTCCGCAGGCTCACAAGGGAGATGCTTTCGTGTCACTTTTAGATTTATAGACTTTCATCCTTTGTCACTATCTGAAGAAGTTTATTCTTGAGAAATGTCTTTTTTTTGTTTAAGGCAATTTTATGCAGGACAGAACAGGATTAAAAAAAAATGAAAATAGTTGTTAATGACTTCTGTTTGTTCATTGACTAAATTTAGTCAATGAAATATGATGTATTTACCACTTTGAATATCTAGTTTGAGCAGAAAAGCACTCTTGAATAAAAAGCTACCACTGGAGTCTTCTAAGGAAGCTGCATACACCGAGGCTGAACTTGATCTACAGAAATTAGAGATTCCTTTTAGGAGCATATATGAGATGTTTGTGTTTTGAGATAAGCAAATAATAGGCCTTGAGGAAGCAAAGAAAGCACTCAGAGGTCCCAAACCAGCTTTGTGCATATTCTGGACTTCAGAGTAAGGATTTGAAACTCAGTCTGCATTACTACTAGTCCTGGAATCTATAAATGTGATGTATGTTGCTCTTAAGAGTGAAATTTCAAGAGCATGAGATATTCAGTCCTCAAAGTCTAGGAAAAAAAAAAAAAAAAAAGTAATCTTTATAAAAAGCAGTGGGGGGCAAGAAGCCACTAAGGTAGTTTAAGGTCCTTTTAAAGATATGCATAGGACTTCAGAAACCAGTGCTTTTAAAGATATGCATAGGGCTGTGAAGCCAGATTAATATTCTGTAGAGTCCTGTTTTGTCAAAATTGTAGCAACTTTGTTTTTGCAGTCAGTGACAGTGACTGTACATTGTCTTGTGTTGCATATACTGATCCTAATATTAAGTTACTTTGTTTTAACTGTATTGATGTGGTAAATGTTTACATTTTTTTTGAATGTAGTCCTTTGTTTCTTTGGGTTTTTACCTCTTCTTTATTTTTTTTATATATAAAAACATATTTTAAACTAAGAAAAGTTTGGGTTTTTTCCTTAGCATATTATTCATCAGTTATCACTATGCACTCTTGTTCTATTAATGGAAAATGTTTTGACTGGCTGCTTGTTTCCAGAAGAAGCTGTTTCAGAGCTGGTGTACGTTACTATGTGAGAGGTAAGATAGCAAATTGTTTGTTTTAATAATGCAAATTCTATCTACATGTGTGACTTAAGAGGAGTTGCTGGTATAATGATTTCAACAAAAAATACTTGCAACAGTAGTTTGTGTCAAGAGGTCCTTGCTTCAGAGAAAATACTAGGAACCTGTATGATGAACTGAAGCATGTTCTGGTATGCATTAAACTGATTCTTATTTATTCCTCCTAGAGAGAGGTGAAAAGTTTGGCTGGCATTTGTATTGCTTCACAATTTTAATTGGAGTTGCTTGCAAATGTCTTAACAGCGCTGTTGGACCAGTAGTAAATTCAGTTATGACCTTTACTAGGCCTGGGGGTAGGGGAAACAGAGAAGATGCTTCCACAAATTGTTTTGGGTTGAGAACTGAACAAGGAAATGATTTGACTTTTTGTGTGTGTGTGTTAGCCCCAACGTGCATGCTTTTGACAATATTGTTATGTTCCTTCAGCACCATTGCTGCTGAACTGCAGATACTTCAGTGTCAAAACACTTGTTTTATTTTGCATTGAAACTACTCAATTTCTAGGACTACATCAAAATGTTCTTGAATTCATAGTCTTTGCTGTGCAAAACTGTGCTTCTTCAGCAAATTAAATTTGGTGCAGATCATAATAAACTTCTGCCAAAGTCTTGTTTTTACTGTCTTCTGACAGCTCTATGGTATTTTCTTGCTTTCTTTGAATATATGAAAAGGAGGGATGGAAAGCCTTTTGTTGACATCCTATTCTGTGGCCAGTCTGTGAGCTGGGTAATGAGTTTTTTTTCTTTCTTTTTTTTTCTTTTTTTTCTTTCCTTCTCTTTTACCTACTTAGGTATTGATTCAGAAGGACATGCAGCTAACTTTGTTGAAACAGAACAAATTGTGCATTACAAGGGAAGCAAAGCATCATTTGTTCAGGTAAGATCAGTATAATGGACTGCTGACTGGCTTCAGTTTTTGGTTGGCTGGCTGGCTGTCTTATGTTGCAATGCTGTGCTGAGCTGCATTTGATCAGAGTGTATTCAAAAAGGGAGCATACCAACTAAATGAGCATGTTTTATTTTTTAATTGGCAAGTACTGTTTGTAAAACTTACTGTCTTTAAACTGTTCCCATTCTCTTGCAGACCCGTGGATCAATTCCTTTTTTCTGGTCTCAAAGACCAAACCTCAAGTATAAGCCAAAGCCACAGATCAGCAAGTCTGTAAATCACGTATGTGACTGTTGATTGCATTTTGGAGATTAAATATATTAATGAGCTCATGTGGATATGAAGGAGTGAAAATCTGTAATCTCAAGAATAAAAGTTAGCAGTACTAAACTGAGTTTTATTGTTAAGAAATACAAAAGCTTCTTGTTACTACTGTTTGAGACATGAATTCAGATTTGGCAGGGGGGATCCAGGTATGAATGAGTGGTTTCTCTCTGGTTCTTGTTTGTAGTAGTTTCTGTAGCTGTACGATATTCAGCACGTGTAGATGTTTAAGGACAGCTGAATGGACCGTAAGATAAAAATAGAAATGTATTAGCACAGTAAAGAACAACAAACACTTTCTTGGCTATAAAAGTGCCTGTGCTATTTCATTAAAAGGATGATTACAGAGACTTTTTTGCATAAATTGCAGTCTTAATAGTAGTGTAAATGTCATCACTTTTTTTTTTTCTTTTTCTAGATGGATGGTTTCCAAAGACATTTTGACTCGCAAATAATTAGTTATGGAAAGCAAATGATTGTTAACTTGGTATGCTTTCATATGTTTTTCTTGAAAGCCGCTGTTCTTTCATGCAGGCTTGCAAGTAATACTATCTTTTTTTTTTTTTCCTCGCAGGTGAACCAAAAGGGTTCAGAGAAGCCTCTTGAGCAAACATTTGCAAAAATGGTGAACAGTATGGCAAATGGCATGGTCAGGTGTGTGTGTGTGAAGTGAAATGATACATTCCTTTGTTAAAAGTTGGGTGTTGCTGCTGAGACCCACAAAAACCCCTCACAGTGCTTTGGGGCCTTGAACAAATACCTGATTTGTTTCAGAATGCTTTATGAAGTAACCTGCATGTGCCCCTACCTCAGAGTTTCCATTCTAAACTAAAGTAAGCCTGTGAAGAGAATATGGGGCAAAGACAAGAGCCAGGCCTAATAAATGTCAAGGATGTCAAGGGTCATGAGGATGCCATGTAATTTTTGGAATAACAGAATGCTGTGAAAACCATGGCAGCCCTCTATTTTGGAAAGAATTTGGGCCTCATAGAACTACCTTCTGGTAGAAGAGGCTGATTTCATTGTTGACTCAGTAAGGGAGTGCTAAGTGTGTGCAACTCTATTGGAGATGGAGGGAAGTATGTAATTTAAATTCAGGGGACTTCAGAGGAGTGGACTTCAGAGTAACTAAGCAAGGAGAGAATTTCTCTCAAGTGCATTCCCCGCTCTATCTCTTCATGGGAATCTTGGGTGTAGTACACAATTTAAAACCAGCCTGTGCATGCTTTGCCTGATTTCCATAGGGAGGGTTCAGCTTCCACAGATCCTTCTCTCTTTGTCTTTTCCTTGAGTCCACTGTATGGTGATATTTTGTCCTCGGACGTATGAGGTCAACAGTCCTACCCTTACTGCTCTGTATGTGCTAAAATGAGACTGATGCTTCTGCTAGTGCTGCCAAAATCCTTTTTTGTTGTTTTTGTGGGGTGGAGTGTGTTAATTTTGATGTTTATCTGCCAGGCTAAATAACTTACTTGGGTCTTCAGTGTAAATATGCTACCTTTCCTCAAACAAATAGTTTTCAGAGCTTGGCAAATGAGTTTTGGGTTATAAATACTCCAGGGCAGGAACTTTATTTGCTGTGAATTGCAGAGCATGTATACTTACAAAAGCTGGATCAGACACCATTCATCTAAAGCTGCTTTTACCAGAAGTGAATTGGCTGCTAAAATCTTGTTCCCTGTCAGTAGCTGTTGGATTGTCTTATGGCGCAGTAGTTTAGCTGTTCAAATAGAACTTATCTCAGTTTTCTGGAGAGCCATTGAACGGAGTTATGCTGCATGCCAAAAAAGTGTTGCATTTTAACAACTGAGTCTCCTTGAAAGAGAACTGACACGTCCAAGATACAAACTCGGAGAAGGGGAGGGTGGAAGAATACTGGTGAAAAAGCAGCGATGAAACTGGATGTGGGTCCCTGCCCCTGCTTTTCTGGTGGAAAACAGTATTAGTCAGAACTTAGAATGAGTAACTTAGAACTGAATGGCTGTTTCCCGAGACTAGTGGCATCTTGTAAAGAAATGTGAAAGCTGTCACCAGGCACACTAAGTGCACAATCTCAGGAAAATTACAAAGCACTGAGAAAACCCACTGATACCTGCTGGAAGCCTTCTCTGAAGAAAATTCCGTCACTGCCTGATCTTCCCTGGGGTCTGTCTTTTTGTTTGTTTTTGTTTTGAGATCTTCACTGCAATATGTCTATAATTTTAAAAGATGCTTCTCTCTGAATAGATACATAGCATTTGACTTCCATAAAGAGTGCAGTCGAATGAGGTGGGATCGGCTTCAAATTTTGATGGATCAATTGGCAGAGCAGCAAGATGAATTTAGGTAAGATGGTCGATGCTCAGTAGCTCTCAGGTAGTTCTGTACTATTAAAATGAGACTGCTTTCTTATAACTTCTCTTGTTTTGAGTTAAAATGCACTGAAACAGACCCTCAATTTTCACAAAATAAATATTCATATACCTTAGCACTTGCATATTTATGAACTCTCATTAATATTGGTCACCAGATCTCTAACCTTGCAATGTAGAGCCCTTTTCATGCCATAACAAAATGGCTCCAAGAATCATAGCAACTCCGTGTTGCGACTCAAGAACAGACTTTGTATCTTTTGGTAAAAAAATTAGATGAAGGAGTAAGCGTGCATATAACGGGTTATAAAAATTGCATGTCTCTTTAGGTGATTGTTCTTCATCCAAGAGTTAATTCCATATGTTCATAGCAGTAAACTGTTCTGCAAAGTGGTGCCAAACACTCTTAGGTCTCTAATGCTCATTTGTGGTGCCAAACCTTAGCACTAGCGGTAGTTGCTAGTCCTTGCTGACATAAATAATCCACAGAGAACGTAATTCTCATGTTTATTTTTAGTCATATTAAAAGTAGACTAAATGTCTGTATCAACTTAAGTTTTTTGCTTAGTCCTGTGAGTGAGTTGTTTTGAGCACTTCTTGGTCTTTGCTACTTGTGAATAGTGAATGCAGTCTCCCTGACCACCAAAAGGAGCCCCAAAAACAGAAAAAATGAAATGATTTGTGAGAACTTCAAAGAAGGAGGCCTAAGTACTTAGGTTTCCTGTATGGCAAGGATCCTTTATTCTTAGATCTCGGCATTCATTCAATCTCATTTGTTTACTGTCATTGTAAGCTTACAACAGAACCAAGTTTTCTTGACATGAAAATTAGAGATTTATCAAAACAAGATACAAAAACAAAGGTTCCTTTTCAAGATTAAGTTGGTTATGCCTTCCCTTATTTTGTCTAGTGTGGCCATTATTTAAATAAGAGCAGGAAAGTCTGAAAAAGGCTCTTCAGCCCTGAGGCAGTTAAATAGCTTTATTTGCTAAAGATTGAATCCAGATATAAAAGATCTGGCAGAAAGGATAGCTGGCTTGCTGGTTTTCTTTCTTTTTTTTTTTTTAATTTAAATTTATTTATTTATGTTAGAGGAATTATAGGAGATTGGTCACATAAGCTAAGTTATTAAGCAGAAATTTCCATTTGTCAGCTACATGTTGTCCTAATCAGCCCTAGGCAAAACTTGAGAGAGGAGAGAATCGAGATTCTGTTGCTGTTATTGTCTCCTTTCATCATTTAACCACAAAACATGGTTTAACAAAATTCATTTCTCAAGAATGAGACTAGGTCCTGTTAAGTTTTATCAAAGTGCATATACTGTAAGGCCCTTGAGTTCTTGATCTGGTATGATATGACTTAGCCTGATGTTTTTATCTTAAAGCTATCCAATGACAGTGGATAATGTGCTAGATCAAATTCAGTTTGCAACTATATAACAGAGTAATTTATTCTAGAGAGTATGATCTCTAAGTCTTTAGGCCATTGGAACTCTTAAGTTTGATGCTGTGGTAGAAGGACAGTACAGTTCTGTCCCATTTGTGTAATCAGCTAATAATGTGATCTCCCTATTGGTTTTACTAGCTCAGATGTTGGAATATTTGCGTGCAACTCAGTATTTAAAATGTGAGCTATTTTTAGTATTGCTGGAGAAATATCTGGTTTAGCTGATTTAAAAAGATGGAGGTGATGAGCATGTGCAGTTGCAAGGGTTGAGGGAATATGTTTCCTCCAGATGTTCATATAACAAGATTTGAATACCTTTCTGAAGGAAACATGGCTAACAACTTCTGTGACTATATAGAGAGGTGACTGGACCGAAGCTGGTGACCAGGTATATATATCTAGTTACCTCTGCTGTTACACTCTGATCTTAACTGTGGAGCTGAAAAATATAAATGTCACTGGAGTTGCAGGAGAAGCTGCCTTTCTTCGTAGTGACATGTAGCCAGCTAGTCAAACTGAACTATCTAAATAGCTAAAGATAGAGATAACTAAACATTCAATCCTGATGCTGCTTTTCAGTGCCTTTGAGGAAAAGAGTGATATAGAGAGAATTTAGGGAGGCATCACAGTTCAAGGACGTGGCAAATAACTCATCATGCACTCAAGAGAATTGTATCTTCTGGCTGCTAGAGAACGTACGTGAGCAAATGTGCACTTTAGATGGATTGTTATCCATAAACACTTAAATGGATTGTATGTGTTAGTTATTTTCTAGTTGATTCCGATGGTAAAATTGTGACTCAGCAGGAAGGAATATTCCGTAGCAATTGTATGGACTGCCTTGATCGGACTAACGTGATTCAGAGCTTGTTAGCACGCCGATCTCTTCAAGCCCAGCTTCAGGTCAGTATTGGTTCCTGTTTGGTTAGGAACATGTAAGAGGATGGAGGCTTTCTATTTTAAATTGAAATATAATTTAACACCTCAATAAGAGCTTGCATACTTGAGTTCCTGTAGTACACAGTCTTGAAATTCTTTGGCCAGATTCTAGTTCAATGAATGTAACTTTTCTTGAAAGCAAATATTAATTTTTCTAATGACTTTCTAATGAGCTGCAATATGCTCTCTGTTTTAGAGACTAGGTGTTCTCCATGTTGGACAGAGAATTGAAGAGCAAGCAGACTTTGAGAAAATCTACAAAAATGGTAGGCTGTTTGAACTCTATAAACAGTGTGGGTATTTTTTTTTCTTTTGTTTTTTGAAATGGAGTACATAACTCCCTTAATCTTTTCTTAATACTTTCCTGTTCACAGCATGGGCTGATAATGCTAATGCTTGTGCCAAACAATATGCTGGAACTGGTGCCTTAAAGACAGATTACACAAGGCAAGTCAGACCCTTCCTATAAAGGCTTTCTGGGTTTTTGTACATGTTTGGGGATTTCTTTAAGTCTTCATATCTGAACAGATCTATTTGGGGTTCAGAATGTTAGTTTTGCAACAGTTCAGCTGGTAAAATGTGAGATTAAAATCTGCAGAAGAGCATTATTATTCACTTTTAAAAAAAATCAGGAAGGTGTGGCCTATTCAAGATACATTTGTGTTGTGGGAAAGAGAAGTGTAACTTTAACTTCAGATAACTTGTGATAAGTCTGTATGGCAGCACTGAATAATTGTATTTTCATGCAGGTATGCATTAAACTTAGTATCCTTTTAAACAATGAAAGTTTTGTAAATCTGAAATTCCCTTCTTGAATTTGTAATTATATTAAATATTTCTCAAAACTTCTTACAGAACTGGGAAGAGAACTCAGTGGGGCTTAATTATGGATGGCTGGAACTCATTAATACGTTACTACAAAAATAACTTTTCTGATGGATTTAGACAAGTAAGTTGGGCTTTTAATTATAGGGAAATATATTTAATAAACACTGTGCATTGTAGTTCTTGCTCTTTTTTTTTTTTTTTTTTTCCCCAGGATGCTATTGATCTCTTTCTTGGTAATTATTCAGTGGATGAAGTAGAACCTGCTAGTCCTCTACATGTCAAGAAAGATTGGAAGTTTTTAGCTGTAAGTATGGAGCTTTGATTTATACTTGGAGACACAGATGTAACCTTTTAGTCACTCATTTCAGTAAGACTAAGTAGAAATTATCTGTTTAGTAATGAAGTGTCCCTATAATCTGGTTATGTTTCTATGATACCTGCTTATAGGACTAAACCCAGACTGTTCCCTTGACAGAAAATGGAGTGTCCTGAGGTATTGAAAAACTGCTTGCTTTTTTTTAAATCTGCTTCATCAAGCGGAAAGGGAGGAATTCTGCAGAAGGAAACAGTCATTGATGGTGACTAGTAGAAGAAGCTTGTGAAGATCTCATCTCAGACTTCATACAGAAGCGTAGACTGTAACATAAAGAAATTTTAATTTTTTTTTGCCATCCTCCCCCATGTATATCATGCAGTAAAATGGGGCAGAGATTTTAGATTTAATTGTTGGTTCAAGTATTCATATAAAAAGTTTGTCCATCTTCTAATACAGTAGAAAATAATATTTTAATTCAGAACTTATTACTGAATGCATCTTTACAAATTTTAGAGCTATTCAAAAATTTTACACTTGTGCTTCATCAATAATTGAAGCAATCTTATTGCCAGAAAAGTAAATAGCTTTGCAGTATCACCAATCTGAAAGGATATTAAGTAGTGTGTGTTCTATTATAGTGTGTAATTATTCTTTTTTTCTTTCCTCAGTTGCCTATTATTATGGTGGTTGCTTTCTCTATGTGCATTATTTGTTTGCTAATGGCTGGTAAGTCACTATTCAGTGTAACTTCACAAAATTAGCTTACTTGTATGTTGGGCTTTTTGTTAGTTTCTAACAGTGATTTACTAAAACAATGTAGTATATATTTTAGTGTGACTGAGAAACAAGCAAATGTTTCTGAGCATCGCTTTGGAGACTGAGGGCCAATACCAAATCATTAATGTGGAAAAAAGAGGCACTATAAAAAACAGAGCAAAAACTTTAGTAGAAGGCACTTAGGTGTGATTTAATTGCCCAAACACTGAGTCAGTTGCACCTGAGTTGGACATCTGGATTTACTGTAGGCTGGATGAATCCCTTTACAAATGTCTACCTAATTCTGGGCAGAAAGGCAATACAGATGAGTCAGGTGTAGGCATAGCCTTGGTCTGAGAGATGTCCCCCTTAATCTAAAGTAGAGTTGCAAATCTTGAAATTCTTGCCTTTTGCCTTTTCCTTGAGTTTTATAACATGAGTGCCAATGGAGTACTTGACTCTGTGACCTCTGTAGCTGTGTTTAAATTTTTTCTGGGGGTCTGTGGCAAACAGCAGAACGGTACCTTAAGAACAAATAGCTGCGGCTTGTCAACTTCTATGAAAGGAGTTATAAAATGGTATACGAAAACCCCTAGTATCTGTGGAAATGCTTTCAGCTTCCACAGATTTCTGTGGGAGGGCTTGGACTACTCTGCTGCTGTTCTAAAATACTGTCATTGATAGTGAGACATAATGAACTGAAGTGTTTATAAAAACTCTTAACAGGTGATACCTGGACTGAGACACTGGCCTGTGTGCTATTCTGGGGAAGTGCAAGCTTTGGAACTTTTGCTATCATCCTCTACAATGGCAAGGATTTTGTAGATGCACCCAAATTGGTCCAGAAAGAGAAGATGGACTGAATTTGTGTGTGTGGAAAGCGGCTTGGTACAGAGGATTCCTCAAGTCACACCTGGAGTCTCTACTGACCTGCTTTCCACACCAAATAGCGGTCTTTTTAATGTTCATCCTTGGCAGCACGGGGAGAAAGTAAATCATCATCTTTGGTAGCTTTCAGCTGGGATCTGATTCTAGTCTTGGTTGCAATGGTCTTTGGAATATTGCATTAGCGGCGGAGGCTCCACCCTTACCAAGATAATTCAAAGATAAGTCAGCTTTGTGATATCTAGAATGTTATAAATGGGCTGGAAAAGTTCACAGTCCACTTGGGTATATTCAGCTAAACTTTTGATCCCTGGCTTGACAGGAGAGAGCTCTGATTCTGCTCAAGTGTCAACGTACCCAGATGTTGAAGTGTTAATAAAGGAGGGGTCTAATCATGTTCTTAAGCAAATATGGCTTCATACCAATAACTTGTTCTTAGATTTACAGCAGGATTACATTTGTTGTAATTAAATCCATGTTAAGGAGTCCTTTGTGCATATTTGTTTTCTTCACTAAATATAAAGGATTGTTGAATCCTAATGCTTCTCTTCTAAAATGAGTTTTGCATCCTGTCTTATCTAGGACTGGTGCAATATTCTACTAATTTTGGGGGTGAAAGGACAGTGTATTTGGATGCTTCTGAAGTTACAAATGTCTTGCACTGTTTCAATACTGCGGTCTTTAGATGATGAGTCATTAGGTAGCGAGTTAAAATATAGGATCTTCTTTCTAAAGATATAAATGAAATCAAAGAATGTGAACTCCTTTGCAGTGTTTTTTGAACCTTCCCTATGCTAACGGTCCAAAGTATACCACTATTTTAAAAACTGTCACAAGAGAAAAAGATGAACTTCATTGTTTTTCTAGTCAGCTGCTTATATATATTTTTGGGGGGGGTTATGTTGGAATAATTTATGGAAGAAGGAGTAATAACCTGAGTAGAAAGTGTTAGACTAAATTCATGTTCGCACTTGGGAGCAACAGCTTGCTTTTCATGCATGATGTTGTAGCACACTCGTTTAAAAAAACAAAACTACGCTACAGAATAATTTGTGCTGGTTAACAATAAATGTGTGTCTTTAAACTTAGTGCTTCCAAGCTGTATAAAAATAAGTAATCCTAATCAAGGACCAATTTTAAACTATTTTGTCACTTATTTTATATGGTTTGTTCAAAACCAGACATGAAATTTGCTTAAGGCGCTGTGCATTGTTTAATATTTCCTGTAAGTACAGCTGTATATTCAGATTGCAATCATAAAATTTAAATGGGGAGAGGGGAGGAACATGTAGAATACTAGGGCTAGCACAGTTGTCACTATTGAAGCTAAAACACAAAACACTGATACTGCAGTGTTTCATTGTGTTATGACTGAAAATATGTACAGATTTTTGCAATTGTTAACTGTTCGTTTTAACCTTGAATGTTTCTGGAGGCCTCTCTCGGTTTTGTTTAAATGTAATCTGTTCATAAGCACTAGTAATTGCGAAGTATCTGTTTGCTTTTAGATGCTGGAATGGAAAGACCAGTTGAAACAGTTAACTGGAAAATCCTCTAACTTAAAATTTTCAGACATGAACACCATAATGGATATAAAGTATAAGAACATCAAGACTAAATATCTAAAATCACTGGGTTTTTATGGCTCACTGGCAGGTGGCATTTGAAACTTGGTTCAACTGTCTTGTAGCCCATAGCTAGATACTCGCATCTTCGGTGAAGAACTTGTTACAACAAAGACCAAACTTGAATTGCTGGTATAAATATGTTGTAAGACATAGAATGATGTAGGTTTGCAAAGGTGGAGGGCGTCTGTATTTCAGTGCTTTGCAAAGAGTCTGTATTTCTAAAATCACAAACAGTGTACTCATAAATGACAATAAAATATCCAACTTTTCTATATACTGTCAGTTGCATTTAGTGCTTTGGAGTGGACTTTTTCCAAGTTGTTCCTAAAAACAGAACCATTTCTCACCAGAAAGGTGCTTACATGCTATGAACTGCAACAAAACGTAAAGATCCTGCTGTTTCAGTGCTTAAATATTGATGATCTTGCATCGAACACCAAGTGTTTTTGTTAGCATCATCTTCTGTTCTTCCTTGCCAATTCTGTATCTTAAGTCCCTGAGAACTGTTGTGGGTGGATTTCTTTCCTAGGATTAATTGCAAGCCTCACTTCTCACTTTTCAAGGCTTTCTCTTCCCTTATAAGACTAATTTTGGATGTGTGGGGTAGGTTTTCTGTGTTTTTTCTTTCTTTTTTTTTTCTTTGGGGGCGGGGTTGTTCATGTGTTGCAGTGTTAGACGAGCCCCGTGGGGCTTGTCTCAAGAATTTTACAATTTCTGACCTGCGCTTCTCTCCTTGGAGAGGTTCTGAGCAGGCTCTTTCTGAATTACTGAAGAAATAATAGTGTAGTCTAATACTTAGTGGAGCTTGACCCTATTTAAAATTTAGATGACTGGGTGTGCGCATTCATACACAATGATTGCTAATAAAATTTTTATACTGGTACAACAGTCCCAGAAGCCATTAGTTTAAAAAACTTGTGGGTTTTTTTTTTTTCCTCTCCTTTTTAAACTTAGTCTCCTTCTCTGCAAAAAGACAATAATGTTTAGAGCAGCTTTACTGGGGACCATCTTGGGGAAAAATATTTGAAGTAGTTGCCTGAAACGTAAGGCAAGTGTAGGGAGTTCTACAGCTCCATTACAGAAGGAAATTAAATTCAGTGGTGTTTGTGAATCTACTGCTACTTGAAGTTTTTTTTTTAATCTGCTGCTTTTTTCCAAATTAACATTACTCTCCTGTGTATTGTTTCTTTTCCTCTCCCTCTCATTAAACCTGGGGTGGTGGTGGTGGTATTTTTAAAGAAACTGGAAGGGGGAG
>NW_028186479.1:5985984-5997741 GCF_003343005.1 Rhea americana | reverse complement strand
GGCCCGTGCGGGGCGGGGGCGGCCGGCGGGCCCGGCCTGCGCTTCCGCTCTGCGGGGCCGGGAACCGCTTCCTGCTGCGGCGCGAGGAGAGGGAGGTGCGGGCTGGGGCGTTACGGCCGCCCCCGCCGCTGCCGGCCATCCGGTGGGATCCGGGCCCGGGTGTGTGCGTGCGTGAATGCGTGTGAGTGTGMGTGGGTGTGTGTGACCTTGCTCCCGGGCAAGGCGTTAATTAAACGCGAGATCTCGAGGCGGTTTCTTTGTGAGGGCGAGAGGCGCGGGCATTAGGTGCGTCGGTTCCCTCTAATGGAGGGTGTTCTTTGATAGCACGTGCTCAGGCTTTCTGTGGGAACAGCAGCAACAACAAAACGCTCCTTTTTAATTTCTAGGTTTCTAATGAAACTCAGTCATGAGACTGTGACCATTGAACTGAAGAACGGGACACAGGTGCACGGAACTATCACAGGTATGGCGCGGTGGTAAAGACGATTGATGGCAACCTACGGGCTGTTCCTTTTCTGCTGATAATAGGCATTTGTGGTTTGGTTTGAGCTTTTCTATTTTGTACTGTCTGTTGTGGGGACTTTCTCTGATAGAAGCAGATAATGGTCCTTCTAGCTTGTATYCTCTTGTAAGCATCAGGTGTGTTTTTTGCAGAAGAGCCTGGACATTTGCAGGAGCTACTAGAAATACAGTGAAGAGCTTTGACCAGCCAGCTGTTTGCAGGCATCCGTCATCTTTGGCCTAGCAGTGAGGCCACTTCACCCGTGATCAAACTTACGCTGTTGATGCATTTTGTAATACACTTTCTGTTCATAAGACACTGCTGGGAGACAGTGGATTGGTTGTAGTACTTAGTGGGAGCCTCTGAGTCTGGTGGTCTCTTGGGCTTTGTTTACAAACAAGCTTAGGAAAAAATGAAGTAAACTTTTGCAAACTCTTTTGTTAGYGTATCTGAAGAAAGTGTGATCTACTCTTAGAATTTTAGCAACATGATAGTGTTGGTATGCTATTCTGACCACTATATCAAGCTGGCAGTGGTATGTAATTAAATCTCTGTAAGATGTTTCAGTGCATCTGATTTTGATTTCTAAAATTGTTGTAAGCCTTAGTTACGTAAGAACTATAGTAGAGCCACCTGCAGAGGATTTTCTTGTGTCTGTGGGAGACAGATAAATGGCAAATGCTAAATGTTCACATAGTCTTAAATCAGTTCAAGTAGGCTCTAGATGATTTTATTCTAAAAGAGAGATATTTCATCTGAGTGTATCTTTGTTTAAGGTGACTTTATATAGGAATGTGTCCTTACATAAGCTTTAATTTCATGAAACTGATTTGAAAGCATATAGCTTGATGAGGGATACAGGGCAAAAAGGAATCCTGGTGTCAAGAATCTGGTTTGCAGCTGTTGTCAGAGGTTTATCATGTAAGGATCTACATTTCTGAGCGTTAACGTCTACGGAGGCGCATAATTCATAAAATGGGCATGCTCCTTTATATCACTGAAAGTTATGGAGTAAGCCTTTATGGTTCATTATCAATATCAGCTTCTCATATAATTAAAAATATGTGGACTATTTTGTTTTCTCTGAGCAATACCAGTCTCTGACATTATGGAAAGCATATTCATGTTAGGATTACTTCAGGGACGATCAATATATATATGAGGTATACTGCTGTTAATAAWGCAAGTCCTTGTGGATAAGTTGATGAACTTGGTCTCCTTTCCTCCCTCTACCCCAGACTGCTTTTAGAAGCTGTTCTGCCCTGACATTGTTTGTAGCAAAATTCAAACTTGGCAGAGCTGTATTCCTGGCAATTGCTGGGGTTCATTTTTGGCCAGTAGCAACTTGCTGAGATTTGGCTGGGTTAAAAACTGTTGAAYGTGGCATTATTCTGCAGCCAGATCCATCAGCTTTGGTTAGCACCTGAGTGCACCACCCTGGTATCTGATTGCAGCATGCTCTACTGAACACAACTAACTGGGAAGCAAACAATGTCTCCTGCTGACTTTGGTGGTCTTGCAGGCCAAGTTACTGAGCAAAGCCTTGTGTCCTGCTAAGAATTTGTAAAAACTTGGAATGAAACCCATATTTCTAAAGTGATGCTCTTCCTTTTACACTGGTGCATGAGCCAYGTTGTTATTTGCTGTAACATCTGCAAAATCTCCTGGTCCTCCCAGTGTATCAACTGGCCAGAGCAGGCACACTGAAAGGGGCAAGATTTGTGTTACACATACCTTATGCAAATAAGGGGATGGATCAGGTGGRTTACAGATGTCAGAGAACTGTTTTCTTTAAGTAAAATCTAGAATTGGGGTGGAGGGGAATAGAAGAAATACTTGGATGTCACAGATGCATTTGCTGTGAACTTCAGAGCTCTGCTAAGCTCCTTTGGTGAGTAGACTGAATTCATGAAAGTATGAAACACCATTTAAAGGCATAAGCACAGCACAGTGATTCTCATTCTGGTCTACTATTTATGTTATTGCCTTGGTGAAACACTTGTCTTTCAGTTTGTCTTTCCACATTTGTGAAATGAGACAGTACTTGCTTTTACCTCAGAGTTGTTTGTAGACACGCTTTGAATACACTAAAAATTTTGCTCAGGATGCCCTATCACTGAATTAGTAGGTGTTTGTAAGTTATAATTTCTATCTTTTTTCTAAACTTTTTGTTCTGAAAAAATTACTCTCATTTTGATCTTCATAGTTAGGGATCGAGTCCCATGCAAAGCTTGTGATGTGCAAAACCAAAATTAATACAGGGATTGAATGATGATGCTTCTTACGGCTGTTACTCAGTACATGCACCCAACTGAGATTGTTTTGGAGTATGTATATTACTGTGTAGAGTGGATACAATAACTGTTCTATGGGGGTATAAACAGCTGGTGTGGGTCAGCTGCTCAGCACTGAGATAGTAACAACAACAATCGTCTCTTACCATAATGTATTTTTTGTACTTTTAAAGAAGAGAGTGAAGTACTATACAATGTATTTTATCAGCAAATGAATGCTGCTTTGACAACTGGACTTTTTTCAAAGCTTACAGAAAGAGGAAATGATCAGTTACTTCCTCAGAGGTTTAAAGTAAAAAAGCTAGTATTAGACTTTTGTAATAAGCAGTAGTTTATTTATTGCTCAAAGGAACCATTTTAATCRTTTACAAAATTGCTATGCCTGTTTTATCTCTAAATGATCTTTAATGGTATCCTACAGATAGTAGGAAATGGATCTTCCCTTAAAAAATGTACGGTGAATTGTTGATGATGGTTACTGATAAACAAACCAGCRTAAATTGAAACAAAAGATGTGTTTATGTTCGCTTGGAGGCTTAATTAGTGACTAGCACAGATCTGGAAGCGAGTGTTAATGAACAACATACATCTGAAAGCAGGTATATACTTAAAAAAAAAAATGACCCATTGTGCCAGAAGTGACCATCCCATACGCCTTCATCCCTGAAATACGACTTTTATTGTTTCAGGAGTYGATGTCAGTATGAACACGCATCTCAAAGCAGTGAAAATGACGCTGAAGAACAGAGAGCCTGTGCARCTGGAGACCCTGAGTATTCGAGGGAATAACATTCGCTACTTCATTCTGCCAGACAGTTTGCCTCTGGATACCTTGCTAGTGGATGTTGAACCAAAAGTCAAATCCAAGAAAAGAGAAGCAGGTTAGTTTTTGACTTCCCAGTCCACTTTCTTTGTTCTGTGCTGCACAGCAGTGATTTTGGTGGGTTTGGGGTCAGCATGTGCATTTTAGTACTTTGACTTTGCAGTCATTCTGTAAAATGTCTGATTAGAATATCTTAATTTCTAYATTTGGCAGCTAATTCTTTTGTATTTGTTTGATACTGATATTGCGAAGTCTGCYTTGCCTGCCTTCTTAGAATCTGTAGAATTTCCTTTTGTGTGAAATGATGTATATAGCTCATCATATGTCTGTGTAAAAAATGCAAATATTTCTAAGCTTGAAGAAGTCTTAACCTATCACATTTTCAGAGGTGACACTGAAAAGACTTGCATTTCCTCTTCTCAAAATGTGTGCTATATTTCTCCACTTCTTATGGGGAACTTCTTATAGATTAATAAGAAAGTACAAAATGGCCTCTTGAACAGTATGGGATATTTAGCTAAAATATTGCTTGGTAGTGGATAAAATAAACTGCAGGAGACCTGAATTTGATGGAATTTAGAATTGCAGCAAGTCTACACTGTATTCCTATGAGTAGTTTTCCAGTGTTCCACTGTATGTGGTGGTCTTCCTGGGAATTGTATTTAATTTTTCTCACAAGGCTGTTGAGCAAAAAACCTTTCCTTACAAGCATAATAATGCAGAGAATACTTCAGTTTTAGTCCACAGTATTAGAACTTAAATAAATCCCAGAAAATCTGTAGGGRTGTGTTTTAGCAGTATATATTTTGCACAGTGCTTGATTTTGGTATTTTTAAAATAATGTTGTTAAGTGAAACCTAATTATGCTCTAAAATAATGTCTTCTCATTTGTTCTGTAATTGGTGTTTGAGTATTTGGATTTAGATCTGCAGTCTTTGACCCATGTATATGTTATAATTTGGTCAGAGGTAGTGTTGAAATGGTATGCGGCACCCTCAACCCCTGGAAGGGTTTTGCTCCTCTCACATCCATTGAAAATAAACCGACCACATGGCGAAATCGGAACGTGGTTGGATTGCTTTCTTCTGAACCGTGCTTCTTGCACCTTGACTGTGCTGAAGCGTTCTCAGACTCCAGCTGTATTGCATTGCACTTTACCTTAACCTGTAAATGCTTTGGGCATCAAAAGTTTTGGTGTATGATCTGTTCTCAGCAAATGAAAGTGTTGAAGGGAGGCAGGAATGCTGGCTGAGAGGTGTGTGGCATTGCACACTGGGGCCGAGTGTGCTGGGGCTTCTYGGTGAACACGATTTTCTAATGGTGCACGTGGATGCTGTAATCGTTTAGTCAGGCTTYGATACTTCAGTCTGTTTTACAAAGCGTCAGTCTGTAGATGGCAAAACAAATGAAGTCTTGATTCTTACAGACTTCTGTCCTCCTGTGTCTCTGCTCCTTCCTGTCTTTACTGTGTTTCTAACCTGAACACTGTCAAATGGAACAGAGTAATTGTCATGGCCCTTTTCTTAGGGCGCTAGCTTGTGTCTTTTATCCAGCCACCCGCTTCCACAGAATTCTAAGCGTCTTRTAACTTTGTGAGCCCTACACTGACAAACTTGTTTGAAATCAGACGATAATTTCCAAAGTTTCTAGAAGGACCTGGCAACCTGAATGATAAGGACTTACTTCCTTAGAAAAATGGGGTAAAATGAAACTTTATCATCATACAGAGCATATGAGCTCCAGCAGTCCCTTGCAACCTAAGTTATTCTGTGCTTCTGTCTGTCTTTCACTGTACTGTGAAATAGTAGTATTTAAAAACAAGGAGCACAGAGCCCAGATGTTGGCCTGATAATCACTTAGAAAATTTGTCAGAGGCGTTGTTGAAAACAGGACAAGTTGTTTGGTGCTGGGATCCTTTAGAAACGCAGCCATTTCGCATGGGTAAATAAAAGATAGTGCACTTGAACATCTTAGCATATTAAAATGGGCATCTCCCTTTTCCAGTGTGCTAAAAAAATCCAGAATATGAGCTGTGGTAATAAATCTGTTATCTTGTGATAAATAGTAAATCAAATGCTGTGGGAATGCCTTGCATATTCTRTTTCTATTTTTCTGAAAAACTCGGTTTTATCAAAAGAAAGAAAAGGGGAATCAGTGCCCTGTCAAACTATCATACTGCTTGGAAACAGTCACCTGTGCCATTATATCCACTTGTCATCTGGAATGAAGCCAAATGTAAACTAGTCCGTGGAATTTGTATGCTGAAAAACCTAATACAAAATATGAAAATACTGTCTGAAGTATACTGAGAATTACCGTACTTTATATCTGACTTAGTGCTTGCATGTGATGAGACGTGAAGTTGTTTATGCTTGATACAGAATGCTTTAGTCAAAATTTAGATGCTTCTATGTCTTACTTGATTCATCCTCTCTGTTTTATTTTTGCAGTTGCTGGAAGAGGCCGTGGCCGAGGCCGTGGGAGAGGCAGAGGCCGTGGGAGAGGCAGAGGAGGTCCAAGACGATAACTTCTCACCACAACTGTTACCAAATTCTGGGCAATTTTGAATAGTTTTTGTACAGGTCTTGTTTACGGTGTCCATTTTTAATAAACTGAAATGTGAAAAAGTTGTCTTTCTTTTGTTAGTTAAGCTGGAGGGGAAGGCATGTTTTATTCCTAGAGGCTGTTGCAGGCTAAGCCTGTCTTATTGGTGTTGAATACCCCTGTCAAGATCCTACCCACCCCCATGCGCTGTAAAACTCTGTTGCTCTTTGCCCCAAGCTGGGATACTTGTGTTGGTGTGCTGTAATGTTTGTTTGAAATTAATTCCTATTTTATAAGGCTACTGCCATTTCCTAATTACATAATTAGGACACTGTATTAAGAACTAGTATCCTGTGAATGTGTCTTCAATGTTGTTTTTCAGAGTGACCTCTTTAAAGTTCTTAGATAGAATTTTATTGTTTTCTATTACATGACGCTCAAAATCTTACCATGTTATTTTCTTTATAAAACATTCACACAGGGAAATTAATCAGTCCTATAGAACTGCTGAACTGTTGCATCTGTTAAAAATAAAAACATCCTTGGAGGGAAACTTTGCTAAAGCTGGTTATATGGCATGTATGACTTGTTTGGGCATGGCTTGTAAAGAAGCTATATCACAGGTATTTTCGAGTGTAAAGTGCATCCCTAGAAAAAATGAAGAACAGCAGAGTACAGCACAATTGGATGTTTACTTCTTTTGCAAATAATTTCTGCAGCTTATATAAAACTGTTTTGCTGGGCACAAATAACAAAAGGAGCCATAGTGGCTGTATTATCTCTCTTAGATACCTTCCCACTGATTTTCTTTTGTAGAAAAGGAGTTACTACTTTGCAATATAAAACTTCAGCAGATTAAATACAACTGTCACTTCAAATAGCATGCTTGTCAAGTTTGGCTTTTTTGGATGGTGAGGATATCCGTGCTTCAGTGACGGAACACGCTTGGGTTGTTGCTTGTATTTCCGCATAGGCAGTGCTACAGACTGGCAAAGAACAACTAAATGTTACGCAGTTAGCCAATATGCTGGTTAATCTGTGCTAAGCAGCATTTTGTGAGCGGCTGTTCTAGTTTTTTTTTTTTTTTTCCCCCTCTTACAGAGGCCATCTTAAACCTTCATCTCCTACAGAAGAGCTTATTTTTCTATTTCTTTTTTTTCTGAACTGTTGTGGGACCTCCCAAGAGCACTTTGGTAAATATAGCACCCGAGGTTCTCCAATCTGTGTGAACAGCTGCTACAAATACAGGTTGCTGTGGTCTTCCAGAAGTGGCCAGTCACTGGTCCTGCGGGACAGGTCTTYGCGAGTCCAGCGATCTGCCTTCACGCGACTGTTGAAAGGTTTTCCCTCTTCAGCTTCTTCCTGATAAAAGTTAGCAGAGCCCCCAGGGGGATGCACATGGTGGATGCCGCCACAAGCAGCCCGATCACGGCCAGGGCATGGCTCGGGTAATCCTTGGTCACCAGCTGCCCCTGCAAGCGAGAGAGGAGGCCGTTAGYGTGGGCGAGTTCGTGCGGGCGAGTTCGCGTGGGCCTGCTGAACCTGGCTGGCCTGAAGCGCCGGATCTTCGGGTTTTGCAGTCAGGCCGGGCTCTAGCAAAGCTCCGTGTGCACGTTTAAAAAGCAGGTGAGAAGCGGTTGTGCTTCGTGGGCTGGAGCAGCTCACAACTGTTCTTAAAGGATTCCCTCAGTCCAACCTCGCTGGYGTGAGTTTTGCTACAGCAGCTCTGTTCTTGCTGACAGAGTACCTTGCTATAGGTAACTTCACACGATGCAAATGGGGGGATTTTTTTTCCCCCTGAAGTTCTGGTCTCTTTCAAGGGGACAGGTTTTTGGCTTGCCTGTCTTTCCTTAATGAGATGGCTCAGCACTGACCTCCCTGTAAGGTCTTTCCATTCCTTTCCTGGAACCGGTGGGCTCCTGCTGTTACCCAGTCAACAAGCCAGGCCCTTTACAGGCACCCAGATTAGTGATGACAGGCAAACAGTGCACTTATTCTTTTTTTTTTTCTACATGCAAGAAGTATTTCCACTAAGGGTTATGAAACTAGTGATTATTTATCCGGTAGTAATTCCCCTGCAAAAAAATAAGCAGGTCAGCACTTTAACGAAATTATTTTGGCCATGAAGAAAAATGTAGCTGGAAGTTTTGAAAACAAGTGGTTCATGAAAACAGCTCACTGTATTCCAGCAGCAGTTCTGGTGTGTTAAAACATCTCTGACTTTATTCAAAATACTAGTGTTTGAAAGTAAACGCTTTTGGTTAAAGGGTATTTTTAAGACAGTGTCTTAATTTTCAATCAACACTAATAACTTTTTTTTTTGTTTGAAGACACTTGAAGACATCAATTTATAAGAACTTTAGTCCRCTTTATAGAACTATTGTGCCGTTGCAACAAGGTCAGGTTTTCCCTGTTCTACAGTGGCACAGAATTAAGAAATGACATTTGTTCCAGCTGCAAACTTTGAAAAGACAGTTTACTAGAACGATGGAGTTAGGAAGGAACCATCTGTGTCCTTGCAGGGTTTTGTGAAAGTTTTAAAGGGGGGGGGGAATGCTGTTTTACCTGTGTGGCATCCCATGCTTGGTACTGCAGTGTTCCTGTGAGGATATAGTCGGTGACGTAAAATATAAATAGGCTGATAATTAGCAAAGGACTAGCAAAAGCCCACATAATTTTCCAATACCAGCTTAGCTTGTGTCCAATCATTTTGTGAAGATCTTTCTCAAATCTGTTAAAAAAAAAATGTATTTTTGAGAACGGCCCTGTGTGTTCAATCAGTACCTTGCTTTGAGTTACTTTACAACCACCGATAGGGTTAAATAATGCRGGCAGAGAGCATCTTTGACCAGGAGAGAGGTGAGCAGAAAGAGGTATGGTCTGAAAAACCGGCACGCCACGAGCTGAGATCGAGTGAGAAGATCGTGGGCCTTATGACGGGACAGCGATAGCACAGGAGAAAACTTTCCTCCGCGGTGGCGGTGTTACTCCCGGCGCTGTCCGCCTTGGCCTGCGGCCGCGTCCCCTCTACCCTGCTTACAGGCGCGCTGTGAAGCAAGGYGCTTCCACGCTTTTACCTCCGTATCCCGTAAATGTAACACACGGCAACGGTTTCGACCAGCACGATGAGCAGCAGCGAGAGGGTGGCTGCGTAGTCGTTGAAAATGTCAAACCAGTAATTTCCAGCCTCCAAGGTGAAGGTCAGGCCGATGATGCAGTTAATCAAGCACACGATGCCTGCGTGGATAGAGCAGCGCGTGTAAAACCTYGCCGTACGGAGACTAAATTCTCAATTCAGCCTAAAATTAAGACTGAAACGGTAGTGAGACTCCCGCTGGCTCCGTGCTGATGCCGCACGCCTGCCTGTCCGCGGCGAGCCCCGTTCTCCGGCTGCTGAGCACAGAGGCTCGACGTGCTCACCCGAGATGGCCTCCTTGGGCAAGCGGGCGGCGATGAAGCGGCTGTCGGTCAGCGGCGTGAGGATGGCGGCCGTGTTGCCCAGCATGCTCCCGATGCCCAGCATGAGCAGCATGGCGAAGTAGAGCACCGAGTACAGCTGCGGCACCTCCATGTTCTTGATGGCTTCGGAGTAGACGATAAACGCTAGTCCCGTGCCCTGGACGGCCTGCCAGCGGGGAGGGCGGAGGCGAGGGGGAGAGCGTTACGGCTCGCGCGGCGAGGGCCACCGCGCGAGCCGGCGGGCGGGCGGCCGCTCACCGTGTCCAGCTCCGCTTCCAGGCTGCAGTTGCGCAGCTGCGGCAGCAGCGCCGCGTACTCGGCCGGCCGGGCGGCAGCCAGGTGGCCCTGCGCCGCGCCGAGGTTCKCCGCCGTCAGGGAGCCTTCCTCCAGGTCGAACGTGTTCGTCAGCAGCAGGATCACCCTGGCGAAAGGCGAGGGGGGGGGGGTCAACATGCAAAAAAGAAAAGAAAAAAAACCCCGCCGCCGAAAAACACCCCAAAGCCCGCGAGTTACATCCCATCTCTCACTTGTTTATGCAGCTTTCGTAGTTAAACGTCGCCTTGAAGCCGTAGATGGAGAAGGTCACGATGCTGGCGAAGACGGACGTGGCGCTGTTGATGAGCGAGACGACGACGGCGTGCCGCTCGCAGTTGTTGCTYGGGTCGTTGTAGCTGGCGAAGGCGATGAGGCTGCCGAAGCCCAGGCCCAGCGAGAAGAAGATCTGCGTCGCGGCGCTGATCCACGCTTTGGGGTTCGCCAGCTGCTCGAGCTGCGAAAGCCGCTCCGTGAGGCCACGCCGGCCGCCGAAGCTGAGCCCGAAAGCGTCGCTGCCGGCGTTTGCCCTGGGGAACCCGCCGCGCTTTGGCCGCGGTTTTTCCCGTACCTTTGGCGTAAACATGTACAYGAGCCCGTTCACGGCCCCGTGGAGCGTTAATCCTCTTATTAGGTAGATGAGCATGACGCAGTAGGGCAGGGACGCGGTCACGTAGACGACCTGCAGGAAGGCGCGCGGGTGCCGGAGACGCAGAGCGGCCGCGCGAGCGCCCGCGGCGGCTTTCGCGAGCCCCCCGGCGCCTGCCCGCCCCCGCCGGCCGGCTCACCTTGCCGGTGGCCTGGGTGCCGCGCAGGATGCAGAGGTAGACCAGGAGCCAGGCCAGTATCAGGCACAGCGCCTGCTCCCACTGCAGCCCGCCGCTGACCTCCAGCGACGGCGCGATGTTGAGGGTCGTCCGGTACCAGAAGTACTGCGTGGGYGTCGTCTGCGTGCACTCGGCCTCGTAGCCCGTGCGGTTGCCGTTCAGCGGGCAGCTGGCCCACGGCAGGGGGTCCTGGCGCAGCCCGGTGTGGGGAACCAAGGCCAAGGCAGCTTCCTTAGCCACGCGGCACGGYGCCTGGCCCCGGGCCGACCCTCTCCCCCAGGGTCAACCCTCTCCCCAGGACTGCCGACCACCCACCAACCTGGAAGGAGTGGAAGAGGTACCAGAAGGCCCAGGCGTTGATGACGTTGTAGTACATGGAGAGGAAGAAGGACACCACGACGCTGGCAATGCCTGCGGGCAAGGAGAGAGGCCGTGGCTCATCCTGATGGGGCGGCTAGGACAGCCCCGGGCCCCCTCCCCGCCCCAAGCATGCCATGATCCTGCCTCTTGATGCCCCAAATGTTGAATACTCAGTTTATTGTTAATAATTAAATAATGAAATAATCAAGGGTGCAAGCAAATTGGAGATGGTTGGGAGGGGGGGGCAATTCATAGCCCCATAGCTCAGATGATGGGGCACAGCAGGGCGCAAACCCACCCTCCCAGTCCTCCCGCCGCCGGCGCTTCGGACGTACCGACCCCGCAGAGGTAGGGACTAATCGTCTTCCAGGCGCCGATGCTGCCCCGCCGCATGCGCTGCCCCACGGCCAGCTCCAGGTAGAGCAGCGGCATCCCCTCCACCACCAGCATGATGAAGTAGGGGATGAGGAAGCCTCCTGCGAGCGAGAGCCAGGAGGACGAGCCTGCAGCGCCGCCCGGCACCGGTTGGGGGGGGGGGGTGCCGGCCCCTCTCATTCTCCTGACCCCAGTGGGATGGGGACGGGGATGGGGATGGAGCCAGAGGGGGTGGTTGGTTCCTGGTCACACTCGGTGGCG
>NW_028186479.1:5913857-5985494 GCF_003343005.1 Rhea americana | reverse complement strand
CAGCAGCCGCTGTATTCCCTGGGTTTCCCCACCCCGCTCCCGGCTCGGTCTGAAACCAAACTACCAGCTGGCGTCCGTGGCCAAGCGAGCCGTGCTCGCCCCCCCCACCCCGGGGTGCACCTGCCCCCGGAAAGCGGCGAAGGCGCGAGCCGGCCGGAGGGAACTGAGGCAGCGGCTGATGGCCGCGCTTGGTCCAGCCTCGGGCCCGCGGAGGCGGCGTAAGCAGCAGGGCGAAGCGGAGCGGGCTCTGCGGAGCGCTTTGCAGGGGCGCTTTAAAAGATGCTCGTTAGCTGGGTGCTAGAAGAGATTTTTTTTTTTTTTTTCCTTCTAATTAACCGACTGTTGCTGTCTAAGGAAGACCAGCCATGGCAGCTGTGCGGTGGAAACCATACACCTTTCCCTAGTTTGGGYGAGAAGTAGACTTTCAACGAGCACATTTGGAGCCCAAACCAATTTAATCCCCAATCCAAAGCTCCCTGTGAGCTTTAGCTGTGGCCCTCCAGCTGATTAAGGAGTTTCAGCCAGCTCCAAGGCAGATCTGCAGCCGTGGTGCCACCTCCCAAGAGGAGGTTTTGTGTAAAAAAAAAAGACATACATCATACATAAATTCACGGCAGCAGCTCRCACGGCCACGGCTGATCTTTCCATTAAATCAGCGTAAACATCTCCCCTTCTCCTGAATATGTACTCGAGTCCGCAGAACAAAACAGCGGCATAAGGGACGAGAGATTTATCGCTAGAGCTGGGTGTATTTTATGCCTCTTGCCGGCACAGTATAAAGGACTTTTTTTCCTCCCGCCACAAGCAGACCYGCGTCCGAGCTCCCGCTCTGCCCCGGACCCCGGCGCTATCACGGACAACGCGCTTCGGGGTTGAAAGCTTGCACCGCTCCTCCCTGGAGAGACGCGAGAAACCTCACTTACCTCCGCCGTACATCTGACATAAGTACGGAAACCTCCATACGTTTCCCAGCCCCACGGCGTAAGAAATGCAAGCGAAAACGAACTGCAAGGGATTGTCCCAGAGCGGCCGGGGTTTCTCCATGTCGCGCTGGGGCGCCGGGACTTCAGCAGAGCCTCCCTGCCTCCCCTCGCGCAGGTGCTCTGCCAGCCCGGCCCCGCTGCCAGCCCGGCCTCGGACGCCGCAGCGACCCGGCCCGCGGGGCAGGGAAAGGAGGAGGTGTGCTTGCCAATTCCTATCAAGCTTTTTAATTACTAATCTTATTAACAGGCACATACTGAAGTAGGAATGCTGGTAAATAGATTATAGGAGAGCACGCACAGGACTGTAAAAGTTGGTGCTGTGGGTGAATAGCTGCTTGGGTTTTGACTGGCATTTCTGGGAAGGATGTGAACCTGGGGCTTTTCYTCTGCTCACACGCTGACTTGACGCTGGAAGGAGATGATAGCACCGGGGCGACAGGTTTTGGAAATTAGAAATTCCTTCGCCACAGGGCACTCTCCTCTAGGACTTGCATTTCTGTGAATGAGGCAYCAGCTCGGCCTTGGTAACAGAAAGAAGAGGTTTCCCCACCATTAGGAATGGGTTACTGGTTGTCAGAGCTGACACGTATTTTGAACATCCCTTGCCCTAAGCCGGTCCTCCGGCATCCTGACACACACGCTGTGTGACAGCCATGCTCCCCCGTTCCACAAATGGCCTTAAAACAGCCCCTGTCGCCCATATACATCCCCAGCYTGCTTCAGCCTTGAGTCCAACACATGGGTTTGAGCCTTTGGGAACACCAGGCRTGCGAGACCGAAGCCTTAGCCCTCCACGCAGTGTGTATGTGTGCGAGATGCACGCAGAGCTCAGCGAGGGCTGACCCACCTTGCTGCAAATAGTCGTGTCCACTTACTTACCTTCGTGCTCAGCCCCAGCTCTGCAGACGAGCTGTCTGAGGGGTTGCTGTTTTGAAGTATTTTTAAGTTTCAGAGACCAAATCTATACCAAGACCACCAGGAAGCTGTCTGCAGCCCAGTGTGGGGGCAGAAGGGCCTAGAGGGCCTTTGGGCTGTCTGAAGGCACACTGAGATGTCAAAGCTGGCTGCGAACCCGGTGTGCTTGGGCCCTTGCCAAGGCACATTTTGACATCAACCACTTCAGACAGGTCTCTCAGGGAAGGAGGCCACCAGCAGCGTCTGTAGCAACAGAAAGGGACTTAATGAGTCCAAGGACTCAGCTTCCTTCCTCTGTCTAACTATGGCTCCTCTTAGAGCAGGAGTGGRCACCTTTCACATCCTTTCTGGGAGAGAGGCTTGCTCAGCTGCTGTCAGCCTCACACCTCCAGCACCAGCAGTTTGCTCCCTGCCAGCACTGCATGTGCTGCTCCAGCATCCAACATCCCATCAGACACGGGGAAGGGCTGGGATGAATGTCCAGCTGCATGCGTGAGCGAGATCCCACCACCACCAGAGGGTCTTTAGAAACAAGCCCGAACTGCTGAATATGTTGGGCAGCGCTGCTGAGACTAGCAGAACAACTCCTGGATAAACTTCCTTGAGAAGCTCTCCACGCAACGGCCCACGTCTCCACGCAACGGCCCATCCCACCATGCGGGTGTAGACAGCTGCCTGCACCTGTGACTTGCTGACCAGCCGTGCATAGCAGTAAGGTCACAAAGCGGGACAGAGGTAGTCCCTGCTTTGCATGCTGGAAAAGGTGACGCTAGAGCTTTATGCATCTCGTATATGTGAGATCAGTCTCCAAGGCAGCGTTTTGGTGCTGCTGGAAATGGAGGTAGGCATTCAATAACGTCACAGGTAGCGAGACCTCCCTATAGTACAGCTTTGAGGGAGCTCACGTCCATTCCCATTTTGCCAGCAGAACTGCAACATGCCGGCTACCCTTGAAAATACATCACTTGGAGAACCCTGAATTCTGCTGGAAGGAAAAATCCAATGCCAAGTTTAAGGCCATATGCTATTAACCTGAAGGACATACATATCGAGAAGCTACCAATATTGTTAGCTGTCCCACATCGTGAAAACTTTTGCAAATTATTAAGTTAAATATCCATCACTGCCTGTGGGATTTATTAAAAATGATGGTTATAAGTAAGTAGCTTATAGCATTTAAAAAGTCACAGACAGGAGAGCCTTAAAAATAGCTAGCCGTTGGGATAATGGTCATGCTTCTGTGTGAATAGATTACTCCTACTGATGAACGTAATCAAGTTAAACATTTCCTTGCCTCTATACCTCCTTCCCACTACATTTCGAACTAGTTTACTAATGAACTGGGGGAGACTGTGTAGGCAAGGAGGTGTGGTGAGCTTGGAGCAGGTCAGGCTAGAGCAGGAAGTTCAGATGCAGTGGAAAGAATCTCTCTCTCTTGTATATATGTCAGCCTTACAAACAACCTGTATCATAAATTGCTGTCCATTTTTAAAGGCAGTCATGCACACAGGTGCTTAGCACAGCGCCTGTCATCTGGGTGTCATCCACCTTCAGAGATGGGCTCTAAATTCACTTAAGGGTATTTAAACATCTAACACTCAGTGATCCCTGCTGGAAGACTTCCCCCTCCCCTCGCCCCCTGCACACTTCAGCTGTGCTGCTCCTGATGCAATTGAAGATTTGTATCATCTTCTTTAAGAGTTTTACTTCTTTCAGATCGGGTGAAGACTTGGGCTTCACGTGAAGGGACAAAGATAAGTCTCCAGGCACAAGGACTTTCATCATTATGCTGGTCATTTTAAAGGGGGATTAAGAAGAAAATCTCCCCCTCTTTACCTACCGAACTCTAGCAGTGGGAAAGACTAGAGGTTCATCTTTTCCATGGCAGGCCAGGGAATGACAGGACAGGACRAGGACTGCTCTACGCAAACCTAGCCAGGTTTGCTAGGCTAGGGGAAGCAGGGAATCCCATTTCTCACTGAAGTAAAACTTGGGTGACGGTACCAACTGAAAATTCTGCTCGTCTCCTGACACCTGGACAGTAAGATGCCAGCACATCTCCCAGCTACTTAAAACACATCAGAGAGTCTGAGGTCCTAGCAACAAGTTGGCGGCTACATCCRGAGTGTGGGAGAGAAGCTTAAGAGCTTGGTCCCTGGAAGAGATGGAAAAAAGAGAGTAAGAAGCAGTAGGCAGCAGTGGAGGATGACTGGTCTAGACAACTCCTAGATTATCTGCTAGGTACCCTGGACTTTATTAAGCTACCAATATTTAGGGCTATGCTCCCTACTTCTAGAAAGAGCTCTTGTGGTACGCTCTCCTTGATGAGCCTGGCACGCGGGAGAGACAAAGTGTTGGCAGGAGCCAGCTCTAGTGTTCAGCAACTGCCATTCCTGGAGGCACTGCCTTCCCGACATAAATGTTGGCATGTTGAATTGCCAAAGGGAAGTGATGGAAGTGTCTTTAAAGTCCCTACAAATGTTTAGTGGAGCTGTCAAGGAAAGCAGATATACACCCAAGGTAGCAGCTCCCCTGATATGATAGTAGGTGCTGTGGCGTTTTTCTGTCTGGATTTACTGTYCACAGTCACTGCTTTAAGCTCCATATTTCCTTACTTTAGGAGACAGAGAGAATCCAGATRGATTTCCAGACCTTAGACAACCCATGAGCCATGGCAGCTGTAGGGTGATTGCTCCATGTGTAGTTGGAAATCACAGTTTCTCCTTTAAGCAGTTATTAGCCRTTATTACAGGAACACATTTATTCCTTCTAGCTCATTGCTGCCACGTGCTGCTCAGTTCCAAACTGTYGATGATGCCCTTGAGGGCTGTACTCTGAACTCTTATATTCAGCCCCTTAACGACCCTTAAACTGTTCTGCACTACCTCAATCTCCAGTTATTAAGTAATAATATAAGGCATCCTTAGGGAGGCCTTATCCCTAAGAAAACATGCCTGGAAAGAGCCTTTTTCTCTCTTTTCATTTGCCTTGCCTTTCTTAAGCACTAGAGCTCTAGCCATCTTTGGGCTGCAGTGGTTTTTAGGGTACTGCTTCCACAGAGGTGCACCAATACAGCTCAGGGAATCACACCCATTTCACCCAGACCACAGAACCAGCCTGTGTAAAATGCAAGAACCTCAACGTGGCACTTAACTAAAAGTGAAAGGATACTCGGCCTGTTCAGTCAGTTCCTCTGCTGGCTGATGGATGCCAGTTCGGGCTTTCTCTCTCAGCAGTTTGGGGAGGTCCCTGGGCAGCTCTCTTGCTCACCAGCAGCTGTCAGCCCTGAGCTCTCCTTTCAGGGCTAGTGGTAGATTGAAATGGGGCTAAACAGAGAACTAACGCCCTGCGCGTGCTGCCTGCCATAACCTCCTGTTTATGAGCTAAAGAAGCAGTCTCAAGGCTACTCTGCCTTCTTTCCCATCCACCTAGCAGCTGTCTCCACCTGGTTAAAGATTGCACCAGCCTACTCAACACCAACCATTGTCTACATGTAACAAATAYGTTGAGATACTATTAACTGGTTCCTACAAAAAAAGGGATATCATCTTGATACCAATAGATATCAATCTATTAAGATACTAAGACTGCTAAGACAGACATCTACCCACCTTCATTCGCAGGACAGTGGATCTCAGATATTATCCAAAATGCTGCCGAATGTTTCAAGATACATCTGTGTGGACATAATAAGACTTGAAAAGTAGATTTTTTTCCTGGAATATTTGAGGAGGAGAGCAGATCAAAGGGCCTTTAGGGAGAATTGTGTAGGTGCCCACAACAGGGCAGGAATTGCAGGCCAGTGCTTTCACTGCGCTATTGTTAAAATTAACAATCATAGGTTGATCCTTGYGGGCACATTCTCTACTCAAAGCCAGTTAAAAATATTCATAGCAGTAATTCTTACCTGCTCGCACACAAACTTACCTTCAAATCATATTAAACTTGTTCTTAGTAAGTTTTAAATGGCCTGTCTTCCTAGAGCAGCCTGAACTTTGAGCTTTATCAATTCAGCCACCTGGCACCACAAGATGATTCACGTGGTTTCCTGGGGCAGTAAGAATACTTTGTCTGTGTTTGACAGCATTTGGTCTCACACAAACCAACAGTTGTCCTCAATGAAGCTGCAAAGAGATGAACGGAGGAATCTCAACAACTTTTTGGTTGGATCAGAATGTAAGTGCGTGATGTATGACTGCATATTCCCAGAAGGCAAGGTATATAGGAGATGCCCAAATTCCAGCTGTCTTTACACAGGTCTACCAAATCAGAGAGGATCACTTGCAGTCTAAGTGTTACAGACTGGGTATTCATTTTATGACATTTAAAGAAAAAGGCTATTATTCATAAGAGAAAAAGAGACTGAACAGTCAAAGAGCATTAGAGAATGTATTGTCTCATAAAGAAGGTAGCAGTACTGCTGGCTTATCTATTAATGACAAACTGCCGAACCCAATTGTTAYAGCGAAGGGGTGCTTTTTTGGCTGTCACAATCAATACTAGTGAAGCTGAGCTGCCTAGATTTCATTCCTGCAGGAAAATATGCTTCACTTTGCAAGTAAAAAGAAAACACAGCTTGAAAGAGATTTGATTCCTGCAGATCAGCCAGTTATAGAGAAATTCTGTTCCCTTCAAGCATAACGAGGGAGTTAACAGCTCAAGTGGAAGAAATCATCGAATCATAGAATCAGTAAGGTTGGAAGGGACCTCTGGAGATCATCTAGTCCAACCTCCCTGCTCAAGCAGGGTCACCTAGAGCATGTTAGACAGGGTTGCATCCAGGCGGGCCTTGAATGTCTCCAGAGAAGGAGACTCCACAACCTCTCTGGGCAACCTGTGCCAGTGCTCTGTCACCCTCRTAGWGAAGTGGAGAAATGGATGGTGCTTATTTGAGCAGTGTAACAAACTTCCAGTGATCAAAGGCTAGTAGATACTGTATTAGAATTCAGAGAGAGAAGTGCAGTTTTTAAAAACATCACACATCATCAGGAGAATCTCCATMTCCAAAACATCGTACCTATTTCAATAAAAGGAGAATTGCTCTCGTATAACACCACAGGTCTCTTTTGAGAGGCAAAGAGATGATGTATTTCTATCAAAAGCTCCATCAAAACACATTYACTGTACCCATTCAGCAATACAAACCAATGAGAGCATCACACTAGCCTCTTATTCTCCACAYTAGCTACCTGCAAAATAGGCAGTCAGTGTTTCAGTTTTACACTTTAGAGCTCTCTATAAGACTTGCCTTACACATCTGATGAGATAATAAAGTCTGTAACCACACTTTCTATGACCAACTTATTTTATTGAGACCTACGCATATACTGAAGTTCAAAGTGCACTTCCTTGTGGAAATGCTGTCTAAGCAGAYGATGATCCCCTATCAGGGATTCAATATTCTAGCTAAGTCAGCAGCCAAGGATTTGTCATAAAARAGAAAAATAGCAGAAATCACGAGATTCTCTACTTCTTTTAAAACTGTTCACCTGATGTTTTAACTATTGTAACTGGTTTTCTTAAAGTGAGTTTCATTACAACAAAAAACACTTGCAACATTCACCTAGACAAGCAGTCCCAATAACATCAACATAATGACTCTGACAAAACACAGGCCAGAAACCTTTTTGGTACATGTGTTCAGAACTTAACATTTYACTGACTGCAAAAGAGACAAAAAACAAAAACAACTCTTTTTCACAAATTTAACTTAATGCCACATGTGGGGCACATAATCCCACAAAGCCCTACTATCATGCGACAGCAATAAATTACTACAGACATAGGGCTTTATCCAACCCAATCCTGTTTAATTAATGGGGGAAAAAGCACAACCAAAGACTTTAGAAAATATGACAATTTTAATGGCTACGCCCTTTTGAGAGCAAGTGAGCAAAAGCGTTCCCAAGYAGCAACACCACCACAGACCACTTCTGTTGTAGATGCCAGTTTCCATAGTCCTCAGCACATACACAAGTCTTTTCCCAGCCCAATCACTGGGCTGCTTGTTTACAGCTGGTTGATATGGTGTGGTCATTGGCATGAGTTTATAATTCACATGTTTGTATTTCTAGCAATATCCTTTATTGATCTGCCACTATTTCCTACAGGAATAAGAAAAACAGCTATATAAAATGCACCTATAAAGAAACATCTCTTTAAAGATGAAWTTTTTTAAAACATAATGGTTTTATTTGAAGTAATATGCAACATACATATCAACARGGGAAAAATGAACAAGTAAAAAGCACTATAAATAGGCTGCCAGATGAATCCACGGCAGAGGATTTCAAGYACAAGATGTGAGGAAAAAAACCTCTTTTCAGTGAGGCTGCAATAAGAATGGTGGTGAAAACATCTAAAATAACTTATCTCCTGAGAAAGCTGCTTCATTAGCAACTTACTTAGGCTTTCTCAGATTGTCATCTTAACGTTAAAAATATTGGGAAGAATCAGAATTCCAGTGTTCAAATTTGTTTCAAATAAATTCCAGAGCAATAGCATAACTGCAATTAATGTCTTTATTTAAGAGGGCCAGATATTTCCCTTGTACTGTATCTTTACCTCCTTATCTCAAGAACAGCCTCTAGCAAAATGTTACTGATCAAATTTTGCTGAGAGGTTGGACAACTTAAGTGAATAATAATACTACAGAATTAGTGTGTTTTTCCTYCTGCTCTTTTCTTCCACTGATGTAATTCTCAGCGATAACAACACATCATGGCTATGTGAATGAAATAACTGGAGTTTTCACCTCAGAGACATCTAAGAAAAAAMTAATGCTTATTTTATCTTTTTCTCTTTTCTTAGTAAAAATAGACATTCTCTGTAAAGAGTTGTATCAGTTCTTCAATAAATTGTTATTTGCTATTTCTCAGGGAATGTGCAAAGTTAACAATTAAAGACATTACTACAGAAACTAATATTCATGACAAGTTTAGAAGAAAGTAAGGTASAAGTTTCAACATCTTATCAGTATTAATAAAAAGTTATTTTAAGCACTAAAAGCAGGAAGTAAACCAGTCAAAACAAAAATATTAGAAAAATAACACCAAGTCTACATTTTCTCTCTATGGCAGCTTCTGACAAATCGGACATTCTTTGTATTTTAGTCCTCTGGCTCATATCTGAGGATAAAAAGAGATAATCAAAACACAGTAGAAAATACCTAAAAGACAGCTTGTTTCTAAAGAAAATATAAAACCCAAGTAATGAATTACTGCCGTTTGTGGTATGTTCGTGTCAACATTCACTATATGGCTTAGGGCACAGACAAATATGTATAATTTTTAGACTATTTTCTCCTTTTACAACTGGCCAGTTTACAAAACAGTAGAATGAACAAATGAACAGGAGCCCCCYCACAGATCCCAAAATACTGTCAGAAAAGTTTAAACAGCAGTTTGCATTTCCACCCCCACCCTTCGATGGCATAGGTCTAAGGAATCAGCGTTGCCAGAGATCACTCGCYGTTTACAGAACGACAATCTTCTACCTAATGCAACGGCCAGGGTGTATCTTTATTACTCAGTACAGGCCTAACCCTGCTTAGGGTTACCTACTGGGTACTTCTTACTCTTTTGAAGTCTTAACTACCACACCAYGGATACGGTGTTTCCTTTCAGGATACTACATACTCTCATTATCTGCTAGGCAATAGCTGCTGTTGCACACAGCCTTACTCACCTAGCATCCATTAAAAGGACTGGCCTATCAAAAGTCACAAAACATCTTAGTGACGTTTTTTCTAAGGAAATTTTATAATCTGTTTTAGATACTTTCACATACAAACAAAACAGGAGTAAATCGTGCATCTTATTTGGACAGTCAGAACAGCTGATGGAGTAGAACAACATCACTTACTTAGAAAGCTTTTTACGTAGATCCTTTATCTGTTCATTCTTCTTCATAAGGATCTCTTTCATGTTGCGATAGGCAGCTGTTTGCTGAAATTTCTTCTCTAATTCCTACACAGCAATAATATCAAAATATTATTTACTTATGTATTAAAACCTGGGTAATATGCTTTTTAAAAATGACTTTTTTCCTGCTTAGAACACTGGTGTCTCTAACTATTCCCTATTCAAATTTAGCTGAAGTCAGCTAATAGATTAAAATGTTATTACCAGGAGAGAAAGACAGAAAGACACGCTTTATTTTTTGAAGAAGTCAGGCTAAAAATCTTCTGAAGACAGGGAATACAGTTTGCATTCTTGTAATTATACGCATATGAATGGGCAATATTTAAGCATTCATATAGTTATATTCATGCAGTGAGCTGTGTATTTGCTATTTTACATACAACCATGTTTTTCCACTGACATAAAAATATTCTGGCACCAATGTGACCCTAGTAAACTTGTGGTCCTTGCACTCTGGTGCATGCTTGTTAAATTCTTAATCAGTTATAAAGTGAGCAAGGAGCCCATCTCTACATTACAAAAAGCTGACCTTTTCAGCTGTGGATAGTTGATCTTGAACCTTAAGCAAGTCATGTTTTGTTGTCACCAAGTTCTCTTCCAAAGATTTTTGATTTGCAGTAGAGTCATTCAAGGTCTTCTCAAACTGACATTTCAAAGCTGCCACTTTATTTTCCAGTTCAGTTATATCCTGGTTTACATTAGCCTCCAAAAGAAGAAATATTTAAAATATCAAATGCAAAAGTCCATACAAAATGGGTACACATTAATTTTTATGAGTTATGCCTGCACTATTCCCACACACTACAGAATACTGGAAAAAATACACTTCTAGCTTTAAAAACTGTTTTAAAATGCATTTCAAAAATGTCTGGAGCATTTTTTCTGGCAAGTTGAGATACCAGGTTCTTGTTCTTCACTTCTTTATAGTAATTAGGTGAAACATAATGAAGCATAACACAATAAGTTATTCAGCATATGTAAATAGTAAATTACAGTTTAAGATCATAATATCTATGTTACACTTTTAAAGCCATTATCACAACCATTTTAAAAGTCATTAGTGTAATATATTGTGGGAAAGGATGACAGTGTTAAGTTGATATTATCAGTCATGCTCTGACGTTGTACTGTTTTCTGATGAGACAAAAAACCATCTACACAGCTGCTTGTGAGGCAACTTCCATAACTATGAGAGGAAACAACCTGAACTCTTCTTGCCATCAGGCCTGGGCTGCATAGAATTATATTCATGTAACTCTCTTATGGTTTTCCGCAAAAAAAAAAAAAAAAAAAAATCCAACTCTCAAAAGTATAATGACCCAGGATAAGGCTGAACTACCAGCACCTTAAAAAGAACAAACACCTAAAACTAAGGAAACTTTGCTTTATTTTTTGTGTGGGAGGTGATGAGTGTAGGAATACAATTGATAATAGTACCTGCATAGAAGAAAAGCTTAATTTTGAATTTTGATAACTAGTCCAAAGCTGCGCTGCTGAAAATCACGACAGAGTATTACTTGTTTTAGATCAGAAAAAAAATCACTGTCTATTCTGAACTGTGACATTGTAAAAGTTAACTACATTATAATTCTAAATCTCCAAGTTAAAGTGATCTATCAGAGCAGTTCCCCACAAATTGTGGTCCACATTTGTTCTGTGGAACCATGTTTATGCTATGAAGAAAAATAACTAGAAATTGCTGAGATAAGAGTTGTTCATTTAAAAATTGTTGTGATTTAGCAGCCATTTGTTTGCCTCAGAAGTTTGAAAACTACTGCTTAATGTGCAGCTGGGTTCATATGATTTTTATCAACATCTATCTTACAAAAATGTGGAGTAAATCTAAAAGAAATGTAGAATGTTATCCAAGCAATTAATATACTTAGTGATTAAGTGGTATATTTCAATACAATATCTACTAGCTGGTTTTGAATACATATATATGCCCATACATAAATAAAGTAAGAGTAGGTGAGGAAGGTGATAGATTACAGAGAATAAATTAGAACATGAAAGCTGCAAATAGTCAGCAGCCCTGCTAATCAGGCCAATTCACGTTTAACCATAAAAGGACAAGATTTGGTTCCATTTTTTTCAAACTACTAACACTACAATCCAGGATTTAATAAAACTCTTTAAATGGGAAGACTGTTGCCAGCAGGTGGAGAGAGGTGATCCTGCCCCTCTCCTCAGCTCTGGTGAGGCCTCATCTCAAGGACTGTGTCCAGTTCTGGGCTCCCCAGCACAAGAGAGACATGGAGCTACTGGAGAGAGTCCAGCGTAGGGCTACAAAGATGATCAGAGGGCTGGAGCATCTGCCCTCTGAGGAATGGCTGCGAGAGCTGGGCCTCTTCAGCCTGGGGAAGAGAAGACTGAGGGGGGATCTYATCAATGTGTACAAGTACCTGAAGGGAGGGTGTCAAAGGGATGGGGCTAAACTCTTTTCAGTTGTCTCATGTGAMAGGACAAGAAGCAATGGGCAAAAACTGAACCACAGGAAGTTCCACCTGAATATGAGGAGGAATGTCTTCACTGTGAGAGTGACGGAGCACTGGCACAGGTTGCCCAGAGAGGTTGTGGTGTCTCCTTCTCTGGAGATCTTCAAGGCCCACCTGGATGCAACCCTGTCTAACATGCTGAGCAGGGAGGTTGGACTAGATGATCTCCAGAGGTCCCTTCCAACCTTACTGATTCTATGATTCGATGAATATTAAACCTTTATCTATTTTGTTAAACCTTAAATTATTAAAGAAGGTATTTGCCATAACCGATAAATTCCTTTCTAAATAATACTGTATTTAATACAGATTTTGAAAGTTACTAGACAAAATCAGAAAAGAAAGCTAAGTACATACCATCAACCCCCAGTCAGAAAGCAAAATAAAAAGAAATTGTGATTAAAACATGAAAATCRAAGTGGAAATAGTGAATCTTAACGCTTGCTTCAAATTTGTGAATACTGCTGGAATTAAAGTAGTCCATTTCTTAAAACAATGGGATTTAAGTGTTCAAATTTTGCTAAAAATTTGAACAAAAATATTTTAAATTTAAAACAAAAAACATCATATATGGACAAACTTGAGAAAATTTAACAAAATGAAGGTAYAGGCTAAAAAAACAATACCAAAGTGACGTGAACAGATTTGCCTATGTCACTCTACCACAGCACTAGCTTTTAATGCTTTTTTTCTGTAGCAACAACTAATTGTGTTTGAATCCAACATTTACAGAAAAGATTAAGGACTTTATGTAGTAAAAATAACCTGGTGAACCATTTTTGAAAGTACACTGATATGTGTAGAATTATTTAAAATTAAACATTTGTCATCTGACTCATGCTTGTTAATGTTTGTGGCAAACAACTGATGTTTGGGAATATATGATCGGGACATATGTGTATGCATTTAGGTTTTTAAAATTTGAATCAAGAAGAAGCAAGTCTGACTTGTGCAAGACTTTATCAAGCAAATGTGATAAATGCTGGAAAAAAAATAAGCATTTTATTATTGCAATAAAAAACAGATTAGATACTGTTTGATTAGCAAAGAGGAAGAAAGAAACATAAACTTACGTTTGTTAATATAAAATAAATATTGCCCTTGAAAACATGAACTCTGGAATAATACATTCTGATAGTATCTTATCATGGTCTATAAGACACAAAGTAAGTCATAAAATAAACTAACATACTATCTGCTGACTAACGGACCAGCAGGAACATGACAATGTCGGCAGGAACATGACATACTAAGCTGAACCTTTACATCTGCCAGGAAAGAAACATACTATACAGACTATGGCACAGAAGTGATAATTACTGGGGGAAAACTCCTGACAATTACATTTACCTTTTGATCTCCCTGGATCATCTGTAAATCTTTCAGTGACTTCTCTAGTTTGACCTTTTCATCTAGTGCAGTTGTAGCCTGAAAAAAAAGAAAAAAAAAAGAAAAAAACCCACAACTCATGAGCGTATTTTCATTGAAAACATGGCTATAATAACAATGGTATTCTTATCTGAATAGTTTTATTATTTAAATAACTAAGTAGCCAAGCTCACAGTCAATTTACCTGTGTTTCTATTGTCTTGAGTCTGGTCTTCAGTTTTTCATTTTCTTCTTGAAGTCTAGCAATTTCCTTTGGGTAAATAAACAAGAAATAGTTTTCCCATAAATACTCTTGTGCTATTTTCAGTTTTCCAGATATTTCAAGTAAGAAAGTAAGCCTAATAGTTCAAGAAAGCAGGAATCCTTGTAAATGCCTGTAGAGATGGCTGTGCTGATAAGAAATACTGATTTCTTCGCAAATCTAGCATCAAAATTATTGCATCTTCTGCCTCAAAGAGCAAGGAATTTAAGTCTCCTTAAATACATATAAGCAGTTATACTGTAATCTATAAGACCTCTCACTTAAATTTAACACTTATTTTACTGAATCAAGGTCAGTAAGTTTATCATCTTGCAGTATAACGGTTCATGATAACAAAACTGCATGTTAGAGATACAAATCTCATTGCTGTTTATCACTTCTATTTTCAATCAACAGCTGGATAATAATTTATTCACAGTCCCTACTTAAAAAAGAAATATCAGGCCACCACTTACAATGTTTTATGTCACAGAAAATAACCGTGTTTTATCAGTCATAGYAAATTTACCATTTAGATTTTGAATTATTTTTGAGACCAACAAATATCAGATGCACATATTTAACTAAAACTGTTGTGAAACAGATTTTGAATTTACTTTTAAGAAATATACTGAGCTGTAAGCAAAATAGAATATAAATGTTTTAGTTATCTTAAAAGGTAACAACAGTTATGACTGAGACACTGCTCTTAACATGCCACTTGGGCAATACAGCCTGGAAGACCAAAAATGTAATTCTTAGTTGAATAACTTCTTGATTCCTCATGCTTTATGAATGTATTGTAAGATGTGTAACATTTTAAAATAGCCAAATAAGTTCAATCCATAATAAAAATTATTGCTAACATTAAGTATTAGAGCATGTTTTACAGCTGTGAACATCTTTAACAAGTAGKAAATCAGGCACTTCCAAAATTACCAAAATTCAAGTTCATTCTTAAGTTTTTGTTTCTTTAGGAGAAATTTAAGCTACAAAACCCCCCAAAAGATGGAATTTAATAAGACTGACTTCCAGTAAAACAGAAAAATCACTGATACTCTAATCATTTCAGTCAGTTACATATTTTAATTCATTTCCCTGTAGGAAGTCCAATCTCACAGAACATAGCTAAATACTAGTTTCCACTAACTTAATCATTAAATGGAAARGTAAAAAATTACAGAAGTCAAAATATCTTTGCAAAAGGAAGTTTAATATTGTAATAACTGCTAGAAGCCATAATCAAGCCATAATCAAGCAATAAATAAAAGATACTTTAGAACATTTATTAATTTAGTAGCATTTTACTTTATATTATGTTGTATATTACACTGACTGCTGAATAGAGAAAGATACAAGTATTACTGTACAGTTTTCCAGTTCAGCTGAATATGGAAAATAGTCATCAACTACAGCTGCATCAAAAGACAAATTCTTACCTTGTTTAGCAGCTCTGACCCACCTTCATTTAATGGAGCCAGTTTCGGCTTAATGAGATCCGCACTGGGCTAAAGTGATGAAAGGTTAAAAGAAAAAAAAAAAAAAAGAATGATACAAATTGCTCAGAAAAAGAAATGTATTCTTTTATGCTGTAAAATAACTATTGGCAGTCAATTCTGCTTTTTTTTTGGAAAGCAAACGAATGATCTTTTATTCTGATTTCAATTTTAGTGGTAGCTTGGCCTTTAAATTATATACAGCTGCATTATATACATCACTTTCAGCTAAAGATTAAATGGAAGTACTGCATACAAATAAAAAAAAAAATTAATAAAAGACCACTGATGCTGCAACTACCAGAAGATAAAAGAGTCAGAGGAAAGAAAAAATAAGTGATTGTAAGTTTAAAAAAAAATAAAAAAGTACATAGTTCAAGATAATTTAATTTTTAAGTACTCATATATTAGCTATATTAATTAAATATACATGGAATCTTATTTGTTTTGTAACATAAATGTTAATCATACAGGATAAGCTAGAGCTATATCCGTATTGTGGGATCTTCTCAGCTTCATGCTGGGACAAAGCCTGGCTATGTGTCTGTGCCTGTTTTACCACAGTTTCAAAGGTAAAGGAACCCAGAAGCAGATGCTCCAATACATCCCCGATCTGGCTGACTTTGGGATCAGGCTTAAAAGGTATGTCTAGAGTGTGCAGAATCCCCAGTCTAGAAACAGCCACGGCAGTTCAGTGTGGGCCTTGGTGCTGAATTGTAAACTTCTACTTTTTGAAGATCTTTAAAGGTTACCCTGAACAAATACTTTTTTCCTCTTAAAACACAAAGAGACAGTACTACATAATTATTTTAAATATCACTCCTGACTCCATATGGTATTTAATTATGATATTTTAAATATAAAACTCTACCTTCTTGTTTGAAGATGTAAATTCCGACTTCTCAAACTCAGCAACCTGTTCCAACAATTCTCTTGAAGAGAAAAATAAAGGGAGACATTCATTTACTGAACGAGCTGTGTCATGAAACACATCTACCAGGCTCATGCTATGCTCCTTATTGCATATAAAATTCTTGTTAGAAGTACAGGAGGAAACTCCATGCAAATACAATGGACAACGTCATGCAGTAGTATGGTATATATATTGAAATTGTAAGATTTAGAGTCTTTGATTTAAATATACGCTACTTATATAATAAAAGGTTATTAATCAAATCCTATCACTTGCTCTGAACTGATTAATTCAAGTTATAAATACTACTAAAAAATAAAACATTTTTCCATGACAAATTTGAAAGTATCTCACTACTTTATAGACAGAAGATTTGAAACTAATCTATCAACACAATAGGAAAAGAATAACTTTAGAAGGTTAAGAATATAAGTAATCAACATTCTGAAGCTTTCTTATTATTGAAAAAGGTTCTCTATAGTCCAATATATGTTACCGATTCTCCAACTCAGAGATGTCTGTCTGTAACTTAAGGTACCATTTTTCAGCCTGTGAAAAGAGCTGGCGTAGAAGTAAAACATTGGTGTAAGCTGTATTTATGAGTTCTGATTCCACCTCACTGTGTACAACAGTCTGCAGTCCATCCAGCATGTCTGTCACCTCGTCAACTGTGAAGGTCTCCTCAACAAGTCTAAACAGAAAAGTCAACATGAGTCATATATGATAAAGATAACAATTCTGCATTGTTTTAAGAGACCTCACTACACCAAGTATCACTTACAAATAACAATGTCCTCCTAAAACCGTTTGCTATCAGTAGTTATTAGGTGACAAAGCCACAAGTAATTTTGTTAATCCATTTACATTTTATCTTGGAAACAATACAAACAGAAATATAATTTCCATTTAGAGTCTTGTATCAAATTTAGACATAATAAGTAAGACGTAAATCAATGTCATGCTGTCTATTTCTATGCTAATTCCTAATGATTTAAACAACTTAGTTTTTAAAGGGCTTGACAAGTAACATCTAGAAAAATTATTGTGTCTTTCTTCCTCAGTAAGAATACATAAACTGTCTGAAGAAAGTCACCCCATCAAGCACTAAACCTACAACTGTCACTAACATAATTTGCTCAGTTCTTCCTCCCTACAATTTTTAGCTTAATATGCTACCCTCTTCATGGCACCTGCTGTCCTTAAGGTCCTGGAAGCAAGAATCCACGGTTTTTAGACGTAGGCCACGCTTRGAACGAGCAAAGCGCATATAGTTGATCACTTCATTCTGGTGATGCTCATTAAGGCCTAGCTCTGCCTGTGGACAAGGAGATAAGCATAAAGATTCACTGAAATAAGTGAAAAGCAATATTAGTATTGCAAAGACTTCCCCTCCAACTATTTTCATGCTTGCTTTTATAACGGGTTATTGAGTTTACTAGTATGTTAGAAAACAAACATATTTTCACATGTGTAACCCCTGCATACCTCACCTAARTATAACCCCTTTAAAAGTACCAGGACTTCAAAATAAAACCTCAGATAACCAACRCCCTCAGAAAGGTCAGACAAAAATCAGGAGCAGACACAATCAGGGGTAAGAGAAAAAGCTATAAAGAATCAGAATCAGAATGACTGTATGGGAGGGGAAGCTCTTGGATAAAGTTTTCTTTGTATTATATGTACATGTGTATAACTCCGCTGAACTATGTATTTATCTTTTAAAGATGCACTAAAAGAAATATACAGGCAAGTAAGTTATGTTTCTCTCTTAGTCTATATGTAAAATCTTGAGACTTACTTCCCAGGTAATCTTACCTGATAATCCAAATTCATTTCTTAGCAGCCTATTGCCCAGAAACAAAGATTTTTATGGCAAATTAAGAAAGAATTGTTTTCAGATCTAGCTAATTAGCACTTCCATGTATGTCTCCATTTCAGATGAAGGAGTATTGCATGGTAAATTATGTTAGATTAAATCTTGCTAGTGCAGATAGCACCAGTCACAAAGAGGTAGGATCTTCGCAATGCAGGAATGGGCACAAAGCTGGTGCAACCAAAGGTGAAGTCTATTTTATTGACTCCAATGTACTGAGCTAGCACTGACGATGCTGAAGGCAGCAAGACAGTAACTCAGTCAAAACAAGTAATCTGATTGCTTAATCCTTATCAATACAACTGCTTAGTGTAGCTCTAGTACAAATGCAATACTGCACTACCTCGATGAATAGTACTGAAAATGTGAGCACAAATCCAGACTGCTTGGAAATTAAAGGCAGTCTAGGAAAGAGCAACAGCCGTTAATAAAACTAACTCTCATGATGCACCTGCAAATCTGGTACCTCCCTCAAAGTCCCAGTACTTGCAAATSACATCACCTGAGAAACCCAATTTATGTTCTGTTGTTGCTTGGTTTTCTTTAGATGAAAAATTTCTATTCATTACAGTCAGAAAAAAAAATACGTTAACACCAGTGCTGAAACCTCAGAAGCCAGAAAATGGCTACAAAGGCAAATTAAATCAAATAAATAAATAAAGTCAAGCCAACCCATTCGTGATCTCTAGGTCAGCTATGCTGATCTCCAATCAAGCAACTGCGACATCGCATCCTGCAAAAACACCAAACAGCACCAGTCTCTGCAGAGCCCAAAAGGGGTGAGCAAGCTGCCCAGAACCGCGAGCAGCAACAACTCCTCCGAGCGGCCTCTGCACGACAAAGGGCCGCACCTCCCTCACAGGGCTTAGCCGAGCTGCCCTCCCTGCCCCAGCCCCTGGGGCGACAGACAGAGACGGCCTCCTCAGGACTGGGGCGCTGCTCAGCGCGGCTCCGTCCCCCGCCGGCGTGAGGAGCCCGTTTCCACCCGAGACGGCGGCCGCCAGAGCCGATACCCTGCGCCCCTGGCTGAAGAGGCCCGCTGTGTGGAGCAAGGGCAGCGAAGGGAGAGACGCCACCCTCCGCCCGGAGGAACTGCCGGTCCGGGGGCAGCTCCACTGCTCACCATGGCGGCCCCTCGCCGGTGCTGAGGGGACAGCTGGGGCGGCAGGAGCTAACGGTCGATTACGGGGTGACGGTTGCCATAGAGAACGAAGCCTCGCGAGCGTCCTCGCCGCGCGCCTATTGGCGGGGGCGCGCTCACGTGCCTCGCGCCGGTCTCTCCCTCGGCGTTGCGCAGCCGCGTCTCCGTGCGCCCCTCCGCCTCGGCCAGCGGCAGCGGCCGTTTCCCCGAGCAACCGCCGTTGCCCCCTTCCTCCTCCCCTCGCGAGCTGGCGCTCGGCACGGACTCGCCCCCTCCAACGGCTTCCCCGGCCGCGCATGCGCACCTCGCCGCCGTGCCGCTCGCCTGGGCGCGAGGCCGGGCGTCSCCTGTGGGGCTTTAACGTGCTGTGGCCAGAGTCCGGTCTGGTTTCGGTCTGGTGCTCGTGCACCTCGTTGGAAATGGGGGCAGGCAGTGGCCGGAGCGAACGGGTGGGAGGCTGTGCAAGTGCTGGTGTTAGTGGGGTCTCCCCCCCCCCCTTTTTGCAGTGTCATTTTTTCTTGTTTTTTCCCCTTTTTTTTCTTTTTTCTTTTTTTCTTTCTTTAAGCTGCCAGTTGTTTTTTTTTCTTTTTTCTTTTTTTCTTTCTTTAAGCTGCCAGTTGCCTAAAGGCTACTGTCGCAGTGAGCACTATGTGAAGGTTACTCCATTTATCCCACAGCACATGTGGGCCAGGGGGCTGGCCCAGTGGAAAGACTTCATGGACCCTGCAGACCCTGTGGGCTCTCTGCTGCAGAGCAGCGTCCCGGTACCCCATGGCCTAGGCATATTGCCGCTGGATGGAGGAAAACAGCAGCCTGGTCCCTGGCACGTGTGGGTCACACGTGGGTCTGAGGCAGAGCAGTTTGTCTTGCCCTGTACGCACAGTCAGTGCTGAGGTTTGCAGAAATGGTTATCATTTTGGTCTTCCTGGAGCGGTATTTTCATCCCAGTTAAAGCACACAGCCCAGGAGGGCAGAGCATTCGCTGGGCACTGGCTGCAGGAGGCTGTTGTTAGCAAGAAGGTTGAGCTGTCACCAAGTTTCTCTCCTGTCTGTGGCTGGTCCCTTTGGCCGCATACTGCTTTGCCACTACCTCTATCTGTCCTCTATCTTCTCTGTTTCATCTCTTAACTAGTATCAAAAACCACTGTGCCAAAGACCAGATCAGCTGTGCAAGCATGCAGGGCATACTGGGGAGAGAAGTGCTGGCAGTTGGATGGAAGTGAGTGAAATGAATGAGGGGCTCTTAAAATTGTATTAAGAAAGGTAAGCAGGTGAGTTTTTGTGACCTTGATGATTGGTTTAAGAGCCCTATTCTGCACTGAGATTATTGCACAACAGGTTACACTCGATCTGATATGGTTCACATTACTGAAGTTAGCCTGTTGAAACCTAATATCTCTGATTCTCTAGCGTAGTATTCCGATTTCACTCACTGTTCTGTAACAGCATGAAGAACGAGATCCCGCTGGAGTACCTTCTGATAGATACCACATTGAATTCTTGGCTCAGACAGCCGTGGATTAATAGCACGTATTTGAAAGAACCTGAAACTGTTAAAGATCTTTGCACATAGTACTTTGTAGTTGTACAGTGTTTATACTGCTGGACAGATGCATGCATTTTGGTTAGTGCTTAATAAAACTGAAACCTGGACACTCCTTAAGGTTAGTTTAGATTGCGTTCCATAAAGCAAACACACAAAACCAAAGCAGCAAACAGAAATCACAGYGATACTTATCTTTAAAACCAGATGTAAAATACAATAATAAAGCAAACACAGTATTTTTCCAGCAACAACATGTGCACATGTGCAGGTGGACAGAAGTGTGAAAAGTTAATACTATTCAAAACATTTTAAAAAATGTAAAAGAAGTAGGATCAGATTCTTACTTAGGCTTTAAAAATCACTTCAGTGGGCTTTATTTACAGGTGATAATGTTAGACAATACCTTTTGCAATGTGTTTTCACCAAAGCAGTAGAACATACAAGTTTTATATTTTTTTTGTAAACACAGTAGAAATTAGATATTATATACTCTACCTATTTGCTTATAGTATGCCTGTTACTGACACTTGTTAGTTGCATGTAAAATTTACTAGATTCATCAGAGTGCCCTTTGAGATTATTGCAGTAGTTTTATCTTTAAAATACATATAATCATGAATTCACTAGTCCGCTGATGTGACTGTACTTTTAATGTTTTATGATCAAGCAGTTAAGATACTGACAGAATAAAAACCTGCCCAAGACTACATAAAGTACCAGAGTTTCTGTTCCCATGTGCTATTGACACACCTATTCAAAAGTGAGGAATCTTTACTCATATATCTGTTAATCATCTGCTGTGTCAGCTTGAACAAATTAACTTAGTTTTTTCTCTGTAAAATAGGCATGATTATGTTCAGATACTCAACAGAGGTGTTGTTTGGAAGCTTACTGAATTCATAAAAATGCTTTGAGATTCTTGGGTCAAAAGCACTTTGTATATGCAAAGCATTTTATGGCTTATCAGTAGTAAAGTGCTACTATGGAGATTTCTACCTTTGTATATTACAATTTTGATATAATCAGGACATTTGGCTTCCTTTCTGTGCTGCAAAGGAATTCCTATAGTTATCTCTGTAGTTCTGGGCTGAAACAGCAAGTTTATTTCAGCAATAGGTGCCCCCAGAGAGTGCAGCAAAAGCAACTGCCTGAGCCCAGTGTCTCAGAAGGACAGAAAGAATAGGTGCGCTGATAAAGAAGCTTTTGTACTGATGAGCTCTTAGATAAACACAGTTTAAAACTCCCTTTCTCAGCTTCTGTACATTTTCTTTATTTTTATTTTCCACTTTTTACTTTCCAACTTTTAAGTTGGCTTGCAGTTGGCTACAAAAATCCACATCATAGTTAAATCATTCTCTTACTCTCATGATCCATTTCTCTGTTCTGCACCAAGCCTGCAGGCTCTGGGAAGATGTGTCCAGGCCCTTGGTCAGATGGTAATGACCTAATGAAAGGAGAGCAGAAGGCAAGGTGATGCATCTTGTGCCCACAACCTGACATGGAAGGAGAAGAGCTAGCCAGCTGGCAGGCARGCAGCCTGAACCTTGGAGGTGGTAATGCCCCTGCCGGGACATGGCCATGCTGTTACAGCACTGTGTAGCAGAATCACAGCATGCATCTGCTACATAAGGGTTGAGTTAAGACAGAGGACCTTGCAGCCATGCCTTTAGGATGTRTGGGATAGACGTGTTGCCAAGGGGCAACCTATTTTGTATATAGTGAGGATGTGGATGGTTTGCATGAGGCTATGTGCATTTTCACTAGTGCTGTTCGTGGGATGGACAAGCCTGACCCATATAACCAATAATATATACCAATTCWTCATTCTAAGTCTGTTCCTCACTTTGGTGCCTGTGGTATTCTGTTTGCTTTTAGGATAATTCTTCTAATATTAGTCTTGAACTACTTTTGTATAAGTTTCAAGTTTTCAACTGCAGTATAGAAGATAGTGGAGATTTCTGACACATCAATACTTTAATTAGTGCCCAGGAAGAATGAGTGTAAAGTAAAGGGGCAAGCCTTCCACATAACATGAAATTGCTTCCATTACTCATTGTCATAAAGGAATGTGAGTAATTTTAGGAAAAAAAAAACAAGCAGAACTTGGTGGCTGGACAACATAATGTGAGAATTCAGAAAGGATTGCTGGATAACCTGGAGCAGAAGAAAGAATGTAAACAACATAATTCTACATCAACTTTAATTATTCCAGAAAAAGCTGTTGACTTTCGTATAAATTCTTGAAATRATCTTCTCAAAATAGAACAGTTGCTAAAAAAATACCACATATACTATTTAAAAGGAAATAAAGAACATCAGGGAGAATACCTTTATTTTGCTACACAGACCATGAGTGTATCATCGYGTAGTCTATCTAATCCAGATTTGGTCAGCCCACCTCAAATAAATTTCATTAGAAATCCAAACATGGGCAATAAAAGYGATTATAACTCATAGTGCTTCCATATGAAGAGAGATTTAAAAAGAGTACTTGATAAAGACATAAGTGAATAATAAATGAAACATATTACGGGCACATTAAATAACAAAAGGTAGACAAAAATTAACCAAGYACTCACAATATAGAACTATGGGGATACTATATGTAATCAGAGGCAGCAAATCTAAAGCTGATAAATGGAAAAGGTTTTCCTATGTAAAATTGCCCACTGATCCCTTTGCTATAAAATGCTACTGAGATGAGAAGTTTAGAAACATTCAGAGCAGGGCTGAATGTTTCTGTGAACTCTGGGAATATTATTTACAATTACAGTATTCTGTTGATACTGTAAAAATATTTAGCTGGAGGGCGTAGTCTTCTTAAGAATCTCCCGGGAGTTGTGTTTTACCAGGCAGTAGTAGGATAGATAGATTCCTTCTTTAGCCTGGGGATGGGAGGATATGGGAAAGGGTTGCACCAGCTCTTCTGCTACAAACACTAGAAAGCCAGCTGACAGGGTCTGGTAAAAAAGTGGCTGGAGCAGGATAGTGCCTGTCTGTCTCTGTGCTGAAAGTACACAGTCCACTCAGATCAAATCTACGTTACCCCCACCCACAGCATCTTCAACAGGTTGTGTCTGTATCAGTCAGCTATTGCTAGGAGATGTAGCCTGAACTGAGCCATTCCTGACACCCTTAATTTCGCATGCAGGTGGCAGAAACACTGTCCACGTGCCAGAGGTTGGCTCTGTCCAATGTCAGTGTGCACAGAGGCCTCCTGGACTAGGATCGGCTGGAATAGGACATGACAAGAGGCCTCTGAGGTAGCTAGTTGCACAGCATAGATCACTCTGTATGGTCCACATGCCACACTAATGTCATGTGACCTGTAAAACCCATCACCACCTTAAGCTTCCTTTTTAAAAGACAGTAAATAGATTTGGTGAAGCGGTACAACCTGGAAAAAAAAAAAAGAAAACCCAAACCTGCAACCCCCACCCCAATTAATCACTTGCCTAAAAATACCCACAGTACATTCTTTCAAAAGTATTTGTTTCCATATTTGATTCAGCTGCAAGCACAGCCAATGCAAATGATGAAAAGCTCCCAGAAGACATGATTTATTCTTGTAAACCAAGYGGAGGCAATCTGCTAACCTTTTTCCAGCCTTAACCAGCAGTATTGCATTTAGCCTGACACCACTGCAAGTCATGTTCAGGCTTAAATCTTTCTATATAGTTCTATAGTCACATAATTCCTTATGAGGGGGGAAAAACAGTCTGGCTGAGAAGCAGCAGGTTTTCTTTGGTAGATTTCTCTTTCTATTTCAGAGCTCAGTACAGCTTTGCCTTTTGTGAAAGTATTGCTTGCTAAAGATGGTACCACTTATTTCTAGTACTGTGAAAATATTGCTCATTTTCTCACTGGCTTTCTGCTGGAAGCTTCTTCCCAATCATCTGTGGTATACAGGGCCAGATTGCTCCCATGACACGATAGTGAGTTTGGTGGGATGACATAGGATGCCAAATTTGATTCTACTCCTAGATGGAAGCAATCCTRCTATATCGTTTTAGCCTGACTTAAATATGTTAAAAAAGAATGGCAACAAGCCTACGTATACAGCCTAAGGAGAGTTCACTTCTCAGTCCAGTCTCACCTGGCTTTCTGGTTTGCCTCTACAATTTGCAAGCTAATTTTTGCCCACCAAAGAATGTTTATGGACACAAGTAGATACACATATAGATGTACTTGGGAAGCCATACTGCTTGCCTCCAAAATTTATGGGGACCGTAAAAAGCAAAGCCTATTTCTTTGGGCCCTGATCACACCTTTCAGTGTGCTTCTGGGAGAGAAACTTTCAGGAAAATTTCTGTGTTGTGAAGCAAAATGTCATTTTTATACACTGGCACTCTGTGGGATGGTGTGAACAGAGCAAGCAGCACTTCRTCTGTTAATGGGGTTCTTCCTCCCACCTCCTTCCTCTCTCTCCCCTAACAGAGTTTCACAAGTTTTGTATCTTGTAACCACAGTGTGGCTTATTGTAGCGGATGGAGGATATAGAAGAACCTGTGATGAATTGCAAAATGAGTTGGCCCTTACAGCCATTTGCAGCCACGGATCAAACTTTGCTCTCGATACTGCTCAGTCCTTTTATCTGGGAGTTCCCAAGCGCTTCAATTACTTCTTTCTGTGGGTAGAAGGAAAGGTGATGACCTTTCATAAAAGTAACATTACAAAAAGAAAAATAATGGGTTATTTTGATGATCTGGATTATAGTGTCAGCTTCTCTGAAAAAGGAACAAGARGGCAACTGTGGCATGGATGTGGGAGCAAGCAGCAAGGGTGTGGAAGCATGGGCTTACCTGACCAGGTAACTACAGCCCGGGTTTCAGTCTGTATTTCTACGTATTTTCTAATCTAGAGGATAACTTTTCCCAGAGGATTTTATGAGCTCCTTGCCAAACTCAATCACAGTCTGAGCACTAGTGTGTTAAGAGGAGGCCCTTCAGAAAATGAGTAGCTCATCATTTACAGTGTGACAAGGACATTAAATTTCGGATGAAGCCCCCTTCAGGTAGACTCTGCCTGCTGCCCCTTCCCAAAGCCTTGCTTGAAAGCTAAATGGCTTATCACCAAGGAAAACCAAAGGCCTGTAYTCTGTCCAGTGAAAGTAACCGCTCTAAGGTATAGGACAGAAAAAAACTCCAAGTCTGAATTTTGATGTCCCTCCCTCCCTCATGATCTTAAATGGCTGGGAGTGTGAACAAGAAACCACCACGTAACTCTGGTTATTCATACTCTTGACTGCAGGAAGGCACAGACATACTGTGACCCACAGCATCCTGGCATATTGTCGACTGCAGTGCCTGTTTTGCTGCTAGATGCTCTCTCTCATAGGCCAAACACTTTCTCTCCTGGAAATACCTCCCAGCTTAAATGTTGCCTGGGGCATTCTCCGTCCACCTCAGTCTTGTACTGATTGAAAGCCCATTTATAAAACTGCTGTGAAATGAAGATCAGTGAGTCAGGGCTGGGTCTTTCCTTGGAAATCCTATCACAAGCTTCCAGTCAGACTGTTTTGTTTGCCACCACATCTTCCACGAGGTTTTCCAGGTACCGCTAAGAGGAGTGGTTTTGTGATGCTTTTTAACTCCTAAAGAGGACTGCACCTACCTCTTCACCCAGGATAACACTAGCACTGTGGTGGAGTGGCTATTTTGCTAAAAAGAGGTTTCTTTTGACTCTTTCCCAGAATAACAAGCTCCTTATGCTGATGGTAACATACCAGGGCCAGGGTGACAGAGGGAAGATGTTTCTCCTGCTTTAACCCTACACCCCTTTTTAGGGCCTCACCCCCCAAAATATTTTTCCTCGAAACAGAGCTCTAGCAACTTTCTGACACACCAAATATCAATTTGTATTAGAGCGTATAGTAAGTTACAGGTAGCCTTTACTTATATGTTAGATCACTGAGATTTCACCCATATTTATCCCTCYTGCTGGTCCCGTAGTGTCATTTGGCACCTCCAAAGCTGTCTCTGACCATGTGTGTTCTTCTATGTCTSTGCACATTGGACTTCTCTGAGATCTGACTTACTTTTTCAGACAGACTTTGTCTGAAAAATATTGTTGACATAATAGAGGTCTGAACTCCTAGGAACACTTCTTCAGGGGTCAAAAGGGCAGAGGAATACAGCTCTGACTAAGTGTCAGGAAAAGTGCTGACAACTGAATTGAGTCATCAAGTGGCTTCTTGAACTTAGTTCTCAGCCAAGGAGTCCCACGTTTTTATGTTAAAAAGCAAATATAAAGACGTTAGAGACTTTAAAGTAATAGGCAAACATTGTGTTCTGGTGACAGTATTGAAGGTTGGGGATGATAGCAGACCTGTCTGTTGACAGCCCCAGCCCAGRTATTATTTCCATGCAACCATAATGGTGTAAGGATGGCAAGAGTGATTGATAAAGAAGGGGAAAAGTGATCTTTAGCTTCAGAAAAAGTCAGATAGCTTACATTACCTGCAATGGCCACTTAATCTAAACTGACTGTCTTGGCCTGAWATGGATTAGTGACTGCTCTTCCAGAAGTGAAACCATGGCAAGGCGAGAGAGCCAGTGAGCAACAGCTGGAGATGGCACAGCTGTCTGCAAAATTAGTGCCTCTCTACAGCCTTGCTTTGAAAAATATGACCAGATCTGCATCATTATCTACAAAACAACCATACAAACTAGGTTCCAGTGACACAGTGACACTGGCCAGATCTGATACACAGTAGAGGAAAGACAAACCTACTCTTGCATATTTGCATGTTATGACAGTGCTCAGAGTAAAGCTCACATTAAACCAAAACCTTCCCCTGGGAAAGAGTCAGTCAGGGTGCATTTCTTAACTGTCGATTTTTTTTTKTGTGTGTGTGTGTGTGTGAAAATACAGTTCTGAACTATYCATGGGTTTTGTTTGGACATTTTGTGAGYAACGCTTTGAAATGGCTTTCCAAATCTTCAACTTGCTCTATTTAAAAAGGTACTGATTGACTTCAGAACAAAGTTGGATGAAGCACTCTATTTATTCCTCCCTCAAGACTCTKCCTCATTCAGTGCATAGAAGGGACTGAGTTGGGCAGTGTGTGAAGCTGGCAGGTGAAGGTGCCAAGGYTGACTTGTGTCAGGTTGCATCAAGGTTGTTGTGTCAGACAAGGCAGAGAGCGTCCTGAGGGAGCAAGCAGAAGGAGGACGTGCTTTTCTCTTCCTCCATTTCACAGAGCAGCCTTGACTTAGCACATTTTCTCAGTGCTGGTAAGGAGTGGAAGGTATTGTGGTGCTAAGATAGCCTGCTGCTACTGTTGTTTCCTCCTCAGTCCTGGTTAGAAAACACTCAGCTGCACCCAGCCAGTTGTGAAGCCTTGAGCTAGCCCTGATGGGGAGGTACCTACCTTATTTCGGGTAAAAATTTGAAATGAATGCTGGCTTGCAGAGAGAGAAACAACACCTTGTTAGCAGGGTACCTCAGCGGTCATCAGGAGAGTCTACCCTGGTGTCTATCATAGCAACCTCATGTGACCATTAGGGAGGATGTCAAACAAGTGCGTTTGCGGGTGATTTCTGGTTGCATATACCTTGTTTTCTAGAGACCCAACATGTGGTATCTGGAATCAGATTTACAGACATGCTGCGTGCACTTCCCCCTGCAATTGAGCTGGAGGAGCAAGGCTTGCAAAAACACAATGTGCCCTTAAAAAAGAACTAAGCAAGTCTTAAACATCTCAAAAATTGTGCCTGAACTCACAAACATTTTTGATCATTTTCAGTACTTTGAGCACCAGCTGAAGAACGGGAATAACACTGCCCTTTTTATTGCTTGGTATGGACATCCCAGGAAACACTTGCAAAGTCACTGCTGTTTTCAGCTCTGGGACTGGAGCATGTGCGCTGTGGGCGAAGCACAGTGCTCAGATGCAGAAGTATACTACCTGCGTTACAGGGGCAGCTGAGGCACATGAAAAAGAAGAGACTTTCCTAAAACCAAACAGAAAATAAAAGGGGCAATGGACAGCATAGCATCCAGGTCTCCAGATTCCTAATACAAATCTTTATTCATTAGATCTCTTTCCCTCTTGCTCTCTCTTGACATAATTAATTCTTTGGATTAATTATGGATTTTAGTGAGCAAAGTAAATCCCAGGATTAGATTCTGTGGTCTAGRCCAGTTCCTTAGTGCATAGTAAACATAAGCAAGTGATCTGACTGAAGCTGCATTATTGGGGGAATGAGAAATGCTGAAAAGCACCACAGAATCATGGTTTTGGGAACTCCCAAGTGTTTGGGAATATCCAGGATGGGAACGATATTACATAGTATCTTTTCTCTGCTTTCATATATAAGGCTCTAGTCAATGGAGAACAAGATAGAAGAACACTCACCAGGAGTAGGCTTGTCTCACTTTGGGGGAATAAGAGAATAGCCGAGATGAGTTTTTTTCTGCCTCTTTCCAGTCCTACACTTCTATGACTTGCCTCATGTACTTTAATCCATAGAGCAGATGTTTACTRTTCCTAGATGACATAATTTTGACACATACAATGGGACATTGATCTCACAGATTGCAAATATCTCCCTCACAGAGGATGGCAAACCAATCGCCGTCGCATCCTCTCCAAAGCAGACCAAATAAGGCATTGTTAAACCTGCAAAAACAGCCTGCTCAGAGAGAMGCAGATTAATGTTGTCTTTTACTTGTGGAAGGGAAAACAAGTGTTTTTTTTCCAGAGGGAGTATATTTTAGGTCAGATTTAGTGCAGGCACAGTGCAGTTTTCACTGTAAAAAATGAAACTTCTAGGTCAGCTGCAGAAGAGGGTGTAACCCTAGATTTTGTTCTATTTTGGCAAAATATTTCCAGCACCTGATTAGTGCATCAAAATGAGTATATCTCTGCTGTTAGTACATGGACTAAATRAGGAGTTCAAAAAAACATCTGCAAATTGTGTGTTAGATTAAACACCCTGATGTTAAAAAAAGCATAAGAAATGGTAATTTCTTTTAATTTCTTTTCATTTCTTTCTTCCCACTTGTGTTAAACCTACGTTTTACACTTTCAAGTTCTCCTAGTGAGCATGAAAGAAATATATTCGCAAGGAAAGGAGAGACTCAATTTCATAATTACGTGAACTGGAGGGAAATCATAAGTTATTGCATGATGCATGCTAGAATCCCAAGAGCTGACCATACTGCAGTCTTAGTTTTGGTTCGAAATTAATTAACCATGGACAGCATTAAGCATGGATGCAAACAGGGAACAATTTAGCAGGCAGTAATTTGTCAAGAAGATTTGTAATGTTCCCACTGTAATCTTGTTTCTGTTTCCACTGATATGGGCAAAAATGCCATTGTTATCAATGACGCTCATCTAATATTAGTGTATCACAGGATGTCAGGATACTTTATATCAGAGGATTTGTTCATGGACATGCCCTTACACTGCCACAGTTACTTTAGATCTCCTAACTCTGAATTACYGTGCCTTACACTGAGCGCCAAGCAAACCTGAATTAGGAATCATTACCACGGATCAGCTGGCGGGCAATGATTTGCTAGCCCACAGTAACATGTGCTGCAAGTGTGCTTTTACAGCTACACTTCCCTTAACAGGAGCCCTTGGTATTAGCTGTCCTCAGGAAACGCRCAGCCCTCCGGCCTCTTTGCTGGGCTTGATCTTCCCACTGCTGGACTCGGACGTACTTGGTGGGAGATCGCTATGAACCATTCAAGCAGAGTTTGTCTTGCATGAAGGCAAATCCTGACTTAYGGAAATCCCCTTCCTAGTTCTCTTCCTACCAGAGACACTTTCTGAACCCTCTCTCCACTGCGAGTCCAAGCCCGGGGGGACGTCCCTCCGTGAGGGGTTGCTCACCCTGGTGCACAGCAGGACAGGGAGAACTGAAACCCTGAGAGCACAGAGAGTRTAAGTATCACCAAACAGATTCATCTTTTGACGGTTCAAAAAGTGGTGAAGTTCAAGAAGAGTAACTGGAGKCCAGGCAGAAGAAAAACACAACCCCCCTGCAAATTCACATCTTCTGTTGTTTCAAAATAATTTTCCAACCGGCCCCTGATGCTTTCTGGGGAGATGAATCAGGTAAAGTAAGCAACCTCCTATTTCTCCTGCAGGGAAAGTACTTAATTTTTATAGATTATATTTGTACTTGGAGCAAGGAGGTTGAAAGGTTCCTCTCTGAAGCAGGTGGCACATGATCTGACCATAAACCAGGATGTTGCTCAAAAAAAAAAAAAAAAAAAAAAAAAAATCTAAATCCTAAAAAAGTGCTGAATGTGCTATTAGCTCCACTGAGTTCACTTGGTGCCTCCAAAAGGGGAAGAAGGAGCCAGTCCAGTGTTTGCTGTACCTGCCCTGGCCTGTGCACCCAAGAACAAGGTCTCCATCTCAGAAGGAGGAGAAAATGGAGGGATTCCTGTGGGTGACGTTCTTCCTGCAAAGGCCAGCTCTGTGCCRGCTTGCAAACTCAGCCGAGTATAACCAAGAAAGCATTGCCCTTTGCTTTACTCGTTCTGTGCAGATGGCTAWTTTTTTGTAGTCAGGCTTTGTCAAAAGCCTGGAGCAACTAGTTAATCCCAGAGCTGAGTCTGGATATGGTTGAAGTGGCCAGGGTTACTCTGCAGAGAGTGTAAAAGCAGAAATTGCTTTGCCCAGCCAGAGTTGGCTCCTTCAACACGCTCTCCTGCCTTATTACAGTGGGTTTCCACAGACCTGAGGGAGCTGGGRTTGTGCCCCTGAGCAGTTAATAAGGAGGCTTCTGACTCTCTAAACCAAAGCAAAATGGAATTTTCCCTTGGCATCTGTAGGAGCTGCAGCAAAGAGTAGTGTAATCTTTTCCCTTTGCTTTGAAATCAATTGCAATTGTAACACTGGTAGAAGAACCTTTTTTGGAAAGGTTTTTGGAAAAAAACTGCCTCACTCGAAAACGGAATGAGCACAGAAAGTGGCTAAAACATTTAAAAAGGGAAAATAACAATGCAAGATAGATTTAGGAATACCTGGAGTTTTCTGGCAGGATAGCTCTCTGGGGAAGCGTGGAGCTCAGTCCCGAGCACATCTCTCTCCTGCTCYTCACCAAAGAACATGCTCTTAGCATTTTGGAGCATGGCCAGAGGTTGATGTGACCATGTTCAGGGAGGAACCTATTGTAAAAGTGTTGCTACCTTTCATATGTGATTTAACATAATTATTCATGGGAGTGAGAGATGTGAGGCTAAATTATGTGGGTGAAAGCACTGTGGTGAGAGGGAGGGTTTCCTGGCCAGCTTTTCCTCTCTCCTGCCGTTGTTAGGTGACTGCATTGAGGTGCTCATGGAGCCACAGAGAAACACCTGCAGAGCTGAGAGTGCGTGCCTCAGTGAGGAGCAGGAGGGAGATTTGTTCAGGGCCAGGCTCCTCGCTTCCCTGGGAAGCTCTGTGTTGCCATCTGATGCCCGTGGCCAGACCAGCCTCTGTGAAGGGCTTCTGTGCTGCAGGGGAGCAGGTGGGAGGGCTGGATGAGTCGTGATGAGGTGCCTTGGAGAGCGTGTCACCCACCCCTACTTGGGGATGTTTCTTTACTCTGGAACAGCGCCCAAGGGAGAAATRCATTATTTTTCCAGAGAGCATCAAAAGCAGACTGGAGATGTCAGGGCCAGCTGCATTCCAACAAAATACATGGAGAATAAATCAGTGAAAAAAAGTTTGGGGATTGATGGTACCTGTCAGAGGTGGAGGATATTTGGGGTTCCCCTAGTAGTTGGGGAATATTTGCTGTAGTGAAAAGATCTGCCTGCACAGATAGTCATGCCCAGCTCTCACTCTGGGGCCTGCACACTACCTCCAACCTGTGCTAGCTGTGGGGAGCAGGAGTGAACGAGCAACGAAGATGCTCGTTCAAAGAGCCTCAGCCTCTTCTAGAAGTACATATCCCCTCTCCACCGCCAGCTCTGCTTCRCAGAAGGCTGGCAAATTCCCGCAACATTACCGAAAGAAACTGAGGTACAGTAGAAAGTAATAACATCTTTCCTACACTTGGTGCTTTTCTTCTAGGAAACGAGCGTGTGACAAAAGAACCAGACAGTAGTATCGTATCAGGTGTAAATGCTCTGGAGGCAGTTCTGGAGATAAGATAGAAAAGGATAGTCCATCTCCTAAGAGACCCTTTGCAAGGCAAAGATACCTCATACAAATCTGCATGCATTTCAGGAAGGGTTTCAGAATGATAAGTAATTATTAAAGGTATGCAGAAATCTTAGAGCAGATTTTGCAGTTGAATGTGCAAGATGTATGAGACAACTCTGCCTCCTTTCCCTCAGCTACGTTGAGCCCTGAAACCATGGTCTCGTGCTACCAGTGTTGAAGTGTCCTGCCAAATGATAGCTGAATCCAACACAAAACCCAGTCTGAACCATTATTTTCTTGATAATCAGAACTGGACCTGAACTGTGATTTTGAAATTCTGTTGAAATTTGAGTCAAACCAGCATCAGTCACAGCTGAATGGCATCCAGCACTCACACAAAAAACATGGTGTTTTGACTTCCTGTAGAGAAGGGAATTTAAGTCACTGCAATTTGCATGTCAGCCTGCCAGGAAGAGGACATACAATGTGCAAGTTACTATATTTATTATAAATTCTCATTGCTTTCYTCTTCAAGATTTTTCCTACTACACTCTTCCAGTTGGTTGTCACGAGATGCACCACCAGCAAACACTTACTGTTACTAGCTTCAGTTCTGCYCTTTCTCTCCTCGATTTCTGTAGCAGTATTCTGGCCCTTTATCTTGCAGGTGCCAAACTTTGATTTTGCTTAAACTACAGAGAAGGTGTAACCTGGCTCTGGTCAGTCAGATTTAAGCCTTCAGAACCAAAAATGCTACTGGAACCAAGAGTTGGAGCTGGCTGTGGGGGGAAGGACCCACTGGGTTTTTTTTGGCGGTTGTACATCCTCAGCAGAACCRCTGTTAGGAGCACAACGGCAGCATCAGTAACAGCACTCTGCTTTGCTCCTGCTTGCAGGGCACCTAGTGTTTTGGGGCATCACACAACCRCACGGTAATGCCAAGGCCTTCTTCTGGAGGGAGGCTGCAGTGCCGTAAATCTCCAGTAAGTAAGCAAGGTTTGGTCATGCATTTCCTGCCCTTGTTACGGGCCTTCAGGGTGGCCCAGAGCTCCCAGCCGGTGCTGGGCTGAAGCCCACGGCAGCCTCTAGACCTGAGCAGCTCCGCTGACCTGCAAGCGCTCGTGGCCACAGCTGGTGGCGGAGGGATGGCRCGCATCCTGCACCAGATCCTGCACACGCAGAGCCGCCTCCGTAGCTCCAGGCGCATCCGCTGGAGCCGTGGCGTTGGTGGGGCGAGCACTGCCGCCGAGCTGCATTAACTCATCGCGTTCAGCAGCCGCAGAGCTATGCCTGCAGCTTCTGATTTGCCCTGTGCCAGCCCATGCACGTGAGCAGAAAAATTCGAATAGAGGAGGTCTTCCCTTTGTTCTTGAAATAGCTTGCCAGGAAAAATAAAAGAAAAAGAAAGAAAAAAAAAGAAGATTGCCATCTGTATTTGAGACACCTAAACCATGCAAACCACAGAGAAAACAGGCTGTGACAGGTTTAGTTAGGCTAGGGTCCTGGAGCCCACACCCACCTCAGCCTACAAAAAGCCCAAACCTTAACCAGCGGTGCAAAGAACAGCGTCCTGCGCAGCGGTGCGGCCGCGGGACTGACGGCCCGACTGACTTCCCTGCAGCCACGGTCTCGGGTGAGTCCTGCGTCCCTCCCCTGCGTAACCTGAAGCGTGGCCCTGTTTGTTTTCTGTATGCAGCTTCAGTGGAAAGCAAACCACCTTACACTTCGCCTTTTTTTTTTTTTTTTTTTTTTTTTCAAAAACTACCCCATTTGTCATTAAACTCCCCCTTTTGCTGCGACTTTTTTTTTTTTCTTTTGCAATTTAAGGTGAGTCTGAAGTAAAAAAAAAAAAAAAAAAATAGGCACTGTGGAGATGTGCAAAGCTGCCCCAGTGACCCAAACTGGCTCTGCACCTTTCAGCAGATTCTACAGAACATTTAGGAGAGAGGTCCCGGAGGTGAATCAGTACCGAGATGACCGTGTCGCTGGCCACACTCACCACTCAGTTGTATGTGATACGTCTCAGTTTCAGTGGATGGTTTTTGCGCTGTTGTGCCTGAGACGAGAGGCTGACTATCGGGGGTAATTCTGACAGTTACAGTTCTCAAGGGAGATTTCGACTCGCTGAGGAATTTTTTGAACAAACGAATTACAGCGGATGGCGCTTGTCATGTTTGACATTGCCTCGTAGCTGAGACAGAGCAGTAGCCCACTTAGTGCATTGATTCCTTAAATCACATCATTCCCAAAAGATAAGCAGAGAGCCATCAGATTTATTCCGATTAGGTAACTGCCCCTGCTTGTCTCAAAGGACAGCATACTGCTTGTCAACTTTTACTGTGCTGTGAAGTTCACTGTAGGAAAAAAATTAAATGCTCGCTAGAACATCTGAAACAAAAGAGCACCACATCAAAAATCAAATTACTGTGATTATTGACATACCCTGTAACAACTGCAGCGACGATACAGCAAACCCCCAAAGCGCTGGCGCCCTTGTGGCTGGCGTGCTGCATCCTCTGAATGGAGGAGGATTTTGTGACTCTTCTTCTCGGAGGTGCAAACCTCGCTCACATTTTCTGCTGTGTTTGGGTTTGCTGCCCCAGGCTCTGTCGCCTGCTCCCGCGGCTTGAGAGAGGGCCGCTTTCCACCGGTCTCTATGCAYTCGCAAATATCCTTTGCATACGCTGTTTTCGTGGCTGTGGTTGATCGTGATTTCTACATCCTAGGGTTTACTTGTGGTACATCTGATTTACCCATCAGCTTTATACAGGTGATATCWTTTCGTCTGCTTGTGTATTTTTGCTGGTGGAAATTCTGAGCCAYGCTGCAGCATTAGTAGGGTCTGGCTATTTACCTTCCTTGGTTATTTGCTTCAAAAAGAAGACAAATGAAACTATATGTTTTGAATTTTGCATATTCCAAATTCAACTACTATGCACAGTGTACAGATGTCATTGCTAAAAGCAGAATGCTGCATTTATAACTGTCCTTGAAACTCCAGGGACCAACATAATTTTGTGTGTAGTTGTGTATCTTGATAGAAAATTTAAAAGTTAATAGAGCACATACTTAAAACTATTCTTATTTGTTTAATCTATTTTTAAGCAAATATTCTCTCTACTTAGACTAATGATGTTCTTTTACTGCAAAGGACTCATGTTACAGACCTTACTCCTTAATAATTCTTGTTCTTTAAAGTTGATTCATGAAGACAAAAAATGGAAAGATTTGTCCTCAGAGTTGTGCTTTCGGAACAAAATCACTTCTGAATACGTGAAGACAACCGCCTAAAGAATTCTTTTACTAAATTCCAAAACACTGCAAACATTTGCGGCAAACACGCACTTCGGCACCCATAGCAAGCAAGGGGATACGAGGCAATTCAGGCCAGAGCGTAACAAAAACACAGCTACATGTCTACAAACACACTCGCTGTCCCTGAAAGAAGCTGCTTCCGCGMAACTGGCTTTGCTGGTGAACTTGCTAAGACGGTCAACAGTTCCGTAGGACGTGGAGGTGAACTGAACGCTGGATTAATTCGTACCCTGAATAACACTGGGGGAAGGCGTTTTTAGTCAGCGCACATGAGAAACTGAAGGGAAACCAGAACGTGAACGTTGGCCATTTCCCCTTGGAAGAAGTTCAATTTAGTGCMACTGCTGCTGTGGTGAGAGGCTGGGCTTTGCGCCGCGACCTCTGGGGTTGTTTGACCTGTTTTCAAAGATGCAGGTGCACATGCGATGGGAAAGCCCTGTGCTGATTGCCCGAATCCAGCTCCCTGGGAGCCGTGATGGGCGCCAACATCTTGTTTCTCTTCAGGCTTGAATCCCAGCCATTGGCACGTGCAAACTGGTGCACAACGTGTTGAATATATACGAGCCTATAACTTACAACGTGTCCACCAGGCTCATCTACCTGTTATGATGGTAGACTGGCTTGAATCCAAAGTCATCTGCAGCAATGAAAAAAACCCAGATTTTCTTGTTTATTGTGGTGTAATGATCTGCTTTGCTGGCCACCAGCGATGGACATGACAGTTAAATGTGAAGAYAGGAAAGAGATATTGCAGGCAGAACAGAGCAGATGAAAAAATCAGTCACTGCAGAGGATGCAAATATTTTAAAACGGCAAACTCCTACTAAAGGCAGGTACTTTTCCTTGTTAGTTGCTAGACAATTTGAGAGAGAGATTTTGTTTATTCTCATGAATCTTTTGAAAGTTTTGGTGCTTTCAGATGACTCTCTTTTTTAATGTGTGCACTGGGGACTCTACATCTTATTAAAAATGAAATCATGGTGACTCTAGCACGTCAAAGGACTTAATCAGCACAGCACAAAGAAGCTGCTGAAGATCATGTCATTAAATGTAAACTTGAATGTATCAAGGATATTTTCTGGCAGTCTGTTAGCAAAATGGAAACACCTAAGAATTTCAGACCAGCGACATGAATTAGTTTGGTTCATTCTTCAGCCTGCCAGACTCATTTCAAAGGGACAAGACCAGGCATGGGAGCTGACACAACGGTTTSGTCCAGAAAGCTTGCTGCGAGTCCTTCGGAGGTTTCTTTTAAAAAGGAAAAAACAAACAAACAAACAAAAAAAAAAACCCCACAGTTCTATTTCAAAGCTATTTCAAATCACTTGTTTTCCCTCCATCTTCCCTCTCTAGGTTACTGTGCCTTCTTCAAGACTGAGTAAAGATTGGCTAAAGATGGCATTTACAAGCATAGTGAGTATACACTTGTACAYGCTTGTATTGTTGTATAATCTTACTTTTTCTTTCCCATCTTTTTGCCCTCATCAATTTTCTAGCTCTCCTGAGCCTACAGTGCAGCTCTGCCATAGCAGCAAAACAAAGCCTTTTTCGTCGCCTCTTTCCAGGATTTGGGGAYTATGGGTGGGATTATGTATTTTGTTACATGTATCAAGCTGGACTATTGCARATGGTCTGACACAGGTAAGGCTATCACCACCTGCCGTTTTAGTGCTTGAAGTGGGCTAGAGGTTGGGAACAGCTCTTTTGTAAAGAGTTTGTTAGTCAGCAAACTCAAAGCGGTAGACGAATACTGAGCATAAGTAGTAGCGGTCACAGTAAGTGCACTAGAGCATCTGGCTCCACCCCAGAGGCCAAACTCGAACATTTTTAGTTGGAGGTGAAAGCAGCATGTGGCCGTTTCTAAAGGCTGAGTTTTGCAGCAGCTCAGTAGAAAGTTTGCTCCCCACCAAATGTCTCCTACAGCAGCTCATGGTGCTGATGGGAAGGCTCCTGCTGTTTTTTTGTTGTTGTTGTTTCTTTGTTTGTTTTTGCTGTTGTTACTGCAGAAAGACCAAGCTGTCTTTTGGCCTCTTTGGAGCAAGGATTAGTTGTTTAGATGTTGGGTGCAGGCACATTTCAAGCAGTCTGAAATGCACTATACTTCACCGGGAGCCTTTTTACTTCTTATCTAAATAGGATATACTGAGAATCTTAAATTACATCTGATGGAGAGGGTCAAATTTATGCTGTATTGAACCAYCTCTTCAACACAAATTTATCTGATGCTCCATTGCAGGTCACCCACCATGACAGGACCAGCCTGGGTTATTATAAGAATGACAGCACTGTGATGTCTTTGTCTGGAAACGTTTTAAATGACACAGATTTCATGTGTGACAAGAGGCAGGTCATGAAGTTTGCTAGAACTTTCCTGCCAGTATTTTTCTGGCTTGTCTTCTCTGTGGGCACGGTGGGAAATGCTTTAGTCGTGCTTGTCTATTGCAAATACCGCTTCAGRAAGAGCATGACGGATCGGTACTTGCTGCACTTGGCCATTGCTGATCTGCTCTTGCTTTTCACCCTCCCTTTCTGGGCCAAAGCTGCCTCTGATGGCTGGATCTTTAAGAGTTTCATGTGCAAAACTGTCAACAGYATGTATAAAATCAACTTCTATGGCTGCACCTTGTTTCTAACGTGCATCAGTTTTGACAGGTACATCACTGTTGTCCAGGCAACAAAAGCTAAAAATTCTAAGCAAAAAAGGTTTCTGCGCAGCAAACTCATGTGCTTGGCTGTATGGCTGATATCTGTGAGCCTGTGCATCCCAGAAATTGTGTACAGTGAAAGTAGGCAAGTTGGCAACGTAACAGCTTGTAAAATGACATACCCACCAACCATCAACAGGACCTTCAGAGTTACTGTCCTGGCTTTGAAAATCACGATAGGATTCTTCCTTCCRCTCCTTGTCATGGTTATTTGTTACACTCTTATCATCAACACCCTCCTTCAAGCCAAAAGATCCCAAAAGCAGAAATCATTGAAGATCATCACCACCATTATCACCACTTTCCTCCTCTCTCAATTCCCGTACAATAGTGTTTTGCTAGTCAAAACCATCAACACGTACACCAGTGTCGTGCACAACTGTCAGGCTGCCAACTGGATGGACATCGGGCTGCAGGTCACCCAGAGCATCGCCTTCCTGCACAGCTGCCTCAACCCCTTCCTCTACGTCTTTGCTGGGGAGCGCTTCAGGAAAGCGCTCTGTAGGATTATGCACAGCTTCGTCCACTGCTCGAGCGGAGGCCAAGACCAATGCTCCTCCGTGTACGACAGCCAGGAGCGGAGCTCAAACTGGTCTTTTGCGATGCTGGGGAGACGACGAGTGAGAAGCTCCCTGACCCTGAGCACCCATTTGAACTTCTCTATCGTGCCCCCCTCCTGCCAAGCCCTCATGTAAGTTGGTACCTCCTGCTCCCAAAACCGGCTCTCCGACACCGTTCATACACCCCAAAGACTCTCTCAGAGGAAGAACTCGCCACCGTGTGTCAGGGCTTGCTTTTGCAAGGGGTGGTGCATGCAGGCCTTCTGCTGGCCCCAGCGGGAGCGGAGGGCGTTCGGGGCTCCTTGCACACCCCATCGGTGCCTTGCAGGACCAAGCCCTGGATTCTTAGCTGAAAGGAAGTGAAACCTTGAACGCGAAGCAACAAAACGGAGCGATACTAATTGTAAGCAGAACCGATAGAAGATAAAAGCTGTCTTTGTGACAGCTGTAAATACCCAACCCATCTGTGGCTTGCACCACAACTTGAAATAACAAGCATCTTGGGGAAACAATGATCTCAGCTACCACGGCAACAGCCACACATCAGGCAGGATGAGCCAGTGGTCCCATCCATAACAAGTATCAGGAAAGATATTTTTGTCTTCATTTGTCGTTTCAATCAGGGTCTTGTCCAGAGGTGGTTGGAGTCGAAAGCCCTATCGGTTCGTTTCTACATCATTTATGAAAAATGCTGAAGTCCTTTCACTAGGTGTCCTCTAGAAAAGTCTACATTTGAGTCAAGCTGAAGTCGTGATCAACCTTGTGATCCCCTCAGACCAGTGCTCAGCTGCATCTTCTAAAATTCAAAATAGCCTCCCAGTGCACCAAACCAACTCCAGATTTCCTCAAATGTAAGCAAAAGCAGCCTTTAGCTCTTATGATATTTTATTTAGTCTCTGATATGTGAATGGTATTCCCTGTGTGCTGTCTTGTTCTGCTGAACGGATAGTTGTTGCAAAGGAAAGCTGATCTTTTGTGTTCATAAAGTGATCATTATAGAACTAGATTGATTTTTTCCCCAGTTTTAGCTGTTTGATGTAACATGAAACCATCCCCCAGCATGTAATTTGGTATTGGAATTTTGTGTGGTCTCTGCCTTAGCAAATCACACCACGCAATAAAAAATCCAGTGGGATYGGATGCTTTGATTTCTCTGTCCCAGGGAGATTTGCTGTAGTACGGTGAACAGCCATAGTAAACCAAAACACCCACTCCAAACCAATGACCGGATGAGCCATCGGAGRGGAGGGTGCATTTTGGAAGGGGAGCCGCTTCCCGAGGGTGCGGGAGGAGGGGGCCGCCCTGGGCACGCGCTTCCCACCTCCCACCATGGGAGACAGGGCTGGGATCCCACCAAGGTCCAGGTTGCATCTGGGGGAAGCTAATGTGCCGGCTGGGCCGGCCTGGCAATCCTGCCGCCTGGATGCCGAACGCTGCCCCCTGCCCCGTGCAAACCCCATTGCTCCTTTTCAGTCACCCAGTTTTCAATTTGTTTTTTAACAGCTTCAAGCATGGATAGCAGATTTGTCTCAAAAAAAAAAAAAAAAGAAAAGAAAAAAAGCCCTTCTGAACTTTACTTACCTGGAGGGGAAGGGACAGAAATGAGGAACCGGGAAATCGTCCCGCTTCTGCAGTTGTTCTTCGTAACAGTTWTTGGCGCTGAAGCCTTAATTCCTCTCCACACCGCACACAGCCTTGGCTGCTACTCCCCGCCCCACGAATTAGTGTGCAAACCTGAGCTGCGGCCCGGCCTCGCGGCCCAGCTCCCGGCGGCGAGCGCCTCTTCGCCGCGCCGCTTTCCCGCGGCCCCGGGGTCCCCCGCGCGGAGCCACSGCCGGCGCTCGGGCAGGAAGCGGGTGTTTAACGGCGGCCGCTCCAAAAATGACCATCAGTAGGTATGAAAAAAAAAAAGGAAAAATAAAAAGAAAAATCTGTGCTGGAAGAGCAAGCCAGGCCGAGCGGGAGGCCCGGGGAGGAGGGCTGCTTCTCGTGCCGCGCTCGGCGAGAGCCTGCACYGCGCGTCCCCCTTGCCCCCGGCGTATGCCTGACCTTCCTTACTGCATTTCCCCTTCCCGCTCTTCGGATTTCGGCGCCTTTCGGATGAGGGTAAAGAGGCTCCCTCGCGGCGTGATACACGGTGGGAAATCTTCACGCTCGGTCGCTCAGCGAAACCACCGAGGCTTGCGAAAGGGCGCCGAGCTTCGGCTGCCCGGGGGCTGCGGACGCCCTGCCCCGAGTCCCACTCCCCGCGATACGCCGCCGTGCCCGGGGGGCTCACTCCCGGCGCCCCTGCAGCGGCGGGTCCCCGCTGGGCACCCCAAGGCGGAGGACGGCCTTTCGCCGGCCCTGGCGCCTCCCGCGGGGCGGGAGTTTTGAGCTGCCCGTGTCAGGAGGTGTCTGGATGAATCCCTAGAGCCTTCTCCTGCCCTAGCTGGTTTTTCACCTTTCCCTGCAATTCACGGGCAGCAGGCAATACCCAAAGGCTTTGGGAAAGCCCTCCACATCTAGCCCTTTCTGCATGGCTGGGGAAGGCAGCGTCTCCTCCTCCGGGAGCCAGGCACACAGCAAACTYGCCCCTGCTTTCGGGCAAGCATCAGCATCTGGTGCTCCGGCTGGCGCRGCGCAATGCAGTCCGGGCGCGGGAGGCGTGAGACACGGATACCGCCCCCGATTTCCTTTGGCCTCAAATCTAACAGGTCACGTAAGGTTGCTGTATTTCCCACCGCGGGTGCAGACTGCTGAACCCCAGATCAGTGCACTGGTCTCCCTCGATCTCCTCTCCGTGCTCCCGCTAACCGGAGCAAGGCACCTGGTAGGATCCTTGGAGCCAAATGCAAGCGAGCGCGGGTTTAATAAAGCAACACTAAATTTCTCCACCCTACTCACAGTTCTACGACCACACAAGGAAACCTCCACCCTGCTACAGGCTATTTAGCAGCAGGAATGAACGCGGCAATAACGCTCCCGGCGCGGGCAGCAGCCCTGCGGCAGCACGGGGCTGCCCTCGGCCAGCTGCGCAGGCAGCTGTGACTCGTGGGCACGCAGCAGCCTCGCACGCTGCCTGCGGTACGGGCGGCGGAAGTTGAGACAGCTGATTGAGAAACTTTCGCTTTCTGCAAACTCATTTAACTGATGAGCTGAAACACGGGGCACGCTGTATAAGAACGCCACTTCCAAATGGCAGGAAAGCTACGGAAAGGAACGGGAGAACTGCTAGGGATGCTGCAAGCATCTCCCAAGTCATGGTAAACATGGTAGCCCAGGTGTATCGGATCGGGAAGCAGATCCCTCCCGCTGAGCTTGGCGTGCGTAAACCCACCATTTCCAAACAGATCTGGATCAGTTATGCATGATTTAACTGATCAAATACCTTAGCGCCAGTGTCCGGAGAGCTGCCCATCTCTTCCAAGCCTCCCGGGCCCTATCAATTCAGAAACCTTAGATCTGGACTATGAAAAGTCCCTGCGACGGTTCAGTGGCTAATGGAGAGGATGCTGCTGTTTCACGGCAGCTCTGCCGGCACTTACCTTGCTAGTGCATGCCGTGAGTAAGACAGGCTTAGAAAAGCTGGGGAAAAGCACCACGCGCCTCAGAAGCACAGTCCAGATGGCAGAATGCCCTCCTGGGTGTGCCAAAGCCGGGATTTGGGGCACATGCCAAGAAAATAGGTGGGTTAAAACCCCATATTAGACAGACTGAGGGCTAGGAGAGACTTGCCCCTAACACCRAGAAGCACGGGTGGTCTCGATCACTATGGCTAAATGTCAGTTATCGGAGACRTAGATATGGACTTCCCACAAGTGCAGCAGAGCTGTTGAACAGCAACAGTACAGTCACCTATGCTGGTACATTCGGTAACGTAAAATTTCAATCTTTGCCGTTCCCTTGCACTGCAGGCTAGACTTCAGTGAAGACTTTTTTAGACAGCTGCCTCCGAGCAAGGAGCCCGGGCTGCTGCTCCCGCCGGTGYGCGGGGAAGGGAAGCGGCCCAGCCGGCACCCAGCAGCAAACTCCTCCGAGGAAACAGGAATAAGCAGCAGGTTTGGGGGGAAGGAGGGAGGAGGGGAAGAAAGAAAGAAAAGAGRCCAGGTGGGCCCAGAAGCTCACATTAGCCTACATGTTTGCCACAGGGCTGCGACCGCCCAGGCAAGTACGGATTTCCCTCCCCGCCTCAGCAAGACGTGACCTGGGAAGAGCGTCTCCGACTCGCACAGCGCTTCCCCCTCTCCCACAGCCGCTCAGCACGGACGGGACATACGGGCTCTGTCAGGACACGGAAGAGACCCTGCTCTATAAGGAAATGAGGGAAAGGCTTGGGAGAAAAAAATCAGATCAGGGTCTGAATTCCCGGCCGCCCCATTTAAGCAGGCTTTCAGTGCTGGTGCGGAGGGAGAGCTGGCCGTACGCTTCTTCGGAGGATGAGCTTTGAGAAAAGGCGGCCGGATGCGGTTATCCGCTTCGGCCAAAGGGCAACGCTGCTTGGAAGAGCGTAATCCCTGCCCGTTGGGGCGCTTTGTTTTTGTCCCAGGCGGGGAGCGACGGCTGGTGAAGGCGCTGGCGGACGCGACCGTGACGGGGAGGCGCTAGCTGGGGCCGCGGCGCTGCGCTGCCTCTGGGCGCCAGCCTGTTCCCAGCCTCTGCGGGCCACGAGCCCACGGCGACGCTGCCTCTAGCTCGGGGACCAGCTCACCCACSCCCCCATTAAGGATCTCCGCTGCTGCTGTGCTGCACCGTGTGGATGTGCCCTTCGTAACTCCACCAGCAAGGCAAACTAGAGGAACAATCCTTATTTTYTAGGATTTTTTCCTGCTCAGAAGTAGATCACACAATCATCTGATTTGAGTTTAAGGCAAACTCTACAAGGTAGAAAAGTGACATACGCTCTTAATGATATAGATTTTTATTTATTTAATTCCTGAGGTTAAAAAAGGGGGAAAAAAAATCAGAAAACATCCCAGTACACAGTCATCTACGTCCCTGTAACTGTACAAACGTTGGTATACATAAATCTTTTTTCCCCCTTCTGGAACGTGAAATTTGATGTGAACAGGCTGTGAAGTATTTTGGCAAGTAAGAGCAAGAGATGTTTCAAAACAAGTTACAATATATTRTGATAAGCATTATTAAAACTACAGTGCAATTTAAATTTTTTTAAAAAGGAGCAAAGTCAGGCATTTGCAGCTTTGCTACTTTGTAATGCAGTAAACTCTTGTGCAATATATGTCAGTGATTTTTCCTAAACCAATGTGGAGTAATGTTCATAGAAATTTAAAGGAACACTGTCATTTTCTTAAAGCAACTATGCTCTTTCCTTTGCATAAACCTCTGGAAAACAAATTATTACTCTCCACTTGTCTAGCTCCCAGAAAGAACACCCAGTTGCTCATGCTGTCCACAACATATACTCTTTGCCACATAAATTTAACATCCCCTTAAATTAATGTTATGATCAATTTTAAGTATTTCTTCTTTCTTATTTGCATTGCCAGGGATGGTCAGTTCCTAAAGGGCCCAGATCAGAGCACCTGAGCATCCGCAGGTAAACAGACGCATCAGTGTCACTGGAAAACCCCACGCGCACAAGTTCTCCTGAGCTGGGCTGTAAGGTGCTTGAACGAGATCAGTTCTTGTAGGAACCCGTCCTTGCGGTAAGTCCTGTGTCGGGCTCCTGCGACTCCCTTAATAAACGGTCTGGGACAACAGCAAGTTCTTCACCATCTTCTTGGCCCAGCCTCCGAGACGGAAGAATGCCCCTCTTCTAGGTTACACAATGGGATTCCTGTTCTCCTTAAATAGTTCCTTTAAACACCTGCGCTCTTGTTCACTTGGTGTGCTTTACCATTTTAAATATTTCCTCTTTTTAAACTTTTTCTCCCTCTTAAATACTCCCCTTGTTAGCTGGAGGCAAATATTTCCTTTTCATTTATAAGCTGCAGGTTTTGGCTCTCACTCATCTTGCTCTTTCAGAACGCAAAGAAATTATAAAACTATTCTCACAGGGCAGAAAAAGTCTGAAGAAAAGGTGCTCTAAAGACTCAAAGGCTAAATAAAAAGAACTCAGTGTTTTTATTCCCTTCCCCCTTACTGAACAGGACAGGGCCAATTACTTTAAGAATTGCATAAATGGTAGCTTAAAAATATTTGCCACAGGATGCAAAAAAATGTTAAGAGCTAGGATGCAGAGAGGAAATCCAGAGGCAACTCTGTCAAACACTTGAGTAGAGATAGTTCAAACACTTCTGAGCTGATGTCATATTTTGACCTATTTGACAGTGTCCCTTTAACTTACATTTGGCATTTTAAGAAAGATATCCTAGTGAAATTAGTATTCTAACAACAGCAAAATGCTTTCAAAAAACAAAAAAAAAAAAACAAACAAAAAAAAAAACACACCTAAAAGCTTAATGAAAACTGCAACAAATTTCAGTTACAGTTCTGTGAAATTGCACAGCATATGGTACACAGTATTCAATTTTTAAGCAATAAATTTCTTATTACCTAATTAAATACAAAATATAGCTTCAACACTGAAATATACCRTAATTCATGAACTGATCAGTGCATTGTTTATTGCCCACCTCAGTCTCTTGTCCATCGCATTTTAATGCATACGGCCAGGTATGCAAGGGTTTAACTGTGTTGCATCCTGACCCCACAGGAGTAGAAGWAAAGCAGCTTGTGCCTTTCCTTTTGAGAGCACACCTCTGCTTGGCAGATGCTACACAGCACCACTTAAATATTGTAAAGAACATCTAAAGGGAAGGGAAAGTTACTGYCGGGCCAGACATCCCAGCTGGAGAAGCTTCCCAGTTTCAGCTTGGTGCCACCCCGAGTGCAATTTGTTCTATTAGAAAGCCTATACATGCAACCCAAAATCTGCACAGCCCAGGAAGGGGAGTCATTCTTCCCCCATCTTTTTCAAGATCAGTATATTTATATCGTGATAGCAACTGGCATGAGTGACTACTARCATTTAAATTTATCTGCTAGTCACTACCTCCTTCTCTCTCCTATTAGCAGAAATCTCCTTCTATCCCAGCTGCTTATATTTAAAGATCAAACACTTGTCTTGTGAYTATTACCTTTTAAACAACCAGGCTCTTGCTGTACAATGAGATCTCCTATGGGTAGTGAATTGGACCAGCAGTACATAAATGTCAGCTGGATCCTCCAAACTTCCTCCCCTAGCTGAGCTGATCCCTCCATTCCCTGCCCTTGMTTTTACATGCATGTCTCTGCGCTTTCTTTCCTTATCCCTTGATCATTTACTTCAGCTTGTACTTGCTATTCTTCATCTCCCTCCCGTTTTATTTTCTGTGTCCCACCATGACCCTTGTGTATGAGCAATAGTTGCCACCAAGAGTCTACAGGCTTTCTGGTCTGGAGCTTTCTTTCTGGAGCTGGTCTTCTACCAATTGCTGCAATAAAAAAACTCCCAGAGCCTGAAGTTTCCTTGGGAAGACAACAACATGGAAAAAATAAGACATGTCTAAAATTATGATGAAGGCTGGTTGGGAGACACCACTTTTCTCCTGCCAAAATATTTTAAACGGAAAATATACTTTCAGATATTTTGACAAAAAGTTGAAATTCTGTATAGAAAGCAGACAGTTTGCATGGATATTTTATATAAATGAAAATTCATTCTTCCTTCCCTCAACATGCAGTATGTTTATAGGCAGCTCTGTCCCTAGATTTGAGATGGGAAGTTAGCAGTTTGCTATGGCCCAGCAAATACTCAGAGGCAGAGATGAAAACAAGGGTTAGGAAACGGGCAAAATACACTGACATAGGATGGAGAGCTTACCARGGCTGGATATGCATTCAATTTTAGATGGACTTTTTGAGACTGTTTCAAACACTCTTGCTACCTTCCACTTGGTCTAGAGGAAGGCCTCCTTACAGGCTGCTTTCCTGTGAATGCTGATGACTAAGGTGCTAAAGCAGAAAGAGAAACGCTCTTCTTCCTAATATCACACAGTGAGTGGTACTTATTCTGCAGATTATACTCCTGATTCTGCCACTGATACTCACCCTAAGTGCTGATTTCAATGGATCAAATTGCAGAGTATGGTGAGCAGAAGTGGAAGGAGTTGGTGCTCTATCTTTGATTGTTTTGTAATGGGTAGGTAATACCACAGTATTTTTAAAAGCTACTTACGACTTAGGAAATCTTAGCCCAAAATGTAAAAAAACTCTATATTTGCTGTTTATAAAACTTGAAAAAGACAAAAAAAATTCTAGATGGATTACAACATATGCCTGCAAAGACTGATGTATTGCATAGCTATTCTGACACTACAACCAGTAGAGCAGAAGAGAAATGGGTATGCTTACTCTCCACTGAAGAGGTCAACAAAAACAAGCATTTTTCTTCAAGTTTCCTTTTGAAATTTTTTKGGGGGAAGAAAAGTCTTTCAGCTTTGAGTATAGAATTTGAGATTCCATTTAGAGAGCCCTTCCTTTATTTTTCTCCCCACTGAAGAAAAATTTAATTGGAACATTACTTGACCTGTTAAATCAAGCAACATGGCTTTTGAGCAATCTGTACACAGTACAGAATCATTAGTGTTCCTAAAACAGCTTCCTCTTCCTAGTGTGCACATGTTCTCTAAGCTTGTTATAACTATTGCATAGTTTCCAAATCCTCAAACACATTGGTAGCCATATTACTTTCATATACATAAATAATAGCATTTCTTAAAAGTGTAATTAAAAATAACACAGTATTTTCAAGGCTATGGAAAATCACTTCCATCATAGATGACAGGTCGCTCGACAGTCAAGTGATAAAATACTCTTTTTGAGATAAATCTGTTGAGGGAAAAAAAAACAGGATGAGATGATCATGTTAGCTGAGGTCAGCTAGTCAGAAAGTCTACCAGTATATCCAATCTTTCACTTTACACTCAGGCAAAAACCCCACTTGTGTCTGAAAAGAAGTTTTTGTCTGCAGGAAGATTATCAGGTCTGTTGCTTATAAAATGACAGTCTTGACTAATATGACTTGAAAAAAGTCAAAAATTACTTGCTTACTTCTGTTTACCTCCTCAAAGGTTAAGACTGAAAAGTGGAATTACGCTATGGTGGGGGCAGGGACTGAAGAAAACAAGAGCTGAAGGTCTTCAGGCAAGCTGGAACCAATTGCTGGTACTTACTTCCAAATGGAAGTAAGTCATACCAGTAAAAACAACAGTATATCTCATCCATTCCACATTCTGTAAAATAAAGCTTATTTCACCTTTTACACTCAGCTAGGACCTACCTAGAAAATGTGTTGTCAAAGATCAGCATGTAGATACCAGAATTTCTGACTTTCACCTGTCCTCTGATATTTTCCTTATGTGAGTTGCAGCGGGTCATAGGAATAAGAACCTAAAATTAAATACAAATCAAAATGAAACTTATTGTTTGCTCTATAAGTTCACATTTGCCTTCAAAAAAGTATTTAAACCTCAGACATCTTGAAGTCCCCAAAGTGCGTTAATGCCTTCAAAACTCTATTTATTTTTACTGATTAGCATTAAAAATCCACTCAATCGAAAGTCTCATAATGTGACATCTATTTTCTTTTGATAACCCTTTTCTAACATTAATCTATGGCTATAAATCTCAGCTTTTGAGAGAGAATCAAATCCTGACCTTTTTTATGTAGTTTATCAATACAAATTTACTAACATCAGCAGTACTACATTAGAGCTATACAAGTATATTCAAGAGTAAATTCTAGCTAAGTATATCTTTTACAACATCCTTTTATATACCCTGTACTATTTTAAATGAATAAATAAATAAAATAAAACCTCCCTCAACAAATCTTTACTGTTTGTCTAAATTTGTAGCAAAACTAGGTGTAACATAGGCTGACTAACTTGCTATAACTTGCTGTTGGGCACAAAACTCAGGTGGTTTTCACCTCAGCACAACAGCTGACACAGATCAAAGTCAATTCTATACAACCCAAAGCTGTATCAAATAAACACATCAAGACAGAATCATTATTTAGTTTCCATTAGGCCTTCACATGAAGAAAACAGAGATTTTTATGAGTTAGGCATACTGCAGTGAATTAACTCATATTGTATAAATGATCTTTCTCCTCTTCCCCCAGTGAAATCACAGCCTTAGAGCATTTCCTAAGATAGTTGATCCAACCAACAGATGCCTTGTTTTCACTAAAACTCTGCAATGAGCCGAGTAATGCAAATTCACTTGAGGCACAATCCTCATGAAATACAGGCAATGCATATAAAAAAAATGGTGCCCTGGGCACTGGCAGGGTGATTTTGCAAGATGCAGGTACTTCATCAAAGCACTTAAGTATGTACTTAACTGTAAAAAACACAGGTAACCCAATCAATTCATCTATTTTCTTGTGGTCTCTGCTTAAAAGCCTGATAAGATCAGCCTTAAGCAAGCTGCAAAATAAGTAATATTGAGGACGGGGAAAAGATTTTTGCAGGTTGAGGCATTTATTTTTGCTTAACAAGAAGTGAGTGAATTTCAAATATGAACAATAGAAGCTACAATGCTTTTCAACTCAACTTTCCCAGGCAACATTAAATAATTAAATGTATCTCTGCCTTCAGGAGAACTGTAACTTAATTGGAGAAACAACTTCCTAAGACGCAACAGTAACTGGAATTGTTGTGAAGACCTACCAACTATTCTGACCAATTCCACGAGCTAGCTSATTGTACTGATTGTGCTGTGCTAGAGTTCTTGAGGTAGTAATGAAAGAAAATATCCGCTGGGAAATAAAGGCCTTACTTTGCACTGATCCAGTGGCGCTTCTTCTGATTCTTGGTAAACAACGCTGAAGGATATGCTTTTAGGGTCTGATGAAAATATCCAGCTAATTGTTAGGCCTGTCTCTGTCACGGTGATGGGAATGATACTGTAAGTGCTGGATTTAATGAACAGCTCTCTGTTGCCTTCTCCAAAATTTACGATGTCTTCAACTGTAAGGGGTAATTTTATCCTGTGAAGGAAAAAATACAATCACTTGAAGAGATCCAACCTAATTATTCAGGCAGAAACAATAAACATTGCTTTCTATTTTTTTATTATGTCAGGCAGACTCCACAGTGATGTTGGGGCAGGGCTACRAGATGCAGCAAAAGTGAGCCTTGGATAAAAGCAAGAACCACAGAAAAGATGACTGATAACAAGCATTTCTCTGCTCTGGCAAATGGGGACTTTATGCACTTATTTATTCCATTTTGACCATAAAAAGCTGAATTAAGCTTTTATTAAGCTTTTTTTGCTTAATAAAATGAATTAAGCTTTTTAATTAAGAGTTACCATGACAAAAGAGTCTGCTGCCCTCTATTGTTCCTTTTAAACACAAACTGTTGTCACCTTACTTTTCTAGATACTGTGCAGCAGGGGGGCACGGGCGATAGACGGATTGAATGTGAATAGCACTTCTCTCTAGATTTTCTGGAGCACTTAATGCTAAAGATCAGATCGCTTTAGCCAAACAAGCTGCATAAAAGCTGACTCAAAGTACCTCTAAACAGAAAGGAAGTTCTCAGTGTCCAGACATTCCTGAGTGCCACAGCATTTTATTAGCCTACCACATTTGGATGATATGCAGTGAGCTGCTTAAACAGGAGAATCATCTTCTCCAGGGGAAACATGCAATTTCTAAGAGCAGAGGATCTCACCTACAGTACCCTAAGTAAAACTGATATATCACTCTTTAGACTAGATAAATYGTTTCCCAAGCAATAGCCCACTGTAAATCACAGTACTGTGATATGTTTGTCAGCAGCTATCAAAAATCAACACATTTGCCAGAAGATAATGCACAACTACCATGATGATTTCCTGTTCTAGAGTAAGGAAGAATTCACTTTCCCCCATTACTGTGCAGTGCTTAGGGATTAAAGTTGATCTATTATAAGGGATTAAAGTTGATCTATTATAGCTATTTTACTCCAGCCAAAGAGGAAACTTTATAGGAAGTTTTACTTATCTCATTAGTTTTTCTTCTTAGGTGACTACCACCATGTCTCAGGTGACCTTTGGCTTTAGTAAACTAATGATCATTCCTGTTCTTGCCCTACTGCCCAGCTGTGACTCTAGTTACTGCTTCATTTGCCTGATTCTCTGAACAGCAGCAACAAAATCGAAACAATGATCAATTATCTCCTTGTAGTCAAAAATCTGAAACCTTCCCACGATTAAGCAAAAAATTCAAAGCTAGCCCTGAGGGACAAAGGAGAGTTTCTCCAAGTCATGGGGGTTTTGGTGTGTTAGATTCTCCCTTTGGCTGTGCAAGTGATATGCTGTTTTGCCATTGCACACAACTATTAATTTCTGAGCAGTATATATGCGGAAAGTTGTGTGCACACAGTTCACAGACATTGTGCAGAGGCTCAGCTGAACATTTTATGCTGATGCACACATCAACCAGAGTTGGCAGGACAGCTGCTGTGAGGCCTACCAATAAATAACAGGCCATGAATTCCCGCCCCAGCACAGAGGGACAACTAGCACCATACTCCCTGAYTTCCCCTTGCAGATGCTTCCAGAGATTACTAGAAGTCCACGGTCCTCTTCCTAAGCCCCTTCCTGTTCATGGCACCTCCTGCAGTAACAACAGAAAGGAAGTTTTTCTGATCCAAAATCTCTGCTCTTTCTTTTTTTTGGATCAAGGATCCTAATTTCTCCTTTTTTACCCACTTGCATGACAGTTTTGCAGAAGGGAAGAGAAARGACTTGGCTCATTGCTGCTGTTCTGCTTAGCTGAGCTATGCTYTCTGCTGCTCCTCAGACCAAATTCTGCCTTTAGACACAAGCAATCAGCTCCTGTGGGAGTCTGCAAGACTTATGCTCACATAGCTGATATCTGAGTTCAGCCTTTATTCTTTCAGTCTGGTAGTGATGAAACTGTTCTGCTTACATGATTTCTCCTGACTTCAACAAGCATATCTCAGCATCTTGAGCAACTTGCCACTCTTCTGATTCATCAAAGGTTGAAGAATTACATGTGCTGTTTCTAGGACAAGATAAAAGGAAAGCTGTTATTCTCTGGGTAGTAMGTGATCAAACATTGTCTGCTTGCTGATGTCTTCCCAAACTAGAAATGTTTTGATAGCTATGATGCCAAATTCTGGAATTTTTATTTTGTGTGTTTTAGTGACAAAAGTGCCCCAGACAAAACTGCAGCTCCAKTCTGCTACCTGCTGTGCAAATATATAAAACAGTTCCTATTCTGGTTTAATGAGCAAAGGGGAATGCATACATCCAGGACATYTCTTCAATAGTCTTGAAATGAATTCCCTATTCAGATGCTTCCAGGTTTTAAAGCTTCCCTGATAGGCAGAAATGGAAATGAATTAGAGATGGATCCTCTCTAATAAAAAATCCACATAGGGATGTGACACTGGTCCTGGATTTGATCCATGAGATGTTTTACAAATGTATTGTCTGGTTCTTTATTCTGACAGTGGTACTCAAAATGCATACTATGGCTGCAGAATCCCTATCATGTATCTTCTGTTATATGAGAAATACTGGATAATTCAAATAAGAGTACACTACAGAAACCGTTACAGGATGAAAAAAACACATGCCTCCTCCCCGCCATCATGTGTCTAGGAGACTGAAAGAAGTAAATRGAAGAACCTCCTATTTACTCCCTGCCTTGAAAGGGGTGAAAATTCTAGGGGTTCAGTGCAGTAGCATCAACTACGAATCACAGTGCTGGTGCACAGAGAGGTAGGTTGCACAGAGGAGAAATGAGTTTGAGGGTTAGTGAACAAATGCTGAAAGTTTCCAAGTAACGTAGTGCATCTCTAAGTGGTATTTACTTAGTTGCTCTGCATCTCAACATGTTTGCTAACTGAGACAATTAGGCTGTCATTTTCCCAGAAAAAATCAAAGATTCTTATACACAGGGAACCAATCACTTAGTTCCTTCCAAAAGCCAGTGGAATCTAAAAAAACGTATTATCACTTACGCCTGCTTTTGAACCATCAGGTGTAACCATGTAGCAAGGGTATAGGTCTTAAGCATTCTGTTGAGCCAGCTCTCAAAAACAATGCAAAGTTTATCATTTCTTTTAAATTCTAAAAGATCTTGCTCTACAAGCAGCACTACTGAGTAGAAGAGCATGAGAAAACACATCCAGGTAACAGCCACTTCTGCTCATCATTAGTAGAGTCTGACATGCTGTGTCAGCACACACTGCCATGTGCAAGTTTGTGGGGTAACAGTTTTGGTTGAAACCAGAATTTACTGTCCTGACCACAAATTAAACCACAAACACCCACTGTCTATGCATGCATCCCGAACCTATAAAGCACTATTATCTGTGGATTTCATGTTCTCTTATTCCTATAGCTTTTTGGACAACTTTTGACTTCTGCAAAGTCATGCCACTATCGTTAATACCCTAAGGAGACAGCTGTGAGCTACTAGGTAGGAAGGGGGAARGGGAGAGTTATAGAGAGAGGGTAGTCAGTAAAACACAACTCGGGTTGGGGGAGGTCTCCAACAAGTGCATGCGGGACATGGCTATGGGGCTCCCTTACACCTCTCCTGGGAAACCTGCAGGCATGACTACCTCTCTGAAATGCGTGTACACCAATGCACRCAGCATGGGGAACAAACAGGAGGAGCTGGAGATCTGTGTGCGGTCACAGGGCCATGATCTCATTGCTGTCACGGAGACATGGTGGGATAGCTTGCATGAATGGCAGAATTCCATGGCATGGAATGCTGCCATGGATGGGTATGTGCTTTTTAGGAGAGAAAGGCCAGGAAGGCGAGGTGGTGGAGTTGCTCTTYATGTGAGAGAGCAACTGGAATGCATCGAGCTCTGCCTAGGGGTGGAGGAGGAGGCAATCGAGAGCTTATGGGTAAAGATCAAGATGGGGGACACTGTTGTGGGTGTCTACTACAGGCCACCTGACCAGGAAGAGGAAGTCGATGAGGACTTCTACAGACAGYTGGAAGTAGCCTCATGATCACAGGCCCTGGTTYTCMTGGGRGACTTCRACCACCCCGATATCTGCTGTAAGGACAACATAGCTAGGCACAAACAGTCCAGGAGKCTCCTGCAATGCATTGATGATAACTTCTTCTCATAGGTTGTGGAGGAGCCTACGAGGAAGGGTGTCCTGCTGGACCTTATCYTAACCAACAAAGGAGGACTGGCTGGAGATGTGAAGGTTGARGGCAGCCTTGGCTGCAGTGACCATGAGATRGTGGAGTTCAGGATCTTGCTTGAAAGAAGTAAGGCAACAAGCAGGATTGCAACCCTGGACTTCAGGAGAACAGACTTTGGCCTCTTCAGAGACCTACTTGGAGGAATCTCATGGGTTAAGGCCCTACAAGGAAGGGAGGGGGCCAAGATAGCTASTTAATATTCAAGCATTACTTCCTGCAGGCTCAAGAGCAGTGCCTTCCCTRTGAGTAAGAARTGCAGCAAAGGGGGCAAGAGACTGCATGGGTGAGCAAGGAGCTCTTGGCAAAACTCGGACAGAAGAAGAAAGTACACAGAATGTGGAAGAGGGGACAGGCTACTTGGGAGAATTATAGGAATGCAGYCAGAGTATGTAGAGATGCWGYGAGGAAGGCTAAGGMCCAGCTGGAAYTGRGTCTGGCAAAGGACATTAAGGACCACAGGAAGGGCTTCTTCAAATACATCAGCAGCAAGAGGAGGACTAGGGAAAATGTGGGCCCACTACTGAATGGAGCAGGGGCCCTGGTGACAAGGGATACAGAGAAGGCAGAATTACTAAATGCCTTCTTTGCTTAGGTCTTCACTGCTAAGGGCAGCCCTCATGAATCCTGCAGCCTGGATGTAAGGGAGAAAGTCTGGAGAACTTTGGTTGAGGAGGATAGGATTAGAGATCTTCTGGGCAAACTTGACATCCACAAATTCATGGGCCCGGATGGGATGCACCCACGGGAACTGAGGAAGGTGGCAGATGTTGTTGCCAGGCCGCTCTCCATCATCTTTGAAAGGTCCTGGAGAACTGGAGAGGTGCCTGAGGACTGGAAGAAAGCCAATGTCACTCCAGTCTTCAAAAAGGGCAGGAAGGAGGAGCCAGACAACTATAGGCCAGTCAGCCTCACCTCCATCCCTGGGAAGGTGATGGAACAGCTCATCCTGGATGTCATCTCCAGACATATGGAGGAAAATATATCTCCAGACACACGTATTACAATAACATATCTCCAGACATATGGAGGAAAAGGTGATCAGGAGTAGCCAGCATGGATTCACCAAGGGGAAATCCTGCTTAACCAATCTAGGGTTATTCCTTCTCTGATGGAATGTCTGGCTGGGTAGATGAGGGCAGAGCAGTGGACGTTGTGTACCTTGACTTCAGCAAGGCTTTTGACACTGTCTCTCATAACATCCTCCTAGATAAGCTCAGGAAGTGTGGGYTAGATGAGTAGTCTGTGAGGTGGATTGAGAACTGGCTGAATGGCAGAGTTCAGAKGGTCGTCATCAGTGGCATGGAGTCTGGTTGGAGGCCTGTGGCTAGTGGAGTCCCCCAGGGATCAGTACTGGGTCCCATCTTGTTCAACTTCTTCATCAATGACCTGGATGAGGGGACAGAGTGCATCCTCAGCAAGTTTGCCAGTGATACCAAGCTGAGAGGACTGGCTGATACACCTGAGGGCTGTGCTACCTTTCAGAGAGACCTGGACAGGCTGGAGAGCTGAGTGGAGAGGAACCTCATAAGGTTCAACAAGGACAAGTGTAGAGTCCTGCACCTAGGGAAAAATAACCCTAGGCACCAGCACAAGCTGGGGGCTGACTTGCTCGAAAGCAGCTCTGCAGAGAAGGAGCTGGGAGTGCTGGTGGATGACAGATTGACCATGACCCAGCAATGTGCCCCTGTGACCAAAAAGGCCAATGGTCTCCTGGGGTGCATTAGGAAGAGTGTTGCCAGCAGGTGGAGGGAGGTGATCCTGCCCCTCTACTCAGCCCTGGGGAGGCCTCATCTCAAGGACTGTGTCCAGTTCTGGGCTCCCCAGGACAAGAGACATAGAGCTACTGGAGAGAGTCCAGCGTAGGGCTACAAAGATGATCAGAGGGCTGGAGCACCTGCCCTCTGAGGAATGGCTGCGAGAGCTGGGCCTCTTCAGCCTGGGGAAGAGAAGACTGAGGGGGGATCTTATCAATGTGTACAAGTACCTGAAGGGAGGGTGTCAAAGGGATGGGGCTAAACTCTTTTCAGTTGTCTCATGTGAAAGGACAAGAAGCAATGGGCAAAAACTGAACCACAGGAAGTTCCACCTGAATATGAGGAGGAATGTCTTCACTGTGAGTGATGGAGCACTGGCACAGGTTGCCCAGAGAGGCTGTGCAGTCTCCCTCTCTGGAGATATTCAAAACTCACCTGGATGCAACCCTGTCTAACATGCTSTAGGTGACCCTGCTTGAGCASRGGGGTTGGACTAGATGATCTCCRGAGGTCCCTTCCAACCTTACTGATTCTGTGATTCTATGAAGTAAGGCACAGATCCATGACTGAGAGCYCAAACCTGAGGCATAACCAAACATTCCTGGCCCAGTGAAATGCTGAAATGACATAGTAACTCTTTGTACATAAGGGTTGATTAACAGAACATTTACACAAATATTTAGAAACTGATACAAATCATTTAAYTATTAATTATCTACCTTTATAAGATAAGAAAGCTAATAAAATATAGCTTATAAACCTGCATATGTTTATTTGCACAGTCAGTGTGAAGTGCGATAGAAACTCTCCCTTCCCATCACGTAGGTATACAGCTTAATTTCACAGCCTTGAATTCATACAGATTAAGAGACCTACAAGACTGTGGAGAAGAGACAAACTCCATGATTTATTATGCAGTGCTATGAGTTCCATAATTAATCCATTAATTTCACCTTTCTTTGGGGATCCTGAAATGTAAATTAAACTCCAGGACCAACACATAGTCCATGCTCTGCTTCATCACAAGTCTTTTTTTTTTTTTTTTTTTTTTTTTTTTTTTTTTTTTTTTTTTTTTTTTTTTTTTTTGACTCTTCCTGCTGCAGCCTAACACATTCTTATACTGGAGTCCCCCTTTAGTTTGCCACTTGCTGCCCTAAYCAGCAAATTCAATGCACCTACTTGCTCTAGGCTAAGGAAATGGTAAGTCCCTATTTTGTCTCTTAAAGCCAAATGTATTACAATAACTGAACAAATCCTCCTTCTCTTCATGATATTCCATTTACCCAGATGGTCTAAACTGATGTCTGGAAGCACATGTAAAAAGCACAGGAAATAGCATGGTGATTTAACTGGACTTCTTGAGTCCAGCYGACAGGAGAATTTTTTCTTGTACGATCTGTTCACRCTAGGTGGCAGTCTGTGCAGCACTSAGAAGGCTCTTATGGCTTGCATGGTCCTAGCCAATACATATGCACCATTATATACACCTCACATASGGCTAATAACATTCAGACTGTTTCTCTTCTCTCTCTATTTTGTTTAAGTGAAATGAAGAGACCATGAGTGTGCCATAAGCAGGAAGAACTGGAAAAGACACTATGACAAGAAGAGAACACTTCTGGTTCATAAAGTCCTTGAGACAGACTGTTGGAAGCTGGAAGAGCATTCTGAACTATCATTTCATGCTTGTCCTGCTCTTACACTCTTCTTCAAACACCTGCTGTCAGTCACTGTCCCTCAGTTGGATAGCCTGGCCCAGCCTGGCTGTCCTTATATTTGGATACTTGGAAAGCATTTCTTACAAATGATACTAAAAATATTATGATGAACAGCAGGAGAGGCTTTTGGGGTTAGAAATAAGAAGTCCTTTTCAGAATTCATACCTGAAAAAAGCTGGTTCAACTTTGCTCCCTGCACTTTTTTTTTCCACAAGCACCTGAGCTCAGGCTGCCRCAGCTCAGTGTCTGAGATCTGGCTTCAAAAGGCTGAGCACTGAAAGCTCRTAAGCTGTCTGGCTGCTAGTAGCAAAATCATTTTTGAACAGAACTTCAGTCATGGTCAGAACCAYACTGAAATTTTGTGAAAGCTGGAAACTTGGAATGGAGACTGGAAGCAATACAGAGCCCCTTACAGCTGCTTAGCCCAGCAGGAACTTCTGTAAATGTCTCTAATGCCAAGAAACAGTCAAAGCAGTTATGCTGGAATGCATTAACGTTACCTTAGGCTCTCCTGTTACCTAACAGGTCAGAGATCCAGCCCAGTTACCAAAAACAGTTACCCTCCTCCTTTCCACTCTACAAAGAGAAAATGGAAAGACAACAGCAGAGAATCAGGAAACAGCCCTTGGAATGGGCAGAAAGAGAAGTAGGATTTAGGATGGAGCAGGGGGGGATACAGAGCTCACTGAGTTTGTAATAGGTTACAAGCGTCTTGTATGTATGGGTGGGAGGGAGATGGAAGGGTTTCAGACATGACCTGATGTGTGCGGGGATGGAAAACATCAATGAAAAAGAAGTGATGGGAGAAAAAGCCTCTAGTATGTGTTGTGGGTGATCCTCATATTGGTAYTAGGAAATCCCAGCTATTTCTCAGTAAAATTGTAGGATTTAACTGTACTACATCATGTATGGACAAACCAAAAGGCTGTCCTCTGCCTTAAAATTGCTTGCAATCTATCTGTAAGACCACGGGCTGCTGGTGCATACAGAGAACCTTAGGAAACAATCATGATTGAGGATCTCYGAGCAACAAGTCCGACCATGCAAAATTTTTTTAGATTTCTTTAGTAGGTATTGCGATTAAGGAAGAGATTTTAGAAAGGCCCTGAAATGAASAGAGCTTTCAACTGTCAGTCAGATATAGCACTCTCAAGATAACAGGTTCAGATAATAGGTTTCAAAATAAGCAACTTGGGGTTTTCTATAAGGGTGCTTCCAGTTCCCTTCCCCAGTAGGAGGCAGCAAACAGACAACCATCAGAATCAGCACTCGACATACCAGCAAGCCTCTGCCCCAAAAGATCCTAAATATTGCACAGTCATGCAGGTCACAGCCAGCCCTATGTGTAATTCCAGCTGACTTCAGTTGAGAGGTATTTCCTCCTAAAAACGAGCTGATCTCTCTGTGATACTTTTGAATTTTCTCCTCACCCAGTTCTCTGGAGAACATGACGGTGCCACTGAGACAGAAATATGGGAGAGATATAGGAGAGATGGCTGCYAGGGCCTGCTGCCCCAGTTTACCCTGCTGCCCCCAGGCCCTGGTGGCAGAGCTGCTGCCCAGCTGGGACCTCTGYGGAAGCTGCTCCATCCCTGGACACGGGCACAGGGCACTTACTGCGCGAGGACTTCATGATGGCACAACTCAACGCTACTCACAACAATCAATCCCTCTGCAGCAGCCACTTCTACTGTCCTCTCCCTGAGATCACCTCCTGCAACTCAACACTAGCTCTACTGAAATTCCTGTGTTACAGTGATAATTCAGTCATGCTAGGGTATCCCATAGGCAAACCTATGAAGGTTACGTGGTCTCACAGCACTGCAAACATACAGACGCACATGGCAGCAGCTCTTACCTATTTCATGCCTTTTACCTGGAGAGGGGTGTCTTAGAGCAGCCCATCAAAAATATTTTATGGAAACACAGCTTATGAAACAAAGGGGGAAACAAGTCAAATTATAGTGAGGCYACCCAGCTGAAATACAGCATCTCTTGAGTTTCTTTGGATTCGCAATACATGCTAAAAAGTTGGGTATTATGCTTTCTTCTTCAGTAACGGATTTATTAGCTGTTACACGGAAAGATATGATAGATCCCAGGACGCCTCACRTATGGCTTAGGGCAAGCGGAGCCCTGCTCTCCAGGGAAGGCCATCTCCACACACATTCTGAGAAGGGGACATCCCTGCTTGTTCTGGAACCATCAGGTTCAACAAGGTTACTGTGAACTAAGTTGATGGACAAGCTCAAATCATGTCTCCCTAAGTGCCCACTTAAGACATTTCAAAAGGGACCCTGAATACTTTTTGTTTTGAAGGCATTTCAATGGGCCTGGTTAGCAGAAAGGGCTGATGCTGGCCCTCCACAACATGGTGGGAAACTTGTTTTCTCAAGGCAGACTGGGACAGTCACGCCATTACAGGGGTACAAATGTTACCACATAGTTTAGCCACTGCTTTATTGCACTCAGACCCTGTCCTGCATCTGAAAACAACTGATAAATCCCAGGTGGGTATTACAGCCTCTTGTTCCCCTTTTTGACAGGGACACTGTGTGTATAATTAGACCCCTGCTGCAGGTTTTTTCTTCAAGGCAGAGGAATTGCTACCACCTGTTATGAAAAGCAAGGGGGAACTAAACATGATTTTAAATAGCATTATGGGGTCACACATGTCTTGTGAAAACAGAGGACTCTCTTTCAGGTGATGATCCGGAAGGGTCAGAGTTGTTGTTTGTTTTCTATACACATCTGCAGGTATCAAATTCAAGTCCTCAGAAGTGTATCTGCAAGCATATGGCTCTACAGGATTGAGTCCCAGAAGCACTTCAGCAACTGTATCATCAGCCTCTGCAAAGATCTAACTATACGGGCTAGCTGCTCTAAGCACTGTCATCCTCTCTTTCCAAATTYGTACGTTAGAAAGGCTACAACTTTCTTCCCCAACCACTGCTCCCAAAGAGAAGTTTCCCAAGGGTATCATGAGCAGTGAGGCTCACTCGGGGAGCTGGCACTCCTGATAAACAAATCTAGGAAACTTCTTAAATGTATGGAGGCCTTCCCAGCTTCTTTTGTCATCTCTGAAATAAAATCTAGCACATACACTATCTTTAACTAGGACTAATCAAAAACTCATTTGGGGACAGCCACCAGCACAATATATTTCTAGGTCTATGTTCTGCTCCTCTCAGATGGACAAAAATAAAACCTGAGAGAAAACTGTCACTGAAGTATTTTTCCACCAGAAGAAACATAAGAACTAGGGGAAAAAAAAGAAGAAAACAGTATTCTCCAATAGGTGCCACATAACACGCACAAGTGGTTAAGAAAAGGTAAGTGGTTAATTCTAAATTCTGTAAATAATGTTTCAAAACTAAATCAATTTGTTTCTTGTCATTTCAGTAAAATGGACATGTGTAAATGAAACACAAATATTTTCCACCAGATCTTGAGCAAACTGCTTCTTTGTACTGTTGTTGCTGTAACAGTACCACTCAAGAACGTGTATCAAAACAGAGGAGTAATTTCACATCATTGTTTTGATCAACAACTACAAAAGTCATGACGAAACAGCACAGGCTTCAGCACAGATAAATGAAGCAAACTGCTGCTTTCAGATTTCCTCTGAAAGATAGACGGCTGCAATCCCCCAAGATGTGACATCGTCTAGTAAGTGACTCTTTTCTTGATTTTAGGTGAATAGACAGAGGATTAAAAAAAAAAGATTTAAGATTTAAAAATACTCAAGCCTGAAAGATTTTGTTAGTGTCATAGATATCCTCCATCCTGAGGTGCAAARTTTAACAGAAAAGGTATATTTTTTGTTCAAACTAGTGAAGATGCTGTGTTTGCATTAGGTTTGTTATTAAGTCTTTTTGAATGTTCTGGTATTGCAGGAGTTCTTTGGTGTACATTTGTTAAAGTCCTTTTAGAGAATTTTGGGGGACATCTGAAACTCAGCGGTTAATTATCTCCTCCTTTCTGTTTATGCTCAAGAATGTGCTTTTCCAACTAGTATTTACTTGAAAACCTTGCTTCCAACAAATATATAATATATAAATATGTCAAATTCCCTTTTTCTGATTAAAATCTTCCAAACCTATTGTAGTGAAAATGGATGATTTTAAGCAAGGCACATCACATGATGCTGACAAGCATTATTTAACTATTTTCTGTTTATAGTTATGGCAAATCATTTTGTTTATTATTATTATATGCTAAAATTACGTTTGATTTATTAAAAAAAGAGTTGTCTATATTGGCTATTCTGTGAAAAAAAAAGATAAATTGGCAAGATCACTATTGTTCTTTACACCCTGCTTTTCAGGCACAGCAAGATAGCTGACCAGCACAGCAGAAATTAGATAACTGAGACCAAATGGCAAAATGCCCCTTTAACAGTGAACCTACACGCTCCTGGTTTACCCAGTTCCAGGTACTTTAAATGCCCAGAGCGGTGGAAATGATAAGCAGCCTCCTTCTGGTGACTGGAGTAGAGCCATCTATTGCCAGGGATAATCAGAGTAGCATGTTCTGACTCTCCATTACTTGTTTGTATTTCCATTTCTTTAATTTGAAAGTCCACTATAACAGAAACAGACCTCAGAACAAATTCTGTATTAACACAATGGACATTATATGCCTCTCTTCAATTCACTTTTCTATTCAAGAAGTTGTTTTTATCCAAAGTAAATCTCAATCAAAATTTCAGATCTTTTTAGAACCTAAACAAACTCCATTTGCTWCTCTTGCAATTCTGTCCAAACAGACCGCAACAACATTTTCTGGCAAATAAACTCATCCTGCTCATTATCCTCACGAMGATGGAATATTCTTCCCCCCTTCCTATCTATCTAATATGATGCTTTCTCCACTATTTCACTTCAGGTAGAAAGAGCAGAAAAAGCAGAACGTCTCCACAAGGCATAGCAACTCCCAAGTTTGAGACAACATATAATATGGATTCTAACCTAGGTGTGTAAGTAACAGGCAGTACTACTTTAAGAGTTTCTGCCTAGAAAAAAATATCAGCTATGAAAATAACAATGCATCATGAATAAATCACTCAAAAAAAAAACCCATACATTATTAGTCTTTCTTTCTCTTACAAGTTACCATCCATTGAAAAAAGAAAAAAAAGCTCACTGGTCTGTGTTTTATTGGACTGGACAGGCTCGTCTGCACAAGGTAAGGCTCTGCTCCTCCATTTTTCATTTCGATATCAGCTTATACATACTGGCAGCACATTTTACTTGGCAGAGGTGGTGAACTGATCTAGAAATAGCTCAGTCTCATAACAAAGAATTGGCCTTTAGGAGAGTTTTATTGAACAACTCAGAACTGTAACTTCAGCCAAAAGGAAACACAACAGTTGAGATTAAAAAATGGTTTTCAGCTTTAGCAACTCTTTCTCAGTTCCTTACTGCTCTCTAGCAAAAAAAAGAGATTTGGCTTAGAAATTTCTACTTTGGCTTCACCTCAACTGCAATGTTAACCTATTTTTATGCAAATAGGGCTTATAATTTTTTTTTTTTTTGCAGAGGGCATAGTCAGTCAGGCATTTGAGACATCATCAAACACAAAACATGATTTTTCCTGAAGGACAAGGAACTTAAATGCTTACATCCAGACAGGAGCAACAAGGAACTGAAAGAACACCAACGGCTTTAAGGCCTTTTCATGGAATGAAAAGTAACAGGTTTTTAAAATATCAGGCGAAAATTCACTTTCAAGGACTCCCCTTAATCCTTTGGTATCTGGTCGATGGCATCAGTCCCCCAGCCTCTCTGCTAAAACATGATTCATACATCCTGAGTTTAAGAGCCCAACTGAAAAATGTAAAGAGCATGGCATGTTAAAAAAATTTTTAACTGAGAAAGATCTCTTCCACAGTATCTGTTCTCCATCAATATTGAGATCTGCTCACGTCACTATAAAGGCAGCATGTGGGGGAAACCAGAGTATCGAAAGCCACTGCCCCCCATTTACACAAAAACAAAAATCCTTCACATCTGCAGTTCAAAAATTATCTTAGCCTGGCCTCCACATTAAAACAGTAGTAAACCTCTCATCTGCTTTCACCAAAACCATATTAGGTATTATTGCCTGAATGTGAAAATTCCTACACAGAAAATGAATGTAACATGAAAAGAAGTTTGTTAGGTTTTAAGCATCTTGGACTGTCCAGACAGTGAATGCTACATCTTACTATGGGGAAAAAAATTATACATTGAAAGTAGGTGTTAAATAGACTTCTTTTAGAGGTGTCAGAAAGACTCTCCTAAAGGCTAATTTCCAGGAAGCTTAGATATGAGAAATAACTGTATTACTTTGGTAGGGTTACTAAGGTGGTGTTAGGGTGTCAAACTATTTAACTGAGTACATGGTGAATCACTTTGTTGCAGCTCAGAGAAAAGCATCTTCCTTCGCAAGAAAGAAGCAGGYAAGAAACATCAGTTGACTGCTGTTGCAAAGAGTAGGTAAAGTGAATAAAGCTCTTCCATGTGTCTCATCATATGTTGTCTTCAGCTTGTTAAGCCTATCTTTCTTTTGCTGGTTATCTCGATCCTGCGCTTGGCTGTTATCTGAACTGAAAAATAAAAGATTTTACAAAAAGCCAAGAACTTTTCAACAGGATACACAGTTTTATAGCACCCCTCTGGTGACTCATAGACTTAATTGACTTTGTTTCTTGGCCCCATAGCTGAAACTACTTTTCTGGTAACRTTCACTCTGCTGTACATTACAGCTCATACAGGAGAGGCCTTTCAGCCCATCCAAGGGATCAAATGATTCAGGGCAGAATTCTGCTAATCCTATGCTGAGCARTATCTTGTAGCTGGATTAGTCTCACAGAAACATGTTCTTTGTGGTTCAAGAGAGAAGGCATCTGATGTTAGGCTACATATTTTAATACCTCATTAAACTATCTTGCAAATTGTTCTGCTGAACTAGCCAGGCTACACCACAGAATGCACTTTCAAAGGCAGCCACAGACGTATCAAATTAGAAGAGAGTTTAAAGTAACAAGGAATCGTCCCAGCGAGCGCCTGACTCTCGTGCACGTACCCATGCTGGCACTCTCCCACTTAAAAGCGGCCTACAATCTGTGCTGTTTCACTGTAGTCTGATATTCTGATTTTTATACAGTTTCTGCCTTACAAGCATATGACTAAACTTCTTTTCGAAAAACAAATGATGAACAATGCACTTCTGGTACAAAAAAATATTCACAATGAAAATTTGCCTGGCATTCAGGTAATACAAACAGAATCAAAAATGGTAATGTAATCCTATGAATAACAACAGCAATATTTAGTCAGGCCCTTTATCCGCAAATCTAGTTACTGCTCTGTCTGTTACTCATAGGTACTGACAACAACAGCAAACAGGGTCTTTTGCCTTGGAGAGTTCACAGACACGTTGCATCAGCTCTAGAGACAGGGTGTGATTGATGGAGAGGATCTCACACAGAAGTGGCCACTTCTATGATAACAATACAAACGTTTGAAACAGACTACTTAAAAACAAATAGGGGAGACACATTCATGAAAATCCTCCATGTTTCCAGTAAGTCACTTGAAAAGGGGACAAGAAGAAGTGCCACCATCTGATGATGCAGCTAACATCTACAGAACAAGCTCAGGGTGAACCACAACCCCCCAGAAGGCACACTCACTAAGATTCAAACCCCACTTTTAGAGGTAGGTCTTACCCAAGCACAACACAAACAACACAGATGCTTAGGGTGTTTGAAATCTGAGCCACAAAGCTGAATTTTGCACAATGCGTTTCTCCAAAATCTGTAGGTCCAAACACATATTTTATGTTTTCAAAAGCCTCTTTGTAATTGTGTAAATTGTAATTTGTTTACAAATTGTAAACAAATTGTAATTTGTTTATGTGTTTGAGTCCCCATCAGTGTAAATCTGTGAACAAATGACGTGTTTAAATCCCACAGCTGTTGTGTTTGGGTCTTCGTTGTCAAGACGCTTGTCTTCCAGTAAATATACGTTTATTTTTGTTTATCTGTTTATCTCTTATTTGCTGACACTTAGGATTTTGTCTATTTCCTGGATGCATTAGGATTTAATTATTTGCCAAGTAAAAAAAAAAATTAATGTGTCTCTTTACAGACTGCCTTTAAAAAGAAGGCAACATGACAACTACAGATGCTGATAACTTTTATAACTTCTCAGCAATTGATCCCAATGAAACTGGAAGTGACAATTTTTACACATTTACAAGAATCTTTCTGCCCTGTATGTATTCATGCGTTTTTATCTTTGGGCTAGCAGGAAATACTTTGGTTTTTGTCATATTAGTATTCTATGAGAAACTGAAGACACTGACAGATGTATTTTTGCTGAACTTGGCTATAGCTGACTGGGTCTTTCTTTGGACCCTGCCGTTCTGGGCATATTCTGCTGCTCAGGAGTGGACTTTTGGCACTGTGGCATGTCGTATTATCCGGGGCTTGTATACTCTGAATTTGTACACGTCAATGTTAACTCTAACCTGTATAACCTTTGATCGGCTTTTTGCTATTACTTTTGCCACCAAAGCACACAAGTGTCAAACCAAACGAACAACATGTGGCAAATTAATCTGTGTCTCGAACTGGGTGATTTCACTAGCCTTTGCCACACCACAGTTTATTTTTAGTGAGGCATTTCGTATTGATAAGGCAATATGTCAGGAAAACTACCCAAACCATCGCACAGAATTTGTTCTTGAAGTAATCCAAGTGGCCCTTGGCTATTTTATCCCTATGCTAACCATGACCATCTGCTACTCACTAATCATTAAAACATTACTGCATGCCAGAAATTTTAAAAAGTACAAATCTCTGAAAAAAATATTTTCCGTAGTTGCCATATTTATTCTTACTCAGTCACCCTATACTTTTTTGAGACTGACAAAGATCATAGATTGGAGCTTTAACTTGAACCGCAACTTTGAATATGCAATCATCATAACAGAAGCTTTTGCTTATTTCCATGGCTGCCTCAACCCTGTTCTGTATTTCTTCATTGGGGTGAAATTCAGGAAGAATTTCCAGAAAATTATTAGGAAGTTAAGATGCATCAAATGGCAAGTTAGACAAGGGCAAACCACAGAAGATGAAGGCTCTAAAACTTTCACTGCCTCAAATAATGCAGATGCAACAAGCATGTATCCGCTATAAAACTGCTTAGAGGATCTGGCAACTATTTGCAGCTTCTTTTTTTTTCTTCTTTTAATACTGAGGTAGCTAGCGCTATTAATAAAGACATGTGATCTGATTTAGGGCAACGTATCTTGAACATAATACTTCAGTGTTTCCTACCTTTCCTTGGATCCAGAACTGATCCTAAGACAAACCTGCTAACTGAGTTAACTGTGAAGAAGTTCTTCAGCAAGTATAGACAACACCATCATAAAATTCCTTTCTTCATGGCATAAAGCTAACTTGGACCTTATGACTCCAGAGAGGTTGGAGACACTTAATCAAACCTTTGGCCTGCTGGTTTTCCATGATAGGTGTTTGTTAACAAAAGCATTTATCAGTTTTGTTTTCAAAGACATTATAGATTTTAGTTCAGCTCATTTATTTGATGAGAATTTTTGGATTAAAAATGTACAAATTTTCATCTGGGCTTCATGTTTGCTTTTTTTTCCTTTTTGTATTTTTCCATGCTGGGAGAACACCTCCACACCCCTTCTACTTCTTTAGTGGTGGTCTAATATTTCTGTAATAAAACAGCATATTCATCTGCTTTCCCTCATCAAATATCAGGTCTTTGGACTCAATCACCATTACACAGCTGTATATCTCACCTCAGAAAATAGAGCCAATGTTGCCAGATGACTAGATTTCAGCACAAGAGATACACCAAAACTTGGTTCTCCACATTCAGCAGTATTTCCCAAAACTTGAATTCTCTCACTCTACTTCCCACACAGTCTTTGGAGCATAAAAGTATTCCATTCTTTCTTCCTGGCACCCCCCTGGCACACCGGTTCCCAATGCCACAAAGTCATAGATCCTCACACTGTTCTCCTTCCGTGTATCCCCCATCATTTTCCACTCTGAGCCTTTCCACTTGCCAGTAGAAGGCAAAAAGGTGGACAGGGAGCAGAGCACAGTGAGGTAGAAAGCATGCAAAAGTTTGTTGCAGAGAGAAACAGAGCACAGGTGGAGACTGGAATGGGGAAAGGAAAGGAGGAGGGATGTTGGACAAGAGCAGAGGGAGGGCTTCATGTGGCTGCAGGTCRTCTAGGATGAAGTTACCTTGTGCCCAGCCCACAGGCTGGAAGTCCTTTGCACTGCAGTTTTGAAATACTGATTTTGACCTGTTCAAATCATTTTAGCAGTAACCACTGTCAGTTTGTAAGTTCCTTTTCTCCCTACCAACACTCAGGCCTTCCTACCAGATCTCCCCCACTCAGTGGCATCTGACCCTATTGTCACCATTGTGCCAATGTCACTCTTTTTCCCTTAGAAAACAGCTGCTTAGGCAATCCTCCTTTTACTGCACAACCACTCTTGTTTCTCCCATAATGAAATGGTGCAACAGCCTTAAAAACAAAACTAGGAAGGAATGTACTTTACCTTTGTGTCTGTGTGGCAAGTAAATCTGCTATCTCAGCACATAGCCAAGAGGCGGGTTTTGCTGGGGGAGGGTGCTGAGAGGTGTTCCCATCCCCACTATTCTCCTCAGCTGGTTCTGCCCAGGGCAGCAAATGCCTCAGACCATACGCAGCGTATTGCTATGTAGTTTGTCTTTTTGGGCTATGCCAACAACCCGCCTGCCCAAGTGAGTTGTAATTAGGTCAGGACAGAATGTCATGAGTCATTAGGGAAAAAAGAACCCAAACCAAAGCAACCGCAGCATAGAGTGTAGACAGGCAACCAACAGCAGTACCAAACTGTGAACAAACTCTTTGCTCCTTGCTCCTCACACAATGGTAGTGGAGTTTTTTTTTTTTTTTTTAAACACTTCTACTGTCTATGATCTTGATTCCATTGCTGCAGCACTTATTCCAGGCATGTTATTTCTACAATATGTTGAAATTGAAACACAAGGTATTRGTTTACTCCAGGGGCTTTGACACAGTGCTAAACAGTACCCCAGCCTTTGCTTTAGGATACAATCTGCAAATGTGAACACATTAGAAATAAAAGCAGCTTAAGAACATAACAAAGAAGAATGAATCCACCAGCCTTGAASTAGTGTGATACAACCACAACAGAAAAAGATTATCTCATCTTCTCACATTACAATTTCAAACAGGTTGCTCCAAACTCACATCACAGAACTGAGAGCACTCAGAGATTGTTGCTTACTCCTAACCCGAAGGAAAGAGCTTCTTTAGTGTCARTCAGGGTAATGCCGGCACCGCATACAGCTTACCTTCTCACACACCTGTGTAGCTCATGACCAAGATGAGTTTTATTTGATTCTGAACTGACTTGTACTAATAAAGGCAGTCTCTCAAAATTTGCTACAGTAATCATTTCACAACATCTCAAGGAAAAAATGACAGCAGCACAGTTAAATGAAGAAAACAAGCAAAAAATAAAACAGGAGAACAGGCAGTAAAAATGGACAGACAGAAAACAATGTCACTGAAGAAATTCACCACTTTTGAGTACCAGTCCCATTTCCAGTCTGGCTAGGACTCACYCTCAGAATAAGGTAAGGCCAGTGCCACAACCTCACCCAGGCATTCAGATGCAGTAAGGCCATAAGAAACTGTCAACAGAGGATGCCTATGGCAAGCCTTCTTGCTGTCAATCTGAAGTGGCCAACCTTCCTTTTCTTACAGCTCTTGGCCACTCCTTCCCTTTCAATGCTGCATCAGCTAGTTCAAATCACTGTCAAAAAAGAACAGTTTGGTTTGTTTTCAGCAAAATCCCAATTAAAAAATAACTGGTAACTTATTTATTTGGGTKCATCAAAAATGCATTGCATCCAACAAGCACAATCTTGGATCCTTTTTGTCTTTCCCAGGTACAACCCCAAAGCAAATTCCACCCCATATACTGACTTTCTTGCATAGAGAAACATTATTGGAATGACAGTGGCTTATTGTTTGTACAATACAATACAAACAATTGTACAGTCGTTTGGAGACTACCTCAAGTCTCCAAATGGCATCAGGCCACATTTAGCTGGACACTGTCCATAAAAAGATCAGGTCCACATGAAGTCAAGGTGGCCTGCCAGTCTAGTACAGCCAAGAATTTTGCAGGACCAAAATCAGTAGCCCAGAAAGTCCATGAACTGCAGATCCTTGGAAGGTGGGAGAACACACTGGCAAATTATCAGCACATATGCCACAGGCTGCTGTCAAGGACAGGACAGGGTGTTAGTCGAACCTTTGCTCAATCCCAGTATAGTGGTTCTGGCATGTTTACACTAAAATACCCTGGTAAAGCATGCTGCATACCTGCTCATGTACTGAGCAGGCTTTGGGTACAATACATTCCTCACCACAGAATAAACTGTGAAAACTGATCAGTGCTGTAATAGGTAACGCCGCTCGTGGCTTCTTTTCTTAAGCACATACCACAGGTATCACACCATGTGACTCACATATCAACTCCAGCATCTCTCTCGTACTACAAAACCACACAATCGTCAAAAGATGCTCGTCATCTGCACACCAAGAAGGCCGCTCTCATGGTAGGTTAGTGTTAGAGCTAATGAGACCTTGCAAACTTTACAACTGCAATGGCAAAAGGCAGGTACGCTTTGCATTCTCTGCAAAGTACATCCCAAGCCTGAAGCACCCCCTCAGGATCTGCTTGCAATACTAAAGAGCGACAATGGGTAAAACAACCAAATACAACACTTGTTTTCTGGCTTTCCTGCATATATATTGTGAACTACAGGAGACTGACAACCTTTAAAAGTTTGTACAGTGCAAGTAAGATGTCAGGGGGAGCCTTTCAAAGCAGTCTTTCATGTTAGTGGCAATCCTTCTCTCCAGCCCGAACAGTTTGTGGGGCAAGATGAATACAGCCCAATCAAAAAAAAATCCTCAAAAAATTAGACACAGACATATATTCTTTCCTCTTGGTTGTAGGCTCTGGAGCCAATTCTCCTCTGATGTCCCCTGTGCAGACAGCATGAAATCTCCTAAATCATTAACTCAAAGAAATAGAATATTACAAAATCTAAAAAAAACCCCAAAAAACAAAAACCAAGCTCTTGTCTTCAAGCTGTCCTTTTGTAAAACAAAGGTAATACTAACTTGACAAAAACATTGTGAAGCTTACCATATTCATGTCTTCTCCATGTATGATTAGCACAAACATATTGTCAGTGTGGATGGCATACAAAATAGGCAGAATACCCAAAACTTTTTATGCCAAGGGGAAAAAAAGAGTTTTGAGAAGTTTTTT